>NW_026571152.1:338658-611158 GCF_026225935.1 Boleophthalmus pectinirostris
AATCAGATTCAGCACCTTTAAGTGCAAGATAACGCAAACTAAAGTATAGCACAATGTTTAAAACAGTAAAGAAAAAGTTGTGCTCCTGACCAGACGAAGCTGCTCTGGGGGTGGTGGCTCTGGATGATTGGGTTCTCCATGAACTGAAAAGCGTTGGGGATGGTTTTAACGGTGTTTTTTCCGTACTTCAGAGAGACAGGGAGCAGGTCCGAGGGCACTTTGTCTGCACGGTACTCCCCGGTCCTGCAGGTGATCTCCCTCCCAAAGCCCTCCCTGTGACAGAGAGGGCAGAGGTCAAAGGTTAAGGGGGAGGAGGTTGCACCAGAATGGGACCAAACATGACAGATCTCAGACAGTTGGTTAAATAATGGGGTGGGATGTCACCATCAAACAGTTTCAACACAGCAAAAAGTGGAATTATCAACAATACATTAATTAGAGGCCTGCCATGATAACTCATTTTGAAACACAATAGATCGCTACAGAGAAATATAACATTAGCAATAAAAATAAAGCAGGATAATCCCACCAAACCATTTTAAATAGACAGTATAATTAAACAGCATGAGCAGCAAAAAAAAATAACAGAATGAAAAAAATAATCAGCCATAGAAGTGACCTATTTAACCCTCTACAACAGGGGTGTCAAACTCATTTTGGTCTGGGGGCTGTATCCAACCTACTTTTAAACCTGTTAAAAATAGGTTGTTTTACTGTTTTACTAGTAGTTTTACTGTTATAAGGGGCCGTTCAAATATTTGTAAAGAGAAACGCAAATCCATCCATTTTCGTCCACTTATCCGGGGCCGGGTCGCGGGGGCAGCAGCCTAAGCAGGGACTCCCAGACTTCCTTCACCCCAAACACGTCCTCCAGCTCCTCCGGGGGAACCCCGAGGTGTTCCCAAGGCCAGCCAAGAGACCAAGAGTCCCTCCAGCGTGTCCTGGGTCTTCCCCGGGCCTCCTCCTGGTGGCACATGCCCAGAACACCTCCCGAGGGAGGCGCCCAGGAGGCATCCGGAACAGATTCCCGAGCCACCTCAACTGGCTCCTCTCGACGTGGAGGAGCAGCGGCTCTACTCCGAGCTCCTCCCGTGTGACTGAGCTCCTCACCCTATCTCTAAGGGAGCGTTCAGCCACCCTGCGGAGGAAACTCATTTTGAGCGCTTGTATCCGCGATCTCGTTCTTTCGGTCACTACCCAGAGCTCATGACCATAGGTGAGAGTAGGAACGAAGACAGACCGGTAAATCGACCCTCTTCACCACAATGGTCCGATACAGCGACCGCATCACTGCCGAAGCTGCACCGATCCGCCTGTCAATCTCACGTTCTGTCCTTCCCTCACTCGTGAAAAAGACCCCGAGATACTTGAACTCCTCCACTTGAGGCAGGGACTCTCCACCCACCCGGAGAGGGCAGGCCACCTTTTTCCGGTCGAGAACCATGGCCTCGGACTTAGAAGAGCTGATCTTCATCCCAGCCACTTCACACTCGGCTGCAAACCGCCCCAGTGCACATTGCAGGTCCTGGTTCGATGAAGCCAACAGGACAACATCGTCTGCAAACAGCAGAGATGAAATCCTGTGGTCCCCAAACCGGACCCCCTCCGGCCCCTGACTGCGCCTAGAAATTCTGTCCATAAACACAATGAAGAGAACCGGTGACAAAGGGAACAGGTCTGACTTACTGCCGGCAATGCGAACACAGCTCCTGCTCCGGTCATACAGGGACCGGACAGCCCTTAGTAAAGGGCCCCGGACCCCATACTCCCAGAGCACCCCCCACAGGAAACGAGGGACACGGTCGAATGCCTTCTCCAGATCCACAAAGCACATGTGGACTGGTTGGGCAAACTCCCATGAACCCTCGAGCACCCTATGGAGAGTGTAGAGCTGGTCCAGTGTTCCACGACCAGGACGAAAACCACACTGCTCCTCCTGGATCCGAGGTACGACTATCGGCCGGATTCTCCTCTCCAGTACCCTGGCATAGACCTTACCGGGAAGGCTGAGGAGTGTGATCCCCCTATAGTTGGAACACACCCTCCGGTCCCCCTTCTTATACAGAGGGACCACCACCCCGGTTTGCCAGTCCAAGGGTACTGTCCCCGAACGCCACGCAATGTTGAAGAGGCGTGTCAGCCAAGACAGCCCTGGACAACGTCCCCAGTCGAGGTCAACAGCTCTCCCCCCGCACTGTAAACAGTGTTGGTGAAGAACTGCTTCCCCCTCCTGAGGCGCCGGACGGTTTGCCAGAATCTCTTTGAGGCCGTCCGATAGTCCTTCTCCATGGCCTCCCCGAACTCCTCCCAGCTCCGAGTTTTTGCCTCCGCGACCACACGGGCTGCAGCACGCTTGGCCCGCCGGTACTCGTCAGCTGCTTCAGGAGTCCCCCGAGCCAGCAAGGCCCGATAGGACTTCTTCTTCAGCTTGACAGCATCCCTTACTTCCGGTGTCCACCACCGGGTTCGGGGATTGCCGCCGTGACAGGCACCACACACCTTACGCCCACAGCTCCGGGCAGCCACATCGACAATAGAGGCCGAGAATGAAGCCCACTCGGACTCCATATCTCCAGCCTCCCCCGGAATCTGGGAGAAGTCCTCCCGGAGGTGCGAGTTGAAAGTCCCTCTGACAGAGGGCTCCGCCAGACGTTCCCAACAGACCCTCACGACACGCTTGGGCCTGCCAGGTCTTTCTGGCTTCCTCCTCCGCCAGCAAACCCAACTCACAACCAGGTCGTGATCAGTTGACAGCTCAGCCCCTCTCTTCACCCGAGTGTCCAAGACACGTGGCCGGAGGTCAGATGACAGGACTACAAAGTCGATCATCGACCTCCGGCCTAGGGTGTCCTGGTGCCACGTGCACTTATGGACACCCTTGTGCTCAAACATGGTGTTCGTTATGGACAAACTATGACTAGCACAGAAGTCCAATAACAAAACACCGCTCGGGTTCAGATCAGGGAGGCCGTTCCTCCCAATCACCCCTCTCCAAATGTCACTGTCGTTGCCCACGTGGGCGTTGAAGTCCCCCAGGAGAACAACGGAGTCCCCGGTCGGTGCACTGTCTAGTACCCCTCCCAAGGACTCCAAGAAGGCCAGGTACTCAGTACTGCTGTTCGGCCCATAGGCCGACACCACAATGAGAGACCTGTCCCCGACCCGAAGGTGCAGGGACGCGACCCTCTCGTTCACCGGAGTGAACTCCAACACACAGCGGCTGAGCTGTGGGGCAATGAGCAGGCCCACACCAGCCCGCCGCCGCTCTCCGCGGCCAACGCCAGAGAAATGGAGAGTCCAGCCCCTCTCAAGGAGTTGGGTTCCAGAGCCCAAAACTGTGCGTGGAGGTGAGGCCGACTATATCTAGTCGGTAACGCTCTACCTCCCGCACAAGCTCAGGCTCCTTCCCCCCCAGCGAGGTGACATTCCATGTCCCCAGAGCTAGTCTCCATGTCCGGAGATCCGGTCGTCGAGGCCCCCGCCGTCGACTGCTGCCCAGATCTCTCTGCACCAGCCCCATATAGATCCTCCCGTGGGTGGTGGGTCCACGTGAGGACAGCCCCACGTCGCTCCTTCGGGCTAAGCCCGGCCGGGCCCCGTGGGGGAAGGCCCGGCCACCAGGCGCTCACTGACGAGCACCCACCCCAGGCCTGGCTCCAGGGTGAGGCCCCGGTGACACCAATCCGGGCAACGTTGCTGGCCTCTGAGTGGACATCATCATATAGGGCTTCTGAAACGCAAATCTATTACAGAAATCTTTTTTAATTGATGAGCTCTTTCTTTTACAGAATATTATAATATTATGAACAACCTGAAACTTTAAGAAAAATGCAATTTCAACATTATGTTTTAACTTTAACTTGTATGCAAAAAGGAATAAGTCAATTTTTCTTGGAAAATCCTGCACTCGGCTCCACTTTTCTCATTTTGGACATGTTTCTGATGAGGGTGTCACGGTCAACAGTCAAAACGATCGTCCTTTAAGAGCGTTTGGAAAGAGACAAGTCTTCATTTGTGCTGCTCTGGTGGGAGGGGCCACGTACAGAGATGCTGGAGACGCTGCTATGCTCAGCACCACAGAAAATTACCAAGATTTTAATAGAAAATATAACAAAAATATTTTAGTAGAAAATCAGCCAAGGGACAGATTAAAGGTCTTGGAGGGCCTGATCCGGCCCCCGGGCCGTATGTTTGACACCCCTGCTCTACATATACTATACATATACTCTAATTTTATATATATATATATATATATATATATATATATATTTTTTTTTATGTATTTATGTATATATAATTCATATATTAATATCTGCTTTGCAGTTCCTTTGACTTGATGAAGTCATCACAAAGACATACATGTGGATTTTCTTCACTTTACCTGCACTGTGCTTCTTACACTTTATTTTTACAGGTTTATTTTTAGAAATGGGAATTTCAGCCTCCGCTAGTGAATACACAAATTTGGACTTCAAAACTAAAAATCTCACTCCACTGGAAAAACAAGCTTTTAAAATAAAATGGGTGTGGAAAATAGTCAGTCTTCTCTTAAAAGAAGTAAAGAAGTAGACCTAAAAACTAAACTAGTACAAATGACTTCTCTCTACTCTTATTTTAGTGGCATCTAGTATCTACCCTTATCTTTTGCAGGTAATACTTACAAGGAACTTGTGTAATTTTAATGAATATTTACTTCTGAGTAGTTTTCAGATACCATATATTTACTTCTACTCGAGTACATATTTCACAGTAGCAGTACTCTCTAGACATGTTGGTTCGTCTTCCCTCTGTGAGTAGAAGTCTATAGTTGTTCTGTACATTGGGCATTATTTGTCTTTCCATTGGTGTTAACTTTAAATTATAATTCAGCTGTTACGCTGAGACAGTTACTCTTACAAGTACTTTTTCCCCACAAATACTTCTTTACTCTTAAAGGCGTATTTGTGTAACTTTTCTGGTGGAGGGTCCATCACCAGCTTGTTTCCATGGATATGTCATTGCTCTTCCTCTACAGTATGCCATTAAACAGTTCTACCTTTTACATTTATTCAATTACAGGTGGTTTTATAGCTCAAAAATACAGACAAAAACAGACATTCTGACTGTGAGTGGGGTCGCCTCTCCACAGATCTGACCTGTAACTTGGTCTGGTTTGGTCTCCATGAGGATAGAAAGGTTTAATTCCATACTGCGAAACATTCCAGACAAAGCAAAAACATCTCCATGGAGAAAAGCATTTGATGGATCCTCCACAAGAAAAGTTACACAATAGAGCTTTAACTTGAATAATTCCCTGGACCACTACTTTGTACTTCTCCTTCCATCATATTATTTTGAAGTATTCTTACTTACTCCTACCTTTCATTTTGACAGTGCTTTTTCAGTTTGGTTCAAAATGTCCCTATCCTGTGAGCACTCAGGCTGAGGGAGGAAACCATAATGGTGTCACCTGATTTAAGGCCAGTTGCATTTGAAGTGTTATGGAGAAACTTCAAAGTGTGGCTGTGCCCAAATTAGCATAGAAAAGCAGGACTGAATAACAAGAGCTATTATCATGTGCAGTGACTAAAACAGACGCTCCCCACACTGAATGACAATAGGCATACATAAGCATATAAGGAATACACAGCATTAGTTTAAATGACTCCTATACACAATCTTGTTTGAGAACTTTGAACTAGTTGACTTAAGGACATGCTCACAATTGTAATTTAAATAATAATTTGGAAATACAATATGAGTAATATAAAGCTTATATTAAAGGTGAATTGTGAAACTTTTCTGTAGAGGGTCCGCTACCTGCAATCCCCAAACACTGTTGTTTTACCTGGAATGTTCCACACTATGGCATTTATCTTGTTTATCAGAACTGCAGGTGTTTAAGGCACAAAACTAATTTGAAAAATATGTATTTTTACTGTGAGCAGGGTAGCCTTTCCACAAATCTGACCTGTAACTTGGCCTAATAATAGATCATGTTTGTCTCCATGTAGATAGACAAGATACATGCTACTGTAATGAACTGGCAAAGCAATAACATCTCCAAGTACAAGTTTGTATTTTTTTTTAGCTCCTAGTCTTTTTGTCATGGGATATTTCAGATTTTTCTTTTACTTTTTAGAAGCAAGGATCTATTTTTATTAGTTATAAAGCAATTTATTCCACTTTTACTCCACTGACAAGTTATTTTAATATACTTTTTCATCCTCATCCTATGTCCAATTACTTTGAATCACTGAAAAAAAAGCCACTTCATTTTAAGAAGACTGACTCTTTCTCCAAATTAACGTGCATGTTTCTGTATTTTAAGTCCACATTACTTCCATAACTACCAGTGGTTTTCAGATTCTAGAATGTATCATACTCTCAGATGGTGTCAGAGATAGACTTTGAAACTGATTGCATTATACTTTGCCATGAAATGTCCAAAAGGTAAATTCACAAATGTTGAACCTGATCATTTCTATTAGTGTCTAGACCCAAGACTCTGCTGATTTCCAACACAAATCTGCTGCTCCATCTCTCTTAAATATGACTGGCCTATAGAATGTTGTGATGTCATCTGAAACACAGAAATACTACAACTAATAATTTTAAAAATACAACTTGGGTGAAACTCCAAATATTTCGGGATTCAAGTAAACTGAATAAGAGAAATCAAAAATCAAGATAAAAATTCTGATCTCATCTCATTTAGAATTTTCCAGTAATTGTAGAAAGTATTAAATATTGTACCCATTATAATTTTAAACTAAAACAGGAGTGGTCCATAAAAAGACGGGTATAAACTCTTGTCTTACACGAAGCAGTCCACTCCTCCGATCTGGACCTGCACGTCACTTGCACTGCCAGTTTTCAGGTTCGTCCCAAAGATGGTGATGAGCGTGCCCCCCGCTTTGAGCCCCTGACTGGGCTTCACTGACTCGGGGATGGGGTCCTGGAGCAGAGAAAGGAGAGGTAAACAAGTTTGTTGAGGCTGTTTTTTTATTTAAGCCAGTATTTTATTTTAAGAACCTTTTTAATATTCTTAATTCATTTGCATTTACATTTGCTGGTAAAAGACTAAAGAGAACATTGTGTTGTTAACTTGTCAGTCTGGTCATATTTACTGCAAAAAGATTGAGTTGAGTTCTCTTTCTTTTAATCTAACTTGATCTCTTGTCTCTCTCTCTCTATCTCCCTCTCTCCATCTCTGTCTCCCTATCTCGCTCTCTCTCTCTCTCCCCTGTCTCTGTCTCCCTCCTCCTCTCTTTCTGCCCCCTCCCTCGTTCCACATCTGCCATCATGTGCTGAGTAAACAGTTTGTGGAGCACTCCCCGGTGGAGCCTTTAAACCTCCTCTGATATGAAAAGCCAGTTAAATAGCTTTGGCTGTGGCTGTTACTGTATTAGACCCAGACCCCGAACCACAGCGTCTGGTTAAACAGAGGCTTATCAGGCGCTCCATTAGGCCTGGAATACGGACAAGTCTATTTAGCCTCATATTAGCACAGTGCGTGTGTACAGTTCTTGTAAATTGCATGTCCTTGCTATGTTCAGATAAGGGCTTCTACGCCGCCAAATGGAAAAACTTAATGAATTGATAAAACAGGCAAATAGATTGAAAGCTTGTGGGTCTGGTTATATCAGGGGCAGGTCACACATTCTATAAAATATAACACAATACAACACAAATACAATAAATGCAATAGGAAAGGGCAACAGTGCTATAGTGGGTTAAGTGTGTGCCCAACAGCCAGGAGCCTCTGCCTGGAGTAGACTTTGACTCTACACATTTTATTTGCAAATGGATATGGAGGACCAAAAATGATGTAATTTGAAATAAATAAATCCAAGAATAAAATAAGATTATTTTTACATTTTTATATTTATTCACGAGCCTGAGGGCCCTTCAGTTAGACCCAAGATGGCGGCTCAACCATCACCGTCCCACAATAAGGACACAAAAACAGCAAAGAAGACAAAAGTTGTGCCCAAAGTCAAAGAACCAGTGATGTGCAGATGGGACAGGATAACTTTAAACCTGCCCAACATTTGAGGAATGTTGAGGAACTGGAGAAGCACATTTCAGAGACACACCTTTTCAAAGGATTTTCAAAGCTTCTTAGCAGTTTCAAAAAGAGTGATGGTGATACTAATGCTGTTTCAGATAAATATTTGAACCAACTTCACCAACCGGAGAAGGAGGAGAGTCCAGAAGATCATATTTGGTCCTCCATAAATGGAAGCATTGCAGTTCTGGTTGAGTACTGAACGAGTTATATTGGCCTTTGAATTCTATTAAAAATAAACAGAACTGTCCTTTAACTGTTATTAAGCAAGACACTTCACCCTGCCAAAATATGTTTGTGACCGATTGGGTGCCATGATTCCATTTTACCAAGAAGCAGCAAAGAATCAGTAATGTCGTTTTGAACAGGAAGTCAGTAGAACTGCTTTATAAAGTCGTTTCAAACTAATATTGCAGTTAATGATCAAAATGTAAAATCATCCTCCATGTCCGTTATAATTCAAGACAAAAAACTCAATTAAAACATATGTCTGTAATACACATCAGTATAACATGTCTTACCTGATAAGTGAACACCATGGAGGACTTGCCCCTCTTTCCTCCCTTCACCTCCACCTCCACCGGCCCCCAGATCGGCCTCAGGGGCCCGATCTCACACACCACACTGTAAACACACAGACACAGGTTTACACAGGGAAGGAAAACTAATGACATGTTTTTAGGGTAATTGTATAATTTAAAGTAGATTTTCAAAACATGAACTTGTACTTCATTTAGAATAATCCATGTTGTATTGCAGAGTATATTTTAGCCATGTACTTTTACTTGAGTACAAAAGTCTTAATTTCAGAAGCCATCAACCTAGTATTGTTCTAGTCCTGGATTAGTCCCAGTTTTCATGGAGTAAAAGCAAGTAAAAAAAAAAAAAAAATAATAATAACAACAACAACAATAATAAATATAGCCGCAAGCGGCGATGATCGGCCCTCGCTCGAGCCTACGCCGCGCCCACACCACGCCGCACCTCGACCACGCTGAGCCCTGCACATGCCGTGCCCCACAAATGCACCTTACCCCTTGATCTAACTCCTAAATTAACCCTAACCCCTAAACCCACCTGAACTCCTAACTGTATCCCTAACCCTAGGCCTAAAATTAACCCAAACCCAAAACCGAACCCTAGCCCTAACCCAAATTCCAAACCCTAGCCTTACCCCGAACCTAACCCCAACCCCTAATCTTAACCGAACCCTACCCCTTTTTCCTCCATTTCTGTATGTGTTGAGATTTTTTTTAAATCCAAGATGGCGGACTTCCGGTTTGACAGGGGGGCGTGGTCACAATATACTTTTTGTTCCTATTCCCATGACGCATCTGTCTACCAAATTTGGTTTGAGTGCGTCAAAGTTTTTGTTAGGACGTCCCATTGGCAAGGACTGATTTTTGATCTGTTCCCATGGCAACACGATGGGAGATGAAGTGTGGGCGTCATTGACTTTTTTCATCAAGACCATGTCACAAATGTGTGTACCACATTTTGTATTTCTACGTAAAAGTAAAATGTTATTGTTTCATACAATCTCCCTAGGGGGTGCTATTGCATTTATTTTAGAGTTTATTAACCCTTCCAGACCGACGGTATCGTATATGATACCGGCGGACATGTTTTACATAACCGCGCATAACTTTTTAACCATAAAAGATAGAGACTTTTTTTTTTTTTTTAGATAAGACCCGTGGCTTTACGAGCATCTTTCCGGCATCATCCTACGTCACACGCACGCTGCGTGGTGACGTAGCGAAAACAGGTGTCCAATAGGAACTTCGCTCTTCGGCGCATGACGCGCTCCATCCATTTTCATTGGCCCAAACTTTGCCAAAGATTGTTGTAAGTCAAGATAGTTTACTCTGTGCTCAAACTGTGCTCATAGCATTTGATAAAGCAGTCCTAAGTACCATTATTTCTCAAGTAAATGGCAAATTACGCATCTCGGTGTGCGTAATTGCGCGTCCCTTACTATTTTTATTTGAAAAGTTTTTTTTACTTGCAAATGATACATAATAGACCCAACAGGACGTAAACAGCCTAGTGCCGAGCAATGAATCGGATGCGCGCGGGTGTGATCAGTGCGCGCAGATGCGCGCTTGGTGTAGACCCGGCGCACATTTGTGTGCCAAGGCATTTGTTGTTTTGCGCACAGAGGATAAAGAGCACCGGGAAGTCTATCAGAAGAAAGAAAGAACGAACGAACAGAAATGGCACGCAAAGCGTCACTTTCCTTGCTGGAAGCAGTGGCGATGGTAACGGAGCCTGGCAGTGACGCCGAGTCCGATGTGGACACTTTTTATACAGATGAAGAGTTGGATTACCTGGAGGATCTGGACCCTTTTGAAGAGTAAGTAGCAAATATTTCATAATTATTTAGAGCAAACATCATGCAACACTTGTAGTAAACGGGCGTAAATACATAATAGTAGCATGCGTAATGCCTATTTATGTATTGTTTGGATACAGTTTTATTTGATGCGTGAGGGGTATAATCATTTAGGTGGGGGATGAGATTGTGAACTTCAGACAACTGTTTACCTGTGCTGCACTAGACGTATGACATGTATGTTGTTGTTTGTAATAACTAGCTACAAACTACATGTGTAAAGTGGATGAAGTGGTTTGGGAGGTGTGGATGTCCTAATTAGTGAGGTCATAATATCTTGACACCATTTGGGTGGGGGATGGGGTTGTGCATTGTGTTTGCCCCTGCTGCACTAGACTTAGACTTGTTGTAGTACATATGTAATACACAAGTTTTACACAAGCTAACATTTTTTCCTTTTCTTTTGTTTAGTGCTGAGTCAGAGGATGTTCCTCAGGCTCCTCCAGATTCCCCTGTGCCATTCACTTCAGGTGTCTCCCCAGCTTCATCAGTGTCTATAACCCCAGCCACCCGTCCAGAACCATCAACACCTTCAACACCTACGATCTCCTCTGAGAGCAGGAGGAGGGGCAGGGATGGAGGGCATGGAAGATCCAGATCTCCACTCCTCAGTACTTCATCTGGATCACCACACTTACTAACCACCACACCAGGAAGACCGCAGCAGGCAAGGATCATATGGGAGGCTGTCATGTGTGCACTGCTGACAAACACAGGGGAAGAGGCAGTGTACTGCATGGAAATGCAAGGCCTGTGATGTGGCACTATGCCTGGTGCCTGATAGGAACTGCTTCCATGATTGGCAATAGTGAAGGACTTGGACGAGTGCACTTTTTTTTTTGTTTTGAGGGCAAAAATGACATTTTTAGAATACCTACAAACTTGATATTTTGCACTTTTGTAGCTAAGACCCTAAACTAAGTATTTATTATGTCTAAAAAGTTGTTTATACATGTTTGCTGTGTGTTTTGAATAAAGGAGTGTGAATATTATTTTCTGTTTTTTTTTTTCCTTTGTATTTCTAGTTCTATAGCTTTTATTACAGCCATATGACACAACTACAGCATTCAGATTGTGAAAGAACAGGTTGTACTGAAAAAAGGATGTACAGCACTTCACTAGGGGATAAAAGTTAATAGCAAAATTAGGAAAAAAATCCAGGCGAGGACAAATGTACCAAAAATGCCCTTAGGTCTGGAAGGGTTAAAACATATCTGAACTCCTGACTGTAGCCCTAACCTTAAGTTGAACCTTACCCCTAACCTAATCCTAACCCCTAATCTTAACCGAACTGTACAATTTTTCTCAATTTCTGTATGTGCAGATTTTTTTTAAATCCAAGATGGCAGGGGGGCGTGGTCACAATATACTTTTTAGTTCTTAGTCCCATGATGCATCTGTGTACCAAATTTGGTTTGAGTACGTCAAAGTTTTTGTTGGGATGTCCCATTGGCAATTGTGTATGTCTACGAAAAAGTAAAATTTTATTGTTCCATACAATCTCCCTAGGGGGCGCTATTGCATCCATTTTAGATTTTATTATATAAATTTGTTCAGGGTCAGGGTGTCCACCAACGATTAAAGTTTGAGTGAAATCAGCCAAAGTTTGTGCAAATTATCAGGCGTCGAAGTTTGATGGTGAGCCCCAAAAACAAACCCAAAATTTGCCTTGTTGCCACGGCAACACTGTTTGACCTTTTAAAAAGCTTTAAAAGTCTATACTACTGGATGCCATGAGTGTCACTATTGAGTGGCACTGAGTGTTTGATAAGGGGAGAGCGCTTTGCGCTCTGTTTTTGCGGGCGCACTTGACATCGTGCACAAAGTGCGCGATGTCAAGTGCGCCCTACGTTTTGAGTGAGCAATAACAATTAGGCCGCTGTCGCGGCCCACGGGCAATGCCACCGTGCCATGTCAGCGGGCACCAGTCACTGACATGTGAGTGTGAGTGTGTGTTGCGCTCTGTTGCGTGTGCTGTGCACACGCCTTCCCGCAGTGCTTCGCACTGCTGAACAGTAACAATAGGCCCTACGCCACCCATGGCGCCCAGGCCTAATAATAATAATAATAATAATAATAATAATAATAATAAAACAAAGAAAGTTCAGACCATGTAGTGAACAGTGTGCAGGAATATAATATTACAACTATTAGAAAACTCATAAATCGTGTTAAAGCTACACTGCAGAACATTTCTGGGCCATTCTATGTGGTGTCTGCATATTATATAATCTGTTTCTGGGTGGGTTTGCTCCTAACACTCCAGTTTCCTCCATCAACCTAAAACATACACATTAGGTCAAATCCTCAAGTTAAGGAAGTTCTGACCAAGACTAGCTCAAGATCTGGAGATGTGTCCCCTCTCACTGCACTTGACAGGTTGCCCCAGCAGCACTGAAGGATGGGTCAAATGCAAAAGGCAAATAGACAACAATAAAGTAAACCTCAACCTAAAATAGAGTTAAGAATTAAATAGTGACATACAGTAATATAGCACGACTTTCAGGTGCAAATCAGCTTTCACACAAATTGTACTAATGAATCGATGGGCGTTTTTCATATGTGCTAAAGAGAAATCAAATGAGAGCTGCCGATCTGATCTGTGATTGTGCTTTCACTTTCACTTGTGTTTGGAGGAAATTAAACCACAGGGACTCCACTGTCAGGTCCAAACATGTCTGACAAACGCAGGTGTAGAGTCGTGGAGAGGAAGAACGTGTCAAAAGAAGCTGTTAAGAAGTGTTGAAAAGAGGGAGGGCTGTGAACATCTCCGCTGAAGAGGAGGCAACTGCGCCAAGATGCATTCAATTACACACGCTTTGTGACTCCCAAGATCTATTTGAACCATTAAAGATGCACTATGTACCTTTTTGAGTAGGGTCCACCATCTGCTTATCTCTATGGAAATATTCTTGCTTTTCCTGGAATTCTGCAAGGTGTTGCAGTAAACCTATCTAACTTGTATTCATTTAATTTAAAGTATCCAAAATATTGCACTTTGTTCAAGTATGTCAGGGTCTTGTTCACGAGTGAGGGGAGGATGGAGCCTGAGATTGACAGGCGGATCGGTGCAGCATTTGCAGTAATGCGGTCTCTGTATCGGGCTGTTGTGGTGAAGAGGGAGCTGAGCTGAAAGGTGAAGCTCTCGATTTACCAGTCAATCTTTGTTCCTCCACTCACCTATGGTCATGAGCTCTGGGTAATGACCGAAAGGACAAGATTGTGGTTACAAGCGCTCAAAATGAGTTTCCTCTGCAGGGTGGCTGGGCGCTCCCTTAGAGATAGGGTGAGGAGCTCAGTCACACAGGAGGAGCTCTGAGTAGAGCCGCTGCTCCTCCACGTCAAGAGGAACCAGCTGAGGTGGCTCGGGCATCTGTTCCTCGGGAGGTTTTCATGTCCCACCGGAGGGAAGCCCTAGGGAAGACCCAGGACACACTGGAGGGACTATGTCTCTCGGCTGGCATGGGAACACCTCGGGGTCCCCCTGGAGGAACTGGAGGAAGGGTCTTGGGTGAAGGAAGTCAGGGAGTCCCTGTTTAGACTGCTGCCCCCGCGACCCGGCCCCAGATAAGCAGAAAAAAATGGATGGATGTCCAAAATATTAAAACCCTACATTCTACGTGAGTGGGGTTGTCGCTCCACAGATCTGGCCCATAATTTGGCCTGCCCTATGCATCCCTTCAAAGAGATTTATGCATATTTTCTTAAATTTATAAAGCTTAAATTTCACAATTTCCATGTGCAGAAAGTTGCTGTTTGTGTCTGAGGGCAAGTTTGCCTGGCAGGTGCAGACTGACTTCTAGTCTATCTAGTCTGGTCACCATGCCCTACAGATTCAAACAGTATTGTGCAATCAATTTTTTTTGTTTTTTCAGTGACATATGTGACACTCACTCAGTGGTCTCCCGTCATTATGAACAAAATGCCGTTTCTCTCCCCTCAGATGAACAGATTTTAGCGCTTCACTCATTGATTCTACAGAAATTCACATGTTTCAGTCTCCTGTGAGATTCTTTTTTCCTCCTAAGCAGCCATATTTGTTATGTGTCCCTGATTGGCTAATCCACCTGTCAATCACTCCCACCTGAAGATTTACTGGTGACCAGACTTGCAACTGTGTAAAGTATTGAAAGAGTTTGTATTCCTGATCATAGACACAGTAATGCAATGTGATGCTGTGGAAACCCCGGAAACAAAAGAGGAGTCAAACAATATAAAAGGTGTCAATATTTGTGATAACTGTGAAAATGTAATGTTTAACTCAATCATCACAGCACTAGCACTCGAGAGAGTGTGACAATGTCTTAAATCCAACCACAATCCAGTGTTATTTGTGTCACTCTCAAACTTGCTCAAATATCAATATATAAAATCAATTCTTTCAAAACTGCAAGATACGGTCTTGCAACAACCATAGAAGTGGAGAAAACCACATAAAAAGAACATACTGGGACTGTGGATGTCCTCTAAAGTGAAAATGATCCCATTTGGAGATAAAGATCTGGGTTTATGAGCTGTAATACAAATGACAGGAGAAGAGTCTGCCACACTCAGCAGGAGGTGCTGTGGCTGCCGGCGATGAGACCATAATGCAGATGTGCTTCTGTTTAAAAGGCCAAGAGTATGCTATTTTCTCATTTGTTATAATGTGGTTTCCTCATCAAAAACATTCCCGGGCTAGTTTTGGTTCATGCACACACATACACAGTATTTCACATGTTTCACGTTGTGATGTCATATAGCAGCAGTTTTCAAGTTAACAACAACGTTTTACCATTAGTTCAGTAGAGATTCTAGAGAAGGTAAGTGAAGTTTAAAAAAAACACAGTGGAGCACTTCCTGTTTTACCACAAAACATCACAAGTTGGAACTGAATATTTTCAGTTTGAAAGAAGAACTAAATATGCAGGATTTCTGTGTATGAATGAAGCAAAACACAACTCCAGGTCCTTTTGTGATGAAAAACAACATTAACATAGATGAGAAAATGGCACCCTTTATCATATAGAAATGGTAGAAATGGTACAAAAACAGGACTCTACTTGATAGGGCTAAATCACTGTACCTTGTATTAAACATTTTAAATATGTGTATTTTGCCATTACATATCTAATTAGACTTTAGGTATCAAGTCTTTCCTCTGTATCAATTGAGTGTCAGTAATTTATTTTGAGTAGAGCATTTGGCTAAAGGCTTAGCTCTTGTTTTTCTTTTTTTGAGGTCATTCTGGTGTAAATGAGGTTAATTTGCAGCAGTCTAAAACTGAGAGTGTGCTTCTACTTCAGTTCAAGAGGCTTTTTGACACACGCGCCTCTGCCCTGATTAGGCCCATTAGAGACACCTGCTGCAGGGGCGGAGTCTCAAGTGTGGACGTCTGACCAATCACACGGTTCCCCCGGTTTCCCCGCCGTCGGTACATGCCCACTGTGACGTCTTGAATTCATTTTCCAATTTTATTTTCTTAATAGCAGTGGCCGACAGCCTTTATCGCTTTTTGTTGTTATCACATTTATGGCGTTGTCATCTCCCATTAAACACCACAGTTTTCTAAGGTGGAAGTCAGTGGACTTGTTTCTTTTATTAAGTCGTTTAAGATGAATATTGTGATTTAAAATGCACATATTATAACATGATTCACAGGTGTCATAGATTATAACTATAGATGATGCGCAAGCACATGTTATATGTGCTTGTGCGTGTTAATATGTTTCTTTAAGTTATAATTTTCATCTATATATACATCATGCCATTTCTACATGTAAGTATGCCAAACACTGAGCGCTATATTAGAGTATAACATGAGCAAATCTGTTTTAGAATGACGATAGCATGAGCGGAGTGAGTATGACATGAACAGATGTGTATTAGACTAAGTATAACATGAGCAGATGTGTATTAGACTAAGTATAACATGAGCAGATGTGTATTAGACTAAGTATAACATGAGCAGATGTGTATTAGACTAAGTATAACATGAGCAGATGTGTATTAGACTGAGTATAACATGAGCAGATGTGTATTAGACTGAGTATAACATGGAGTATAACATGAGCAGATGTGTATTAAAGTGAGTATAACATGAGCAGATGTGTATTAAAGTGAGTATAACATGAGCAGATGTGTATTAAAGTGAGTATAACATGAGCAGATGTGTATTAGACTGAGTATAACATGAGCAGATGTGTATTAGACTGAGTATAACATGGAGTATAACATGAGCAGATGTGTATTAAAGTGAGTATAACATGAGTAGATGTGTATTAAAGTGAGTATAACATGAGCAGATGTGTATTAGACTGAGTATAACATGAGCAGATGTGTATTAAAGTGAGTATAACATGAGCAGATGTGTATTAAAATGAGTATAACATGAGCAGATGTGTATTAGACTGAGTATAACATGAGCAGATGTGTATTAGACTGAGTATAACATGGAGTATAACATGAGCAGATGTGTATTAAAGTGAGTATAACATGAGCAGATGTGTATTAAAGTAAGTATAACATGAGCAGATCTGTATTAAAATGAGTATAACATGAGCAGATGTGTATTAAAGTGAGTATAACATGAGCAGATGTGTATTAAAGTGAGTATAACATGAGCAGATGTGTATTAGACTGAGTATAACATGGAGTATAACATGAGCAGATGTGTATTAAAGTGAGTATAACATGAGCAGATGTGTATTAAAGTGAGTATAACATGAGCAGATGTGTATTAGACTGAGTATAACATGGAGTATAACATGAGCAGATGTGTATTAGACTGAGTATAACATGAGCAGATGTGTATTAGACTGAGTATAAATGAGCAGATGTGTATAAAGTGAGTGTAGACTGAGTATAACATGAGCAGATGTGTATAGTGAGTATAACATGAGTATAACATGAGCAGATGTGTGTATTAAAAGTGAGTATAACATGAGCAGATGTGTATTAGACTGAGTATACATAGTGAGTATAACATGAGCAGATGTGTATTATGAATGTGAGTATAACATGAGCAGATGTGTATTTAGTGAGTATAACATGAGACAGATGTGTATTAGAACTGAGTATAACATGGAGTATAACATGAGCAGATGTGTATTAAAGTGAGTATAAACATGAGCAGATGTGTATTAAAGTAAGTATAACATGAGCAGATCTGTATTAAAATGAGTATAACATGAGCAGATGTGTATTAGACTGAGTATAACATGGAGTATAACATGAGCAGATGTGTATTAAAGTGAGTTAAATGAGCATGTGCAGATGTGTATTAGTGAGTGAGTATAACATGAGCAGATGTGTATTAAAGTGAGTATAACATGAGCAGATGTGTATTAAAGTGAGTATAACATGAGCAGATGTGTATTAGACTGAGTATAACATGGAGTATAACATGAGCAGATGTGTATTAGACTGAGTATAACATGAGCAGATGTGTATTAGACTGAGTATAACATGAGCAGATGTGTATTAAAGTGAGTATAACATGAGCAGATGTGTATTAAAGTGAGTATAACATGAGCAGATGTGTATTAGACTGAGTATAACATGAGCAGATGTGTATTAAAGTGAGTATAACATGAGCAGATGTGTATAGACTGAGTATATGTGAGTATAACATGAGCAGATGTGTATTAAAGTGAGTATAACATGAGCAGATGTGTATTAGACTGAGTATAACATGAGCAGATGTGTATTAGACTGAGTATAACATGGAGTATAACATGAGCAGATGTGTATTAAAAGTGAGTATAACATGAGCAGATGTGTATTAAAGTAAGTATAACATGAGCAGATCTGTATTAAAATGAGTATAACATGAGCAGATGTGTATTAGACTGAGTATAACATGGAGTATAACATGAGCAGATGTGTATTAAAGTGAGTATAACATGAGCAGATGTGTATTAAAGTGAGTATAACATGAGCAGATGTGTATTAGACTGAGTATAACATGGAGTATAACATGAGCAGATGTGTATTAAAGTGAGTATAACATGAGCAGATGTGTATTAAAGTGAGTATAACATGAGCAGATGTGTATTAGACTGAGTATAACATGGTGAGTATAACATGAGCAGATGTGTATTAGCTGAGTGAGTATAACATAACATGAGCAGATGTGTATTAAAGTGAGTATAACATGAGCAGATGTGTATTAGACTGAGTGAGTATAACATGAGCAGATGTGTATTAGACTGAGTATAACATGGAGTATAACATGAGCAGATGTGTATTAAAGTGAGTATAACATGAGCAGATGTGTATTAAAGTGAGTATAACATGAGCAGATGTGTATTATGACTGAGTATAACATGGAGTATAACATGAGCAGATGTGTATTTAAAGTGAGTATATAACATGAGCAGATGTGTATTAAAGTGAGTATAACATGAGCAGATGTGTATTAGACTGAGTATAACATGGAGTATAACATGAGCAGATGTGTATTAGACTGAGTATAACATGAGCAGATGTGTATTAAAGTGAGTATAACATGAGCAGATGTGTATTAGACTGAGTATAACATGAGCAGATGTGTATTAGACTGAGTATAACATGGAGTATAACATGAGCAGATGTGTATTAAAGTGAGTATAACATGAGCAGATGTGTATTAAAGTAAGTATAACATGAGCAGATCTGTATTAAAATGAGTATAACATGAGCAGATGTGTATTAGACTGAGTATAACATGGAGTATAACATGAGCAGATGTGTATTAAAGTGAGTATAACATGAGCAGATGTGTATTAAAGTGAGTATAACATGAGCAGATGTGTATTAGACTGAGTATAACATGAGCAGATGTGTATTAAAGTGAGTATAACATGAGCAGATGTGTATTAGACTGAGTATAACATGAGCAGATGTGTATTAAAGTGAGTATAACTTGAGCAGATGTGTATTAGACTGAGTATAACATGGAGTATAACATGAGCAGATGTGTATTAAAGTGAGTATAACATGAGCAGATGTGTATTAGACTGAGTATAACATGGAGTATAACATGAGCAGATGTGTATTAAAGTGAGTATAACATGAGCAGATGTGTATTAGACTGAGTATAACATGAGCAGATGTGTATTAGACTGAGTATAACATGAGCAGATGTGTATTAAAGTGAGTATAACATGAGCAGATGTGTATTAAAGTGAGTATAACATGAGCAGATCTGTATTAAAGTGAGTATAACATGAGCAGATGTGTATTAGACTGAGTATAACATGAGCAGATGTGTATTAAAGTGAGTATAACATGAGCAGATGTGTATTAAAGTGAGTATAACATGAGCAGATCTGTATTAAAGTGAGTATAACATGAGCAGATGTGTATTAGACTGAGTATAACATGGAATAAAACATGAGCAGATGTGTATTAAAGTGAGTATAACATGAACATATGTGTATTAAAGTGAGTATAACATGAGCAGATCTGTATTAAAATGAGTATAACATGAGCAGATGTGTATTAGACTGAGTATAACATGAGCAGATGTCTATTAGACTGAGTATAACATGAGCAGATGTGTATTAAAGTGAGTATAACATGAGCAGATGTGTATTAAAGTGAGTATAACATGAGCAGATGTGTATTAAAGTGAGTATAACATGAGCAGATGTGTATTAAAGTGAGTATAACATGAGCAGATGTGTATTAGACTGAGTATAACATGAGCAGATGTGTATTAGACTGAGTATACATGGAGTATAACATGAGCAGAGTATGTGAGTATAACATGAGCAGATGTGTATTAAAGTGAGTATAACATGAGCAGATGTGTATTAGACTGAGTATAACATGGAGTATAACATGAGCAGATGTGTATTAAAGTGAGTATAACATGAGCAGATGTGTATTAAAGACTGAGTATAACATGAGCAGATGTGTGAGTAACATGAGCAGATGTGTATTAGACTGAGTATAACATGAGCAGATGTGTATTAGACTGAGTATAACATGAGCAGATGTGTATTAGACTGAGTATAACATGGAGTATAACATGAGCAGATGTGTATTAAAGTGAGTATAACATGAGCAGATGTGTATTAGAGTGAGTATAACATGAGCAGATGTGTATTAGACTGAGTATAACATGGAGTAAAACATGAGCAGATGTGTATTAAAGTGAGTATAACATGAGCAGATGTGTATTAAAGTGAGTATAACATGAGCAGATCTGTATTAAAATGAGTATAACATGAGCAGATGTGTATTAGACTGAGTATAACATGAGCAGATGTGTATTAGACTGAGTATAACATGAGCAGATGTGTATTAGACTGAGTATAACATGGAGTATAACATGAGCAGATGTGTATTAAAGTGAGTATAACATGAGCAGATGTGTATTAGACTGAGTATAACATGGAGTATAACATGAGCAGATGTGTATTAAAGTGAGTATAACATGAGCAGATGTGTATTAGACTGAGTATAACATGAGCAGATGTGTATTAGACTGAGTATAACATGGAGTATAACATGAGCAGATGTGTATTAAAGTGAGTATAACATGAGCAGATGTGTATTAGACTGAGTATAACATGAGCAGATGTGTATTAAAGTGAGTATAACATGAGCAGATGTGTATTAAAGTGAGTATAACATGAGCAGATGTGTATTAAAGTGAGTATAACATGAGCAGATCTGTATTAAAGTGAGTATAACATGAGCAGATGTGTATTAGACTGAGTATAACATGAGCAGATGTGTATTAGACTGAGTATAACATGGAGTATAACATGAGCAGATGTGTATTAGACTGAGTATAACATGGAGTATAACATGAGCAGATCTGGGGAGAGTCTGTGGAGAATGTAAAGCATGTTATCTCATCAGTGTGACAAAGACGTGAGTGAAACGCTCTTCAAATAAGTGTGTTTTTAAAGACGAGGAGAGATGGAGCCATCCATCACAAAACATACAGCCCTATAATACTGAACCAATTACATTCTACACTGCCTGCTTTTGTCAACCCAAATGCATACAAAACAGCCCCAAGGTTGAGAAAGAAGAGAAAGCAACATGCAACTGTGGGATACTGAATAGAGGGTGCAGAGGTGAGAAAAGTTAGTAGTCAAATAGCTGTCTGTCAAAAATCAAAAAATGTTTTAAAACTAAGAAAAATCTGAAGAAAAAAAAAAATGTTTGGATACAATAAATAGTGATTTCTTAAATATTCAAGTATAAAACCTTTATTTAACTTAATTCATTTAGCATAACTTTATGTTTGAAGTAAAAAATAATTTAAGAAAATGAATGAAATAAGCAGAAGCGTAACACAACATCTTAATCAGTAAAAATATGTGACTCTTCAGACTTCTGGATCTGAATGGTGCTTTAGTATTTGCATGTAATTTCGTAAATTACTCCAGTAAATGAAAAAAAGGGAATGTAACTCTAAATAACTTCTTAGTACCCTCTGCCTTCGCATAAAAACAAAGTGGCTTTATAGTGGCTGTTTTTCTGTGTAGTTGAGAATTTTTTTTTCCCAGTACAGATATATTGAATAAGTGGCTTTTAAGGTCAATAAGTCTGTTGCATAATATCTGCATATAAATACAAAGCATTTTTATTGTCTGAGAATCAGGAAGTGGAAGTTGTGAAAGCACTTATGATGACGAATAATTAGGATCCTCAGAATGCATAAGGTAAGTGAGGAATACCTTTGGACCACTGCAAACTGTCTAAAATAGACTAGTTCTGTTTTACACTTTTTAAAGACAGTAAAAATCAGGTACAACCCATTTAATTTGGATAAATTTAAACTGAAAATTAAAATGTAAAGTATGTGTACCTGGTAGAGATCGAGTAAAGTATTTTGCGGGCTATTAGGCGCTCTGGATTATAAGGCGCACTGTCATTAAATGGTCTATTTTTGAACTTTTTTCACAAATAAACCACACTGGACTTTAAACAAAACACAACAGTGTGATGGGTGAGTGGTTTTGTTTGTTTGTTCGTTCACGGTGACTCTGGGCTTTGTTCAGTTGTGGCGTGCAGGGAGGGTGCTGTCTGGGACCAACGGATTGTCGGCGTGTTCGCAGTGACTCAGTTGTTCAGTCGTGTCTAGAAGTGGCACATTGCACTTGCTCGTTCGGTTCGTTCCTCCGTTCCGTTCCTCGTCTGCGTGGAGTGATGAGTGTGTCTGTGGGTGTGTTTCGCGGTGCGGTCGCTGTCTGCTCCGTATGTGTTTGTATGTTCTGTGGGTGGTGCGGCTTTGTAGTTTACTGAAGTCGTGCTGGGACACCCGAGTGGATTTGTGTATAGGGCACTGTGGATTGTCGTTTTTTGATGAGGTTGGAGGCTTAAGAGCGCGCCTAATAGCCCGGAAAATACAGTACTTGTTTATGTACAGTTTGTGTACCTGGTAGAGATCGAGTACTTGTTTATGTAATGTTTCAGTACATGGTTAGACATGTTTGTGTATCTGGTGGAGACAGAGTAGTTGTTGGAGCACTTATTTGTGTATCTGATGAAGATGGAGTACTTGTTTGTGTACCTGGTGGAGACGGAGTACTTGTTCTTCTGGTGCACACAGGGCTCCCCCACCACACTGATGCTCACGATGTCATCTGGGTGGATGCCCAGGTTAGACCCTCTGATGGTGATGGAGATGCCCCCCTCTGGAGGCCCGAACTTGGGGATGATCTAAATGAGACAGAAGCAGGAGTGGGAGAGAGAAAAAGTGCTATAAAATGAAAACTATGGATTTACATTTATTATTACAATTATGTTCACGTCCTCATCTGAGAGAGATTTTCAGAAGGAGGTCCAGAAAATATAATATAGGTATAATATTTAGCTGCTCAACAGAAAAAAATACAATATTAAATATATGTAATTTTGCAATAAGAATTTCTCAATAGGAAACTCAGAGTAGAGCTGCTGCATTTCTTCCTAGGGAGGAGTTCATGTCCCACAGATAAGAAGAAGACCCAGGACAGAGTGGAGGGACTATGCCTTTGGGCTGGCTTGGGAAGATCTCAGGCTCCAGAAGAGCTAGAGGAAGTGTCTTGGGTGAGGGAAGTCTGGGAGTCCCTGCGACCCAGCAGTGGATAAAGTAGTAGAATTTCTCAATTATTATTATTATTTTTTTTGTAACCACATATAGCAAGTAATAAAACACAAGTAAAATATACTATAATTACTCAGAGTACTAAGAGTAAACCTATTACATCTGATAATTGCTCCTATAAGTACTTTATTTTATATTTTATTTTATTAAAGTCACTTGATTAAACATACATGACCCTCCTCTGTTTACAAGCTTGTATTGTTTTCCACCTTGTATTTAGTGATGTTTTCTAGAGGAGCTGATGTAGTGTGGTAACCTTGGTCACATTCACATCAATGAAACAATTGAAGCCCGTCGTCAATGACAATGAGCCCGGACAATTAGTGAACAAAGCCTGTATTGATGTGAGGGGAGGTGGCTCACATCAGAGAGGCCAAAGTGAGTCAGGCTTTGAGCTTACTCCAGCTCACAGTCAATAAACTAACAAGCAACATCAATGCTGCATGCGGCTAATCACAAAACATCACCATGCACTAAATAACAAGGTCAAGGGTCAACGCAAAGTCAAGGCAACATCAGTTTTCCCAGTCAATCAGGGAACAATGTTGCATTCTTTTCAGCCTTTGTATGAATCCAGTATACACTCATTTTGATCATTAGAGAAGCAGAAAAGGCAAGAAAGATGTACAGAATTATTGTAATGAGTAAATGCTATCTGCAGGTCTTAATATAGTTTCATGTGATTAAAGCAAGCCTTTTTAGTTTGTGAAGTGCTACAAAAATTACATCTAAAATACACATTATTATTATTACATACACTGTAGAAAAATAATACAATACTATAATATATAGCTTCAATTTTGCACTACAAAAATATAGTATCAACACAAGGTAAAAAGGTTAGATTTAGTTTTATAGTTTAAATTGAGTAATTTCATTTGGTGCTGCTTTTACATTCATTGTATTTTTCAGAAAATTCAATTTTTATTAAAAATGCAACCAGACAAAAATACAATAAAATAAAATCTCACAATGAAAAACTAAATATATAAAGATACATTTTTGATCAGTCATTTCCTTCATGCAGATATGACAGTTCTATAATGGAAATCTAACTACTGTGACAAAAATTGGTGATAAAATCCAAACTCTCCAAACTGTCTCTGCGTGTCTCCCAGTTGTTTTAGTGCTGAACTGACTGATATGAAATGTGTGTGTAACTCACGTCAGTGATCTCTGGATGGGGGCACTCCACATTGTGAGAGTCCACAGAGGAGCAGAGCTCTTCAAACACACAGGCCTTCTGTCTGGGGCACCACACACACCTGTACTTAGGGTCTGCGTTCTTACACAGACTGCAGTCCTGACGACCCACCGCGCAGTTATACAGGGTGACTGTAAGACAAAAATATGGGCAAAACTCAAACACAGAGAAAAGAGGAAATCATTCATTGTGAGGAGAACTAGTTTTAGTGCTATATCACCATGGCAATGTTACTGCTTGGTCTGGAATGTTATAGATCTTACTCATCTTGCATTTACTTTATTACAAAAAAGTGTTTTTTAATGTTTTGTTTTTTGAGGGGGGTAAAAGAGCCGGAAAACATGTTTTCTCACTGTGAGCAGGGACGCCTCTCCATAGATTTAACCTGTAACTTGATAGAAGGGCCCGACCGATATGGATTTTGTTGCAGCCGATATGATACCGATAAAATGGGATTTGGAGCTGCCGATATATTTAGTGATGTAAAAATTCACTGTCAATCTTGAATTGTTTAAAAAACTTAGGTTTGGCTCTGGTGGATTTTAAATGGGGTTTATTTAGGCAATAATTATTACTATTATGACTCTTTACATCATATTTACAGACAGTAGGTCGGCCTAATGGCATTTTTGCATCACATTCTAGCTACTAGTAATGGGTATTCAGTTCTTTTTAGAGAACCGGCTCTTTTGGTTTGGCTCACTAAAAGCAGCCGGCTCTTTCGGCTCCCAAGCGGCTCTTCAGATTGTTTTGTTGCAAGCAGGACTAAACCAGAACTGAGCCAGGTCTAAAGCAGGTCTAAAGCAGGACTGAACCAGGTCTAAACCAGGACTAAAAAAGGACTAAACCAAAACAGAACCAGGACTGAGTGTCAGGACTCGGTCTCTATCTCTCTCTGTCTCTCGAGCCCAAGCTTAGTCCTGGTTTATTTATTTTATGCTGAACTACAGACAAACATGCACGTTTTTCTCTCCTATGCACACGCATGTTTCTGAAAGTTTCGTTTTCAGCTGCTGCCGCTGTCAATCTACCACGAGTCTGCACGCGACGTGAAGAGAAAAACAGTGAGAGAAAGAAAAAACACGGCTCCCAATAAGGATCAGGCTCTCGTCGTTTGCTTCAAAGAGACGGCTCTAAGAGCCATTTCGTTCGCGACCGACCCATCACTACTAGCTAGTAAAGAAAGTAAACTACCACTATTAGCTTTTAGCCGTAAATGCGTGCGTCCTGCGGAAATTAATCATATGTGTAAATGTCAATCATTCACATGTCTATTCACAGCTCATTTACCTATCAATGCAGCTCCAGTAACAAATATTCGGTCAATAGAAGAAAACAGCCTGTTTATGTGCGGGAGCTACAGCAGCTAATCGCTAAACAATGAAAAAGAACCAAAACTAGCTTCAACATATTCGACATATTTCCAACACTCAGCGCTCACACAGGCTCCTCCTCACATCACAAGTCTGCACTAATAAATGTCCTGTTAATCCAGACTCAAACCAATTGTCCGTAAAAAGAAAATAATCTCAGTGTTGCGCACATGAATCTATGTCCGCAGGTGTAAACAAACACACGAGTGACGTGATTCTGGGGGTGTGTTCAGGGACAGTACAGACACACACACAGACAAATGACTCTGCAGATAAATACTGATGTGGAGCCACATATTTGGACATTTTTCTGTCTGTAAATTGGATTAAATGAACATAATGTAGAGAGTCTAAGATTTATAACGAGGTATAACATGCCCACGTGAAATATCGGCCCATATTGGCAAGATTTTGGCCGATTGCCGATATGTTTCCAGGTGCCAATATCGGCTGATAATATCGGCCAACCGATATATATCGGTCAGGCCCTACTTGGTAGCATCACCTGCCATACCTTTACTGCCATATTATGGAGCATTACTACCATGTTAAGGCAGGTGACAGAACCTTCACCAGAAAAGCCACATTGTACACATCTACACATGCTGAATAATCCTTTACTAATTCATTTCTTCTACTTAATGAATATTAAAGGTTCTATATTGCACACAGTCTACTCTTGTGAGATTTAAGTCATGTTATCACACTGTTATCTCATCAGAAACACGGGAGTTGAGTTTTGTTTCATTCACACATGTTTGAATAATCCTTTTTTATTAGTCTCTCTACATCTCCAAATCTCAACATGCTCTGATCCACCTTGTGATGTCATGTAGTGGTAGTTTGCAGGTTAACAGCCATCTTTTACCATTTGTTTAGAATAGATTGGAAATGTTGGGTCTGAGATTATCCAAATGATTCTAGTGAATGTGTATGGAGTTTAAAAAACAAAGTGGAGCACTTCCTGTATTACCACATGACATCACAAGGTGGAACAGAATGAATTCAGCCTAAATATTCAAGATTTGTGTGTTAAACATGTGTGAATTTTTTTTTTTACTTTCACTCACTCCTGCTCAGGGTTAGAAAACCATTAGAAAAACTACACAAGAAACTCAAACTCCACAAATGAAAAAGTGAATTCCTCCCATTCAAATGTTAGAGCTGTACCATTGAGGGTGCTGTCCATCTTTTTGCCTGTGTCTTTGTCCTTGACGTAGAAAAGCACATTGGTCTCCGGTGACTTGTCGAATGAAAACTAAAGAAATGAGAAGAAAATGAATTATTAAAACCCAACGCACTGATTAATGGCACAGACTTAAGATTTCCTCTGCTCGTAGTGTGGGCTGCCACTCCCTCCAACGCCACGGGGAGAAAAAAAAAACATAAAATATGACACAGGGTTTGGCAGATTTTCAACTAGAGAAATAAAATCGATGTTGAAAAAGAACATGGCTGCAGGCTAAGGAGAGTTTGAGCTTTCACAGAAGTGTCAATGTGGAGCTAAAATAACTTAAGAAAAGAGGTGGCAGGAGCAGCAGAGGGCGTTAGACAATATCAAAGAGTGTGGCCAAACAAGGGCTTTTAAAATAGTTATAAACCAGGGATATCTACGATTGACAGAAGCTTTTTTGTACACCTGCCAGACAGTATGGCTGGACTTTTGATAGACTACAAGTTATATTTAAGTTGGCTGTCTATAGTTTTTGACAATAAATTCTAAAGAGCATACTTAATCTACTTGCACTGAAGGTTTTCCATTATTGTTCTGCCTGTACTTTCAAATTCTACTGTTTTCTTTACCTTATATTTAATTAATCATAACTTATATTTACGTTTTCACAATTTTATGTTGCACCATGACAACGAAGCAAGTTCCTAGTTTGTGAACAATGGCAAATGTCTGTTGTCTTGTCTGTGTTTAAGTCTGAATCTAAATGATAAAGTTATGCACATTTTCTGTCCTTTATTGTATAGTAATAGCATAAATGAATCACAGATATTAATTATTCAATTCTCTACAGCTTCTTGGTGACATACTATGAAAAACTACTTGGCCGATGATAACCGTGATTGATGGACTTGGGTAATTGCTTCATGTTTAATGTATATTTAGTGTATATTGTGTTGTGTGGACATCTTCTATGGCTCACTTTTGGATTGACCAATCAGTGGGCAGAAGGTTGATATGGGAGAGGCACACAGAGAGAACCATGACCTGATGAAGATCCACTGATCCAAACATTGTCATTCATTAAATGCAGTTTGGGAGTAAGTGTGCAGGCTTTGTCTTACTTTCTATATTATGAAAAATAAACAAACTTTTCCAACTAGAAAAACAAAATGTAATAGTGTTGTGCGGCCCTGTATAGGCTGATACTGTCATTATTGTGACAGGTCTAGATGATATTATGTTATTGTGTTATGTTGTTATTATATTTTTATGAATGCATTTCTAACAGAGTCCAGACTAACATTAAATCCGTTGAAGCTGTAAAAAGTGTCAGCGTAAGAAACGTCCTCCTCAACGTTCTTCATCAGCTCTGTCCCGATAGTGAAGGAGCGACCCTGAAACACACACAGCACGGTCAGTGAATGAAACTAATGTCTGTTTGTTATATGTGTGTTTAACACAGTGAGCCCATTTACAATCTGTAGTGTATGATTGCTCATTAAAGCTACTATCTCTAATTAGAACGGCTGACACGGTTCTGTTGTATTCTCACATATCACCACTAAATGCTCTCTACATTACTATTGTCTGATAGTGTTAAGTTTTGGCCTGACAGAAGAGCAGAGAGCGCAGCTGAGTCTGCACAAAGGTCAGGTGAGACCATCTACAAACACAAAATTTAAACAGAGGACCGTCATTTAATAATTTCATAAACTCAGGAAAAGGCTCAGTACTTGGTATCGATTTTGGAACCACAGCAATGTATTTTTGTCAGAATAGAAGTTTCAATACTAGCATTGCTATCAATTAGAATCTGATATTTTATACTTTTGACAGCTCTAGCTGAAAATTCTTACTCAAAACTCTAGTTGAGAGTCGCTTTACAACTTCTTGCATTATTCATTCATTCTATACATACTAACAGAAGAGAGGCTGCCAATCTACACCACCGGCCCTTCCAACCACATTCACACACAGGCAAATTCATACAGAGGCAAATTCATACACAAGCAAATTCATACACAGGAAAATTAGGTGGAGTGTCTTGGCTAAGGACAGAACATGAGTCTCCTCACCTGGTACAGATCCAGATTGAAGCCCTCGAAGTGGATGCGTCTCTTGTGGCCCACTGGGATGAGAACGGGATCAGGATTCTCAAACTTGGGACATTTTGCTCCCTGAAAGACAGCACACAAATAAATTGAAATGAAAAGATTTGTATACATTTTTAAAAATCACTTAAGACTCCGCTCTGGCCTGCTGCGACAGACTCTGTGTAACCACCACATCTGCTGCATTCGTCACACAAGATGGTCCCAGCTGATGGCGGCATATGGGCCTTTATTCATTTCACTGACAGATTTGGATTAGACATGCACTGCTTCACCTTAGATCTAATGTCATGTGATTTTTTTTATTCACACCGCTTTTACTCACTTAATTTATTAAGCAATTACAGATTAATATCACTTTTAAAGATGACAGTATTTGTAGCTGAATGTGTCCTTCATTATTTGTATTCATGGCACTTATGAGCAAACACAGATTTGTCTATAAAAGGGTGTTCACACCAAAGTGTCAAGGGCCGTTCACACCAAGGCGTCAAAGCGTCCAGTTTCAATGTAAAGTCTATGTGGACGCGCGACTAGAGCATCCTCCGTTTTTGCGGCGTCAGTGCGGCGCGAATCTGGCGTCGACGCAGCGTGTCTTGAGCGTTTTGGCGTCGACGGTCGCGCGTCCAAGGCGTCAGCATCAAGAAGTTGAAAATGCTGAACTTTTTGCATCAGACGGGCCGCGTCAACCAATCAGGGATGAGTATCCAGTGACGCAGCGACGTTATTATCATGAAGAAAGACCCGAGAACCAGAGCGAGAGCCACAAACATTAGATGAGCACAAATATATACGCCACAATCACCGAGCCGATCACGAGGACTACACCAGAACCGGACCAGGACTACACCAGGACTAAACCGGGACTAAACCAGGACTAGACCGGGACTAAACAAGGACTAGACCGGGAATCCTGTCATTAGCGGAGTATAAATATATATATACGCCCCAGTCGTCGACCTGATCTCCTCCACTGATGTTTTATGTCATAAAAACACTAAAGTCTCTCTCAGTCTGGTCTGACATTGTTTCAGGAAAAGAGCAGGACCGGGCTCTTGTTTCCAGGGCAACGGACGCGCCTCAAGTATTTTTCTCAGGTTCATCCACGGCGTCAAAGACGCGCGTCGGGGGCGTCTAAATTCAAAGGCAAAGGCGTCCAAATAGAGACGACAAGGTGTTTTTTGACGCTTTGGTGTGAACACCCCTTAACAGATTTTTAATTACAGAGTTTTATCTTAACTTTTGCTAAATATCTCTTTATAAGGACCGTTTAACCATTTTACACTGACACTAAGGTTAAAGAATAGTATCATTTTTAATAATAGCCTAAATATGCCTGCTTAAAGGTGCGCCATCTGTATTTTTACTTCACATGATAAACATGTCCTAGCATACTCATTATTCATGGCAATGAGTTTATAAGTGCTTCTCTCTGCATTTCAGAGGCCAGGATGGAGTTTTCTCATCAACAACTAACATGATAAGAGGGCACTTCCTGATTTTGGACCATAAAAATCTATTATAATTAGATGCAAACAGCACAGAGCAGTAGATTCATTGACCCTAAGAGCTGCCAAGTTATAATCTGGTTACCTGATCAAAACATACATAGAGTTGTGTTTCGTTTCATTCACAAATATGAGTAATCCTACATTATTAGTGTGTCTTCATCTCCAAAGCTCAAAATGCTCTGTTCCACTTTGTGATGTCCTGTCAGGTGAACGGCTCCTTTTAAAATGGAGATTTTAGCTTTACCTTAACAAAACAAAATCTCCAGGTATGTTTGTGATGAGGAATCTACATTACAATATTGATCAGGAAACAGGTAATATGGGCCTTTACAGACTAATGGAAGTGCAGTATGAAGTCTGATCTTTCTGGTGGAATACTTTAGGAGCACAAACCTGTCTGTGTTTGATGATGTGAGCTCCAGAGATGCTGTCGTCCATGTCACTGCAGGTGTGGTCTCGAATGTTCCACTGACAGCCCCACAGACTGGACACACACGCCATGCACCTACAAAACACCACACAAAACACAACACCGTGATATTAGAGACAATACAACAATAAAAAACATGAGACATTTTGACTTGAGGCAATAGTGAGCACAAAGTTACTTTTATTCAACCAGCAAATTTTTTCTTGATTGGAAATGACACAGGCGTCTCCCAGAAGATAATAAAACAATGTACAAGAGGCATCATTGTGGAAAAAAATATTTCTCAGCTTTTATTTACATTTGAACAAAAAGTGGCATGTCCAGAATGATTCATTTCCTTTCTCCTGATTCAACCTTTCTCAATAATCAATAGAAAAACCTTTACTGGCTATTACAATAATCCAATGCTTCCTATAATTGCTAAACAGTTTTTTGCACATTTCCACTGATATTTTGGCCCAGTCATCTTTAGCGTGTATAATGTGTAGCTTTGACACATCAGTCTTACAGAAGCGAAAACTTAAAACCACATGGCTAATTTGCATAAACTGTGCTAATATATCAGGTAACTAGAATGCAGTGAAAATGAAGGAGGGCGGCTCCACTGCATGTGCTCGGCTCGTTCGGCTCATTCAGCTCGCCCTGTGCTCGAAGATTTCAGAAAATAGGATCCATCCTATTTTTTGACGCTCTACGCGAGCGTAGGGAGAGCATCTATTGTTGTGCTTGTGCGTTTACCATCAGCACATCATGCTCCCGGGGCAGTTCTGTATCATGTGAAAGAGCCCAGGTCCAGAACGACTGTTATTAGTGCTTTGAAATTAACTTTTGAAATCCTCATGTTCACCGTGGTCAGCCTGTAGGTAGCCTGAAGGTAAATACAAGCCTGTTCAGCTGTTAGTTTCACTGAGGACCTGATACAAGCGGCTAAATGCGCCCAGTCAAGCTTTGCCATTGACAAACACAGAGCCAGAGCCGCCCGTGTACGTCCTGCTACAGCTGCCTGTGGAGCCGCCTTCCGCATCGATGTGCGGCTGTGGTTTCACGACGCGACAACGCTGGCTCGACAACGCTGAGGAGTGCCCTTGTCACTCGACTCATCAGGTGAAAACAAATTCCGACATTTAACTGAACCCCAACAGTGATGTACATCATTCATCTGACATAATTTGAATAAATTCACGTTCAAGTTCTTGATTTACAAATGTGCTGCGTTCAGTTTAAAGTTCACTGAAAAAAGAACGTGTTCTTTTAAACTCGTTCATGCACAACACTGGCTTCTGAACACATCTTGTGAGATTTTCCACAGTGTGGAACATCTTGTATTTTTTAATAATTCTTTGCACTATCGCCACTGGAACTTCAAAACATTTAGATATGACCTTATAGCCCTTTCCTGACTTGTGAGCAGCCACAATACACAGCCATAGATCCTCAGAGAGCTCCTTTATTTTAGCCGTGACTGTTCACAAACCAACTGCAAAGACCTGCTGTTTTCTCCTGTTCAGTTGTTTAAAACAGCTCTTCCCAATGAATCAAGGAAATTAGGAAGTTTTAGAACAGCTTGTGCTGTTTGAAATGGTATAGAACTTTGGATTTTTCCATAGACTCTGACAGCTTACAAAGGGTATGAATCATTTTGGACATGCCACTTTTTCAAATGTAAATAAAAGCTGAGAATTTTTTTTTTTCCCCACAATGATGCCTCTTGTACATTGTCTTATCTTCTGGTATATATATATATATATATATATATATATATATATATATATATATATATATATATATATATATATAGCCACAGTAACCTGGCAATTGGGGAAAAAGCAGATCTTTCAGACAAATGCTTAAAGCAGATTGGACAAAGTATTACAACAAGCAAGCTCCCCCCATCCACAAACACACAAAAAGAGCTGTCCTCTTTATTCCAAAATGAAATAGTCTGAACTTCAAAATGAGTCCCTGAACAAAACGGTATACCAAAGTTGTTTACAGGTACAACTTTTGAGCAGATTTTATTCTCAAAGTTGACGTGTTCGAAGCAGGAGACAGGGCTGAGGATCTGAGTGACTTTGACAGATGGTGATGTCCAGCAGTGGGGTCAAAGGCTCTTGTGTGTGTGGTCTGCAGTGGTCAGTGTCTGTTTTAGGGAAATCTAAGTAACATTTTATTACAACTACACTTTTTTAGCTTTTATTAAGCATAAAGAAAGATTTAATGATGAATAAATAGTTTAAGATTAATGATTCAGGCTTAGTAAATACTTATACTTGAAATACTTATTCTATGGAATATTACTGCTAACACATAAAAATATATATTTAGATCACCATGTTACCTTTTATTGTTTTGAAAATGCTAGGATTGCCATATTAACACATTTTATATATTTCATTTGTATTTCATATCATGTTTTTGTCTATTTATGGAGAATGGTCGTGTTGGAGAATGGGGGATACAGGCTTGTGGGCGGAGCCTTGGACAAATCTTACAGCTAATGACAACCGACCAGTATCACTATACAAATGGCATTTAGCTTTAAATATCAAGATCGTGTTCAGAGTGTTCATTTCACTCCAGCAGCAGGAACATTTGAGATGAGATTGGATCATGAACTGATACTGATGAGCATTTCAGAATGTGTTTGTAGAGGTTTAAACTACAGGGTTAACAGCTTTTACACACACAAAAACCCCATGGAGATGCAGGGGAGAGCATCTGACACATAGGGACATTTCAGAACATGTTCACATAGCTCTAAACTAGAGAGTTCACAGATTTGACACTGAATAAGACCCTATGGAGACACAGCGAGGGCATCTGACACAGGGAGGGCATCTGACACACAGGGGCATTTCAGAGCCTGCTGGTAGAGGTCTGAACTACAGGGTGAACAGCCCCATGGTGGTGCAAAGACATAGTTATCATCACAGGACATTGTATTTCCTACATAATTGCAGTCTTTGTGTCATGCTAATTTCAACCATTCAAACTGTGGTATTGATTTCAGTAAAACAAGGACTCATCATAACACGAAGCCACAAAACACAGCAAAAAACTGTATCCATATGTTTTGCAACGCATTCTGAGTAATAAAAAGACCTGTAATTAAAGGGTCTATATTACACTATTTTATGGTCTATGTTATAATGTTGTTTTGTTGCTTATTAAAAAAAGACCCAGAGTTGTGTTTTGTTTAACGAGAAAATGACAAAGCTCAAAAAAGAGACAATTTTGTGTAATATAAGACCTTTAAATAAATGCAAGATTGATCAGCATATTAATTCATGCAAAGGAATAGCATTGCCGTGGAGACAAGCAGATCAAAAAAAAGTTACACAGTGCAGCTTTAAATTGCACCAGTGCACACCTCTCCACACAAATGCAGCAGCACTGTATATAAAATGTATGTAAACATGCAAACTCATCAGAGAGGGAAAATCCATGGTGCTGACAATGAAAACGATGAGTGCAGCTCTCCATTACCAAAGCTCGTTCATCACATGAAGAAAAAAAAACAACAATGCAAAAATAGCAACATCGACTTTGGTTTTTTGATTAATGAAAAGAAACTGATGCAATTTCCCTGTTTTGGCCATAAGAGCGAGAGTGGGGAGAAAAATGCAAGAGGTGCGTTCAAAGTCCCATGAATCATGATTTACAAACAGCCTTGAAGTCCTCATATTCACACAGAGAGAGTCAAGCTGCAGAAAGTACTGCTTCATTTATGATTTCAACACGATTCCAATAAAACTGATGGAAGAAGAGTGATGCATTTTTAAAGGGCCATTCTGTAGCTGAAGGTTTGCTGCTCACTTGTTTGCCCACAGATCTGACGTGAATTTTGGCCTTGTTGCACTACATGTGTCTTCATGGAGACAGATATGTTTAATGCCATATTCCGGAACATTCAAGGCAAAAGAATAACACCTCCATGGAGACAAACAACAAGGGACGCCCTAAATTCTCTGCATCTTGTCCGGGGCTTAGCTTCCGAAGCAATTACTGTGAGCTGTATTTTTAGTGAGTTCATTTCATAATCAGCACATGGAATTACAGCAAATATTAAGGTTCAGAGACACTGGCAGTACTTTTTGTAATACAGTTAACTAAGATCTTTATTTATAATTTTCTTTTTGTCTAAAAATTACAGCTCAGTTTTGCCAAGACCCTGTAAGTAAACCTATCCCAGACCCTAAGTTACCTGTTCTAAAACTCGACTCTGATCTTAACTCTAACCATAACCTGAAGTGAAAAAATATACTGTCAAAAATCAACACTGAGCCTAACACAACACACTAACACAAAGTGTGTGTTGTTTGGTGTAACTGTGTTTAGGGAAAAAGTGCCTCTGATGCACCAACAGAGTCAAAGAAAAGCTGGATGTGTTTTGATTTTATTTTCTGTCTAAATTCACTTTGCCTTGTCAAAAATTATTTTTGTTTTTCAGACCTGGCAGCTCACGTGAATAGAAAAACACTGTTTAAATGGGTTGCCATGGTTGCAATAGAATAATAAGTAAGAATAAGTCAGAAGAGATCAGATCTGTGGAAAGGCAAGCCCGGGGTAATAAGAATACATTTTTTGTTGCAAAGTATTTCTGAACATTATAAAGTCATACTCATTATTAAATAGTAAAAAGGTGTATTTGAATGAATGCAAAATAGATCAGTTTAATGCCATACTCTGAAACTTTTCAGTGTAGTGTGGGAAACATTCCAGGTAAAGCAATCAAATCTCATGGATTTATTCACACATGTAATGTTCATTAATATGCATCGTCCCTTAAAGGGGCATTGCACAACTTTTCTGGGGCAGGATCCATCACCTGCTGGCCCATGAGCAGATGTTATTGCTTTGTCTGAAATATTTCCCAGTATGCTGTTAAACCTTTCTATCTTCACGGAGACCAAACCAGACCAAGTTACAGGTCAGATCTGTGAAGAGATGACCCCACTCAGAGTCAGAATGCCTGTTTTTCTTGGTATTTTTGAGCCACAAGACCACCTGTAATTAAATAGATGTAAGGTAGAGCTGTTTGTTTGATACTTTGCAACATCCCAGACAAAGCAATGACATCTCCATGGAGAAAAGCATTTGACGGGCCCTCCAAACTGACATATTCTGATCATGAAGTAAGAGTATTTTGTCCAATATCAGACTTACGGAGTATTTTCAGCCTTCTTCACAGTGGCGGCGCAGTTGTAGAATTTGAAATCCCGAGTGGCGAGCTCCACAGAGTCATTGACAAAAACGGTTATGGCCACAGCAACAAAGTCTGAGGGCAGAAAGAGAGAGGGAGAGGGGGATTAGACTGAGAGGCCAGTGGATAAGGACTGAATTAAACCTGCAAAGCTCAACTTAAATTGAATCTGTGACTTCAAAAATATATCTGGCCGAGAAATAACCTCTGTCTAATAAAGCAGAGTGAACAGGAGCTCGGGGCACAAACTTGTGTTCAAATTCCACTCATTGCCGGCACTTTCAAGGTCTATTATTGAGTATTAAATACGTGTCTGGGTACGCTCTTACTAAAAACCTCTCACTGATGGTCGTGTTGGCATAGGGAATAGCTGGTGCCCTCATAGGAACGAGGTTGTGGGTTCAATTATGCCCTATGCAATTATAAAGTGCACCTTATTGATCCCTTGTGAGTGATATTAATTTCTCTGCATTTGACCCATCCTTCAACCAAGTGCCTCTCAGGAGCAGCGCCTGGGGACCCATCTTCAGATCTTGAGCTAGTCTTGGTCAGGACCTCAGCTGGAAGATTTGACCTATTGTGCATGTTTTGTGTTGAGGTTCAGGTTAAGGAACACTTTATTATGCTCTGTATTTGACCCATCCGTCCATGCTACTGGAGCATTTCAGGAGTAATGGGTGCAAAAGTGCTGTACCTGGGGACCCACCTCCGTGATCTTGTTACTAGTCTCAGTTTCCCAGTCAGTGATATGTGTATAATCTGAGGGCCTACCTTGGTCGTCTAGAGTCTGTGGAATCATGGAGGGTTGGGGGAGCTCACACGAGACCTGCCCCGAATCAGACATCCTCCCTGGGCTTTGGAATTCTTTGACTTTGCAGTGGAGCCGGTCCGAGTGCCCAATGACAGGGAGAGAGGGGATGTTGATTTTCACCTGCACAGGGGGAAAAAGTCGGGGTGAAAAAGTCACCATGAAATTATTATTTTCCAACACAATTTGAATGAAATCTCTTGAATAAATGGAAAAGAACAAGCTATTTGAATTACATGCTTTTTTGATAGAAGCAACAGTTAAAGAAAGAACGATACTAGATTTTTTTTGTGTAACTGTATGTGTGCATGTATGTGTGTGTGTGTGTGTGTTTTTCTCATTAAACATTCAACTTTGAGACTTTGGCATCCCTTAAGTAGGTGTAGTTTTTGACTTGTGTTGGACGTGTTGGGAGGAAAGATCTTGATCTTCACCTGGATATGAAGAGGGGCCATGCCTTGACCTCCTGTTTGAATTTATTAAAGTTTAAAAAAGCTACATCATTGTCTGTTCTTGTAAAACCTCTTTTCAAATGTATAATAGAGCTATTTTCTATAATGGCCCCAAGTGAAAATGGCGACAGGAGAGGGGTAGTGGAGTGGTTAGAAATATAAGAATACGTCAGAACAGAGGCAGTAATAGAAAAGAAGTGAAGGAATGAACAAAATATGAACTTTCACTGTGCCCTGCTCCATCTAAAGGCTATAGGAGCGATTGGCCATGTTGGATTTAATATGTGTTTGGAGTGCACCAGATCGATACAGAGCTGAAGCAGGTTTCAAACTAAACCAATATTGTATGCTGGAGTGAAGTGTGTGAACGTGGGATCTGTGGTTAATACATTTTTACTGGGTTTGTAAGAGAGCTGGGTAATGTACAAAAGAAAAGTTACCTAGTGAGCCTTTATGTGATAACATCAGATTGTCTCAGGGCTATATTACTATTTCATTTAATATCGTCCTAATTCGCATTGCTAGTTTATATACTGCCCCAGTGGAGATTTGTATTGGTCCTGATAATGTAGGTGACCAGTCAGAATCATTTACTTAAAGGTCCTATATTACACAAAATGGACTCATGTTACCGTTACGTTACCTCCTTAAAAACAGACATTTGTTTCATTCACACATGTTTGAGTAACCCTTTATTTACCTAGTCTGTCTACATCTCCAAAGCTCGAGATGCTCTATTCCACCTTGTGATGTCACGAAGCAGTAGTTTTCAAGTGAACAGCCCCTTTTATCTTTAGCTCAGTAGAGATAGGCAATTCCAGGGCTGAAATCAATCACATGACATCACAAGGTGGAATGTTTTCTGTTTGAGAGAAGAACTCAGCCTGTGTTATTTCATTTACACATATTTAACTGTGTAAAACAAGTGTGAATGAAACAAAACACAAATCCTAGTCTGTGTGATGAGGAAATAATATTATAAGAGATCAGGAAACAGTGTAATATGGGTCAGTATTTCTAAACCACTACCTCTGAGAAAATGACTTAAAGCTCACAAGAATAAATTTTGTGTAGTCTAGGACCTAAACCGTAAGATACTATTCTGGACACCTAAAGTCTCCTTATCTCATCTGTCTGTCCATGTAAAACAGTGGAGTGTACCGTCTGGGTCTTCTTGCAGGACAGGTTTGGGGGGAAGAAGGAGACGATCTTGAGACACTGCTGCCTGGGGCTCCACAGCCAGCCGTTCTTTTCCTCCGCCCGCCTGCACTCAGACCGCCGCGTGCATCTGGACACAAAGGATCCTCTGTTACTTTACATGAACCAGAAACTAATTCAGCATGAAAAACAGTTCCAGTTCCATTTCAATGTTGCAATAATCATGAGAACTTGGTGCAACCAAGGCCTAAAGCAGGACTGAACCAGGGCTAAAGCAGGACTGAACCAGGCCTAAAGCAGGACTGAACCAGGCCTAAAGCAGGACTGAACCAGGGCTAAAGCAGAACTGAACCAGGCCTAAAGCAGGCCTAAACCAGGGCTAAAGCAGGACTGAACCAGGGCTAAAGCAGGACTGAACCAGGCCTAAAGCAGGACTGAACCAGGCCTAAAGCAGGACTGAACCAGGCCTAAAGCAGGACTGAACCAGGGCTAAAGCAGAACTGAACCAGGCCTAAAGCAGGACTAAACCAGGGCTAAAGCAGGACTGAACCAGGCCTAAAGCAGGACTAAACCATGCCTATAGCAGGACTGAACCAGGCCTAAAGCAGGACTGAACCAGGGCTAAAGCAGAACTGAACCAGGCCTAAAGCAGGACTGAACCAGGCCTAAAGCAGGACTGCACCAGGGCTAAAGCAGAACTGAACCAGGCCTAAAGCAGGACTGAAGCAGGGCTAAAGCAGGACTGAACCAGGGCTACTTATTCCCCTGCTTTGTGGCTTTATTTTCTCTGTGGCAGCCTCAGAGAATAATACTTTGCATCAACATCACATTGAAAAAGATGAAGCTATAAATTAAAAGTGAGCAATCAAAAGTACGTCAGGAGCTCCAGGAGGCAGGCGAGCATGATTACATGTTACAGGTTACATCATGCATTTCAGTGGGATGTGGGAGCGTAGGATATGTGTGTGTGCAGGCTTTGTGTGGCTGTAGACTGGGTAAATATGCATTGATGAGAGTAAATTACAGCGAGCGGGGACCCTGCATGAGGTCGGTGCACGGACAGGAGCAGAGAGAGAGAAGTGAAGGGCAACACACATCCACTGTAATAAACCTGAACACATGTCCTGCCGTGAGGCTGTGAAGTGTGTGTGTGAGCGCGCTTGACGTGTGTGTGTGAGCGTGTGTTTGCGTGTACATGTGTGTGCAGACCACCAGGGAATAATATGGAGAAACTATAAAGCTATTACAATTTACCAGGGAAAAAAACCAATGAGTGGGGATTAGAAAGTATTTTGTTTGTTGTGCGTTTTGTTACCAGACCTTCCCAGCAAATCCAAAATATCTCTTTATTTTTCACAGAGAGGGATCAGCCTGGTCTCCATGTTCTCCATTGCATCTCAAGCCAGAATCGTCCAATCAGATTTGTTTATTTCAGTGACGCATGTGAGTGGAAGGAGCTCATTGGTCCTCTATTATATAGAATTAAATGTCATTTCTCTGGTTGTGGGATCCGTCACCTTCTCGTCTCCACAGAGATGTTATTTCTTTAACAGGAATGTTCCACAATATGGCATTAAATTGATCTATATTGCACTTGTTTCATCATGGGTGCGTTTATTGCTCAAAATAGCTTGAGAGACAAAGGTACATTCTGGCTTTAAGCTGGATCACCTCAACTCCTCACCTCCATGGGAAAAGATAGCTCAAATGACACACTGTGGAACATTCTTGGCAAAGCAACAACATCTCCATGGAGACAAAGAAGGTGGCTTCAGAGTACAGAGTACATCTTTAAATGTGTTTGATAGATACCAAAATGAAGCCATCAAGGAATATTGTACAAAAACATATCACAGTCTGTAGAAGGGTAGAATTTTTGGTCCTTGATATTGGGAACATTGGATTTGCTTCGTTACAGACACTAACCTAACATGATTTGAACATTTCCTGTTGCATAATTAAAACAGGAAGGGCATCTGGTGTAAAAACATGTTCACTTGTGGGATCTCCAAACAAAAAGGAGCAATCATATTATTTTTTTTCATTTTAAACACATCTATTCTGAATCTCTCCAAAAGCTCTTTCTATTTTCACCTCTGAAACACTGGATAGCTGGATAATTAAAACAGGACACCTGGAGTAAAAACCTTGTGGGATTGCAAAAAAATTAAAAATAAAAATAAAAAATGTAAAGAAAGTAACACATTTTCAAGTTTTTCTATAGTGGACACAACTTGCACTTTTTCCTTCTTTTGTGTTTGACTTTAGAAATAGCATAAGGAGAGGTTTCAAACCGAGAGGCTGATTGCACCACAGACTGCAGTACTTAGACATATTTTCTCTTCAAGTCAGCTAATTATCTTATTTATAGCTCTGATACTCGTGCTTATGTGGGTACTTATTGGCCATTAGGACCTTAAGTAAGTCTGCACACTGCACCTTTATACTCAAATGGCAATATTTCAAGAGATTTTCAAGCCACTTCACCACAATGTTAAAACTGTGTTGTGTTTGAGTTGGTACATGTAATATTAGGAAGAGCAGAGATGTTCTAGTGCTATGGTCTTAAAAGTCCTGCATTATGCAAAATTTAGGCTATTAGCAATGTTAGAATGCTGTACCATCAAAAACATGGAGTTGTGTTTTGTTTAGCGTTTGAGTAATCCTGCTCTGTTCCACCTTGTGATGTCATTAAGTGGTAGTTTTAATTAAACAACAGATGTAGCTTCAAAGTTTGGCAATTCCAGGGCTGAAATGATCCAAATGTTTCTAGTGAAGGTTTCTGGAATTTGAAAACAGAGTGACGTGCTTGATGACATCACAAGGTGGAACATAGTGTTTTCAGAGTGTTTTGAGAGAAGAACTCCACCTAAATCTGCAGGGACTGTGTGTTGTGTGAATGAAACAGAACACAACTCCAGGTGATTATGATGAGGAAACTACATTAGAACACAGATCAAAAATGTGCATAATATAAAATAATATTTAAGTAAACTCAGTGTTTCAGTGTGCTCTAATCAATGACTGATTTCATTATAATTCTGTATGCATTTTAAGCAGCATTAGATGAAGTACTCATTTTTGTTACTTAAGTACAAGTACAAGTATTCAGAGGCAAGAATTTACTCAAGTAAAAGTACAAGCATTGTGTGAGAAAATCTACTTAAGTAAAAGTATTAAAATATTGAAGTGCCTGTACATGTTAAAAATATATTTTAAGAGTAAAAGTAAAAATATTTTGCAGAGATTTTTTGAGCAATTTGGGGATGAATTGAAGTGATTTTGATGAAGAATTTGGCTGATTTTTAAGTGATTCAATTGATTAATTCATTGAGTAATCAAACTGATTGCTAAATAAATTTTTCTAAAAATTTTTTAGTATTTGGTACGCTCAAAGTTGGGTCCTTAACTCAGACTAAATGTGTCTCAGCCATTTCAACTGGACTCACACCATAAAGAAAATTACTTTTTTTTTTTTTTTTTTTACTTTCCAGTCCAGATCTAAAATGTAGTGGAATAGAAATTAAAAATACACGTTCTCAAATGAAGAGAAGCAAAAGCCAAAAGTATACACTGTAAGATGGACTTAAGTTATGCATCGATACCTAAAATTTGTATTTAAAGGTTGTATGGAGGATTTTTTTTTTGTTTTTTTTGTTTCAAGTTGTCAATGATAGCATTATAGAGGTGCAGTAGCCTTGTAATTATGATGACCAAAAAAAAGAGAATAAAAATTCATCAACTCTGGACGTGGTGGGGCCAGCTAAACATTTGCCAATAGATAACGACATTGCCTCGTTATCTGTTAGCTGACAGGCTATCAATCAAACTCCCTACGTTTCTAGCGTAACTGACCTGCCTGCGCGCCGCCGGTACGTGGTTTACGTACGCCTGTCACGCAGTCCACAGACGCAAGACGCACAGACGCTGTTTACTCCACCAACGCAACAGTTCTTAGCGGCTTTTTTTGACCTATATCTTCCTCGCAGTTAGCACAAAGTTTGTTGCAATGGCAGACAAGAATCCAGGAGCAGTTAGCCGCAAAAGAAAGTCCGTTTTTGAGGTCGATGAAAGAAGAAGACAAGGGGAAAAGCAGCGAAGCCAAACTAAGGTGATTCTTGTAGATTCATTCCAGCGATGGCGCGACTGAAGCAGACGCAGGGTCTAAAGACTGACGCATTGGTCGCCAAATTACTCCTGGACAGGAAACTTCTGCTTATTATGAAAACGTACTTTATTTCCAAGAGCGAGACAAACGTTTTTCAGGACACGAAAGCGATATCCTATGTCTGAAAACGTAATTTTCAAGGCAAAGAAAGAGTCCGCTTGCTGCTGCGTGTTGTAGCTAGTTCATTCGCACTGAATCTCCGCGCAACCTTCTCTGTTCCCCTTTCCTACTCCTGTCCCCGCTGCCCGTTCCGCTCTTCCCCCTGCTCCTCACTTCTACGGGCACGGAATCTCCGCGCACCGCTCCCCTCTCCTCTCTCCTCTCTCCCTGCTCCGCTCTTCTCCCTGCTCCTCACTTCTCGTCCGCGAACGAAATGTCCGCACACCCGCTCCCCCCGCTCCTCACTTCTCCGCCTTGCCTAACCAACACTGTAGTTAGTTGTTTACAAGTCATGTGCAGCTCACCGGCTGTAAACAAACCTGTTTCTGGCGTAGTGAGGAGGCGGGAGAAGGCGTTTCTACGTAGGGAGCTGTAGGGGAGGGGAGGTGGTTTCACGCATGCGCAACATTTGAAAAAGGACAAACAGTCGCTGGATTTCTCGTTCCTTGGAAAATCCTCTATACAACCTTTAAACACTGCACTTTTATATTTGAACTTCGTTACCTTCCACAGCTGGTTGTAAGAGATTTGGTGATTTACTTGTTCTGTTTGGAGCTCACCTTCCCTCCAGCACACACCAGCCACAGTACGGGTCCCTCAGGCCCACACACGACTGGCAGTTGGGCTGTTTGAGGCACTCTTGAACTGGCACCTTGGTGATCTGCAATAAACAGAAAAGTAAGAAATATGGTCGAACAAAACTGGGACCACAAAGTAAAAATATAGGCAATTCAGCACAGAAAATATATGATATTGATACTGACAACCGAACAGCTCATGTTAAAGTGTTCAGGGTCTGGTCCAGATATAGTCCCGTTCTAGTCTAGGTTCAAGGTGCACTATCAAATTTTATGGTGAAAGGTCTGCCACCTGCTTGTCTTCATAGAGATATTATCAAGATATTAAACTAATCTATCTCCATGGAAACAAGCAGGTATTGCCAACAGACCAAGTTATAGGTCAGATCTGTGGAGAGGCAAGAAGAAATAATACAAGTTTTTCTAGACCATAAAAACAAGCAGAAAAAAGCAGCTTACTTTCCTTAAAACCCATAAGAACACAACTTATTTTAGCAAGATAAAGTTTGCTATGAAACCACACATTTCAATATATTTTTACCTTAACAAAAATAGTTACATACAAAATGAAATGATGTGGGGTCCTACCTTCTTCTCGGTGGTGATGTACAGGTGGCTGTGGCTCAGGTCGAAGAACAGGTTCTTGTTGACTCTCTCTCTCATGGGGTCAGTGAAGGCCTTACTGTACTCATACGGCTCTGAGGTCAGATGGACCTGTCACACACACGTTAGATTTAATTGGTTAATAAGATGTCAAAAGTGCAAAGCAAAACCAAGAATACAAATACAAGGGTCAAAACCGTCTGATAAAACCAAGTAAAGCAAGCTACAAAACTCATCACTACACTATCACACAACATGTTTCTGAAGAGGGCACAGGAAGGAGCCGAAACATGTAAAGCAGGTAAGCAACTCCCTTCTTCTCTCTGACAAAAAAATAACTAATGCTAAGTTTATAACCGAAGACAGAATGAACCTTGATCAAAGATAGAAACTGATGATGTAACGATTTCAACTGAAGGGCAGAGGCCTGAAAAACTCTGAGAGTCACAGTTTTTGAAAGAAATAATTAAACTTATGATCCATGTCAAGTTTTTGAGTTTGAAAAATAGCAACACTTTATTAAGCTATTGTGAGTTAAATATTTACACTGACAGAGAAAACGAGAAGACATATGAACCATAAACGAGGTGAAGAAATCTACAATTTGACAGTTAACAGTTGAATTCCATCACAGAAATCTGATCTGTCCTCCCACTTTTCCCACAATTGATACTTATATTATCTCACTTTTACCACTTCGTAAGAAAACTAGGTCCAATCAGGTCCAGACCAAGTCTAAACCAGAACTAGCACAGGACTAAACCAGAACTAGCACAGGACTAAACCAGGCCTGACCCCTGTAGTTTACCTTGAAGACCTCTCCGCGGCTGTTACCGATGAAAGCGATGGTGTGCTCGTTCTCCACAGCCACAGACACAGCAGTGAGCAGCTCAGGTTTGGTGAGCTCTGACTGGGCCTTCAGAGCGTACTTGGGTTTACTGGCCAGAGGAGAGGGCAGGAAGTCTGCACCACATTTATACCGCTCCAGAGTGTCCTTCTGTAACATGGACAGGCAAAAGAAGGTCAGAAATCCAAGTCTCCTGCTTTGATTTCATCAAGTACTACATGGGCTTATATGGGCTATATGGAAAATAGTCTCTTGGCTGATTCAGACTTTTTAGATGCATTATGCAAGTTTGCTGGTAGAATAGAGACAAGAGAAGAGACATTTAATGCCATAATCTGCAACATTCCAGGCAAAACAATAACACCTCTATGTAAACAACCAGGTGACAGACCCTCTGCTGGAAAAAGTTATATACTAATAATAATGCATTGGATTTATGTAGCGCCTTTCAAGACACCTAAAAAGCTTCAAAGTGCATTCTTCATTCACTCCACACTGGTAAGATACCATTGTAAACCACTACTGTAGCTACCCAATCCTCACCAACACTCAACACTATTATACAGGGCAATGTGGGTGTAGTGTCCCACCTAAGGACACAACAACCGTTCTGCCACTGCTACCCCACGGTGGCATCAGGCATTCCCTGCGGTTTCCCATCCAAGTACTAACCAGAACTGGACCTGCTTAGCTTCTGAGATTTGACCAGATCGGAAATTGAGCAGGTATGGCCACATTACACACTGCACCTTTAAATGGTTTTGTATCTTCCTTTTCTTTAAGCACATTTCATAACTATAAGATTTTAACAGAGAAATGACTATAATGAAAAACTTTCTATTGCAGATGAGACGAGGGACTCATCCTGATCCAGGGGCACAGATGTGTGGAGCAGAGGAGAGATTTACAAACACAAAGTAAAGCAGTGACATTAAAGTAAGCTCTGGCATTTATGCATTATTAAATATGGTTTAGTGGCGAATCCAATATCCCACTCATTTTCTTTTAATAACTTCCACTCACATAATACAACTTAACACATACAAATGGCTTTTTACCTTATTTCACCAGCAGCTCCTACAATCAAATGTCTTCAATATTTAAAACAACAATAATGAAAATATGAACCTGAGAAATACTAAAGATTTACTACTTCAACTACTACAACTACCAGTTCCAATACTAATATTGATGCTTTGACTAAGTATCTGCCAATACCCAATATTAACCGATACAATGTAAAGGACTGAAAATGGCACTTATTTCTTTAAAACAGTAAACTTATTATGAAACTTGTTGAACTTGTGATGAAACCTTTTTTATCATTCAAATTACATTATGACAACATTATACCTGTAAATAGTCTTATTACATCCAGTTAAAGGCCCAACCGGGATAGGTGCATCCCTAACTAACCAGCTACTATTGCGACACCTCCTACTGCCACTGCCACTGCTACTTCCGTCAACTGCAAAACCATTACTATTATACTTTACACAGTCCATGAAACCCATGGATTCAGTTTTATATTTTGGACATTCTAAATAGTAATAATAATCTAAAACCACTTATAAGAAACAAGACCTCAGACTTTGAGTTGAAAACAGTGGCACTGATTTACACCTGCCTTTTTTGCCAAAACACACAATTGAATCATCTCGGGGGTCAGGGAAAACAGGACTTTTCAGCACAATGGCGTCTTGATTGCAGGAGAATACAGATTACATACACAGGCATGAGTCCATCTAAATATAACTTTGAGTGGGTATACAAGAAGAGAAACAAGTATAATATGGATACAGAGATAGTAACCATAATTGAGGACAAGACTTAAAATATTACACAAAATTGACTCTTGTGAGCTTTAAGCTATGTTATAATTCTGTTACCTTTTCAAAAACATATCTGGAGTTTTTTTTGTTTTGTTTGGGTAATCCTTTATTATTACACCTCCAAAGCTCAAAATGGTCTAGTCCACCTTGTGATGTCATGAAGCAATAGTTTACGAGTTAACAGCTCCTTTTACCTTTAGTTCAGCAGAGATTGGAAAATCATCCAAATGATACTAGTGACGGTGTATAGCGTTTAAAAACACAGTGGAGCACTTCCTGTATAATACATGACATCACAAGGTGGAACAGTGTTTTCAGTTTGAGAGAAAAAATTTGAAAACTCAGTGCACTTACAGCTATTTTGGAGGTGCAGAACTCATCAGTCTTGGAGGAGTATGGGATGTCCACAGCTGGGTCTCCAGAGATCTTCCCCGAGTCGATGTAGCAGGCGCTGATGATGTTCCCCAGTTTTTCATTGATGGTGTCCAGTGGGTACATGCACAGCGCTGACTCGCCTGGATTGTCATCTGAACTCGCCACCATAAACAAAACCTTACGCCAAGACACCACATTACCGTATAAACCAGACTCTGACATGCTCCTAGCCAGTTCTTTTCCAGGAGCAGCCACATATGCCGCTCGGACTTTATTGTAGCGATTATCCTTCCCGCAGTTTAGCTGCAGCTCCGTGTGTGAGTAGTAGTGAGGATCTGATTCACAAAGGCGGGACACGAATGTAAAATTTTTGCCATCCGTACCATCGAGAGTCCGCGAAAACAGGAAATAGACAAATCCGTCTTCTTTGAACGCATGTCGGAAATCATGAAGATACTTAGGTACAAATGGCGTGGTTTGGACTGTGGACGCTTCGATGATGCTTTCAAAAACTACCCATTCACGCAAATCTTGCAAAATGCGAGTGCTTATCAGTTTTGTGCTATCCAGGCTTCCGTAGCCCTTACCAACTAGAAATACTGGAAAGTTTTGGCCGTCTCTTGTGTAAGTGGACATAACTCCAACTACATTGACATTGTCTTCGATACTAGCAACGTAAGTCCTCTCTCCTTTGCTATCGCTGTAGTAAAGTTGTTGATCCACATTGGTTAGGTTAAGAAGAGAGCAAATGCCCCTATATCTACTTCCACAGACGATAAGAGATCCGTTTGAGGGATGGACTAAGAGCAGTTTGTTGTGGTTGTCCATGGATTTGGTGTCCTGACAGGCCGAGGCTGGAGGAGTGCATGTCGGAGCGTCCTCTTTGGGTCCAGTTTCAGTCCTGGCCTCCCTCACCAGCTCAGGGCTGAGTTGGTAGATGGAGTTGACAGCCCCCACGTAGATGCGACCCGTCTGATTGTCCTGGACCACATTGTTGATGAGGGTCTCGGAGCTGAAGCTGCGGTGGGGGTCTTCCTGAGAGAGTGACAGAGAGAAGGCGGCAATGGAGAGGAGGAGGGACAGCCAGCTTTCCATTTCTGAAAAAAACACAGGCAAAAATACTGATTTAGATGGGCAGTCAATAAATAAATAAAATAGTAGAACAAGTGTTGATACTGAAAACAAAACAAAACAAAAACACATAAATAGGAGAGGTCAAATTTTTCTAGTGGACGGTAAGTCAAATGCTCTTCTCCATGGAGATGTTGTTGATTTGTCTGGAATGTTTCACTGTGTGGTATCAATCCTTCCTATCATCATGGAGACCAAACCAGACCAAGTTACAAGTCAGAACCGTGGAGAGGCGACCCCACTAACAGTCAGAATGTCTGTTTTTCTAGGTATTTTGGGGCTATAAAACCACCTGTAATAGAATAAAAGTCCTCCAAACCTCCAAAACAATCCATCACATAACAACAAATTTCATTATAATGGGAATTCATCCACAAACATTTCAGTTGACAGTCTGTAGCTATGCGAAGGTGCCTGACTGACAACCAATAATACCACCAATACAAATACAAATACTAATACTTCTTTCCAGACTGGAAAAAAATGACAAGTGCATGTCTACTACAAGTACTACAACTATTCCTACTGTTCTTGTCCCTAAAGGGATGGAGCAACACTAGCTCAGATGGTAGAATGTATTGCCCACTGATCTGAAGGTTGACGGTTCAAATCTTGCTCTCAGTATAAATGTCATTGGTTGAGCAGTCAGATCCACCACTCCTACAGTTGAATGCTGTCATTGTGTCCTTGGGCAAGACTGTGTAATCCCTCAGTCAAAACTTATGCCGAGTGGACAGAATTTAATTGTCTCTTGCATGTGCAAGACCCTTGGTAGTGTGTAAACTATAGTGAGAGTGTGTATGACGGTGTGAATGGATGAATGGCTCCTTGATGTAAAGTGCTATATAAAAAATAAAATAAAATGTGACCATTGAACATAAAGAGTGAAGAGACAAAGCTAAATGTCATGGTGCCACCTTCACCATCATGCACATTCATCTCTTTGTCATATATTTTGGTCATAATATAAAAGAAGAAGAGGAGGTTTATAAATGTAGTCAAAGTTCACAGGAGTGAAAGGTGATGATGTGGTTAGATGAATGCAAAATAATTCACTGTGTCAAACGCACCAAGTGAACAGCCAAACACGTGGAATAAGATATTAAGTGTGGTGACATTAATCCCAGTGTTAAATGTAAATAAATGCACATAAATGACACGCTAATGCGACTCCAGCCGTTCTGAATACAGTACCAGCCTCATATTTGGGTTAATAGGATTACAACATCAGCAGCTGTTCTGACTCACCTCCCTGGCCCACTTCTCTCACCACTCCTCTGTTTTGCATCTAATGACTTCATATAGCAGTGTGGTGGCTCTAAAACTGTGCTGCAGGTACAATCAGAGCTGCATAGATGTATAACGGTACTGCAGTTCAAGTTCAGATCTGACAAGCTTAAATATTTTCGGGTTTAGTCCTAATTTACTGCTAGTTTATTTCTGGTTTAGTCCTGGTTTAATCCTGGTTTAATTCTGGTTTAGCCCTGCTTTAGTTTTGGTTTAGTCCTGGTTTAGTCCCGGTTTAGTTTGATGTACAGTTTAAGACCTTGTAAGATCCTACTCAGTCCTGATTTAGTCCAAAAACCTTCAATATAAATAAAGCAAACTCTACAATCATGGCTTAATCCTGGTTTATTTCTTATTTAGTCCCAGCTTTACTCCCAGCTTTAGTCCCAGTTTTAGTCTTGGCTTAGTCCTGGTTTAGAACTGGGTTACTCCCTATTTATCCATTTTTACTCTACCAGTAATTTGGATTTGCTTGTAATTCATTTCTACATTTCCTTCCTGGTGCACTCGGCGGCTGCACAAACAATGTTCAGAGGAAATTGAAAGTCTTTAGTCTTTAGTCCTGACGAAGAGCGATCACACATCTGGCCCATTTTTCATTTCATTGACTCAATATCAGAAAATGATTATCAACAGGAAAAGAACACGAATGCAAGGAGATAAAAATGGCTATAAAAAATTGGGCGTTCTCAAAATGTGCTCTTGGTTCTGTTGGTGGTATCTATGCTTCATCTGGTGGTACATTGAAAGATGAAATTTGAGTTTAGTCCTGGTTTTATTTCTGCTATTATTAGTGGTTTTAGTTCTATTTAAATCTATCCATCTTTTAGCTCTATCAACTAGCGATGGGCAAATGAGTCGGAGCTCCGGAGCACGTCTTGTTCTTTCTGAAATAAATTGCTCCTTAGCACTGCCTCGGAGCTCGTCTCGCAGCAGCCGCTCACGTGACCAAAGTGTGGAAGTGTCGGTCCCTCCCCGTACTGCTTCGCTCTGCGTGTATTAGCGTTATAAGTAGTGGTGTATTTGTGGTGTAGTCCTGGTGTCGTCCTGGTGTATTTGTGGTGTAGTCCTGGTGTCGTCCTGGTGTATTTGTGGTGTAGTCCTGGTGTCGTCCTGGTGTCGTCCTGATGTATTTGTGGTGTCGTCCTGGTGTCGTCCTGATGTATTCGTGGTGTCGTCCTGGTGTCGTCCTGGTGTCCTCCTGGTGTCGTCCTGGTGTCGTCCTGGGGTCGTCCTGGGGTCGTCCTGGGGTCGTCCTGGGGTCGTCCTGGGGTCGTCCTGGTGTATTTGTGGTGTAGTTCTGGTGTAATCCCAGTGAGGTACGGGTGTAGTCCTAATGTTGTACTGGTGTACTTGTGGTGTAGTCCTGGTGTCATCTTGGTGCAATTCTCATGTAGTCCTAGCGTCTGCCTGGTGTTGTCCTGGTATAATCCTCGTGCAATCCTGGTGCGGTCCTAGTGTGTTCCTGGTGTGGTCCTGGTGTGGTTCTGGTGCAGATCCCATGCAGTTCTGGTGTAGTTCTGTTGTAGTCCTGGTGAGTCCTGGTGTAATCCTGTTTCAGTCCACATTTAACTGGTACCTCATTATTCATACCTCTTTCCTATTTCCAATTCCATCCCATGACATTTTAGTACTTTTTGCAGAACCTTTCAAAAGTACTACCACAACACCATTTTCTGTGTAAATCTTGACAATATGGCCACCGCCCTTCGCCTTTAATTACCTCCATAAAACCCAACCACGTCGTTTGAGGCCTGACTAAGCTCAGACAGGCGTTTTATTGGCTCATTTCAGTTTGAATAAAAATATTTAAAGGTGCCAATCGAAAAGGGCACGATACATTTACACAGGCAAACGAGGAGGACAGAACGGGCTGGGGGCGAGAGAGAAAAGGAAAATCACCAAATTGAGTCGACGGACACTTAAATTTAAATTGGAGCTGGAATGAACCCCCCTGGGCACATGTGTGATCAGCTGCCTCCCTGGTTTTACTGGGAAACAGCAGATTGGCAAAATGCAATCCGAGGCTCAAAAAGTGGTTGAGATGAAAAGGAGGAAAGAGTTTGTGGGTTAGACTCCTAGTCTTTGTGAGTGGTGTGTGCATGTCCTAGTGTAACAGAGTACCCACTCTGCCTCCTGCCTCACAGTGAGGAGGTTGTGGGTTAGATGACTGAGTGTGTGTGAGGTTATCATTATATCACATTATAATTAACTGTACATCATTAGAATTAAAAGTACATAATATTAGAATGATATCTCTCTGTATTTTTATATAGACTGACATGAGTGTGGTCCCCACACGTTTCGCTGTGTCTCAACCAAAACATGATCATCCAATCAGATGTCTTTATTTCAGTGAATATGTGAAAGGAGCTCATTGCTCACAGAACACTTACAAATAAAATCTAATTTCTCTCCCTTCAGATGAACACAGTTTAGTGCTTTACTCATTCTTTCTGCAGAAATCCACAATTTTTTTCAGTCCCTTGTGAGATTCTTTTCCTTTACTTTACCATGCGTGTCCCTGATTGGCTAATCCACCTGTCCGTCATGCCTGTTTAAAAACTGGGACTTTCACCGGTGACCAGACTCACATCTTCATGAAATATTATTATAATATTATATGATAAGACATGTGTGTTCTGCTTCTCATGCAATATAATTAAAACAATGTCTTAATGTAGAAAGAGAAGAAAGAAGTATGAGGCTTACTGTAGTACTGCAAGCCACAGAACACATTTACACACAGGACTGCCTTTAAGACTAGTCACTGATTTTTTTATTTGATCATGTAGGTACAGTAGTTGCAAATCCAAATTTGGACTGGTGAGTGTACCATGTTGGCCATGTTTGATGAGATTTGCTGTAAACAGAAGCTGAGAGAGAAACAAGATTCAGTGTTTGTACATGTTCTGTGCTCCATTTGAGAGAGAGAGACAGAGAGACAGAGAGAGAGAGAGAGAGAGAGAGAGAGAGAGAGAGAGAGAGAGAGAGAGAGAGAGAGAGAGAGAGAGAGAGAGAGAGAGAGAGACAGAGAGAGAGAGAGACAGAGAGAGAGAGAGAGAGAGAGAGAGAGAGAGAGAGACAGAGAGAGAGACAGAGAGAGAGAGAGAGAGAGAGAGAGAGAGAGAGAGAGAGAGAGAGAGAGAGAGAGAGAGAGAGAGAGAGAGAGAGACAGAGAGAGAGAGAGAGAGAGAGAGAGAGAGAGAGAGAGAGAGAGAGAGAGACAGAGAGACAGAGAGAGAGAGAGAGAGAGAGACAGAGAGAGAGAGGAGGAGAGATGATGGGGGGAGGACAGGGGAGAACAGGAGAGGAGAGAAGAAACAAGGAGGTGAGGGGAGGAGGAGAGAGAGAAGAAAGGGGAGGAGAGGAGAAGAGAGAAGAGCGCACCTGCTGTGAATGTGGAGGTTGAATTCAGCTCTGTGCAGGAGTCTGTGTGATCAGGGCTCAGGGAAACTAAACTACACTCATGTGAACAAACAGAGGTACAGACAGAACAGAGAAAATCACACGCTGCAAAGGAGAACTGATGCTCTGATGATGCTCGGTGTGACTGTCAGACTTAGAGATGTACAAAGTGAAATGGGAGAGTGGGATAAAATAAGCGTGAACTAAAAACAGATCCAAACTCAGCTACAGCTTTTAGAATAAACAAAGAGAAGTGGTCCCAGCTCAAGACTCTGAGATGGATCCCAAACTGGAATTAAATAATGACACAGGAACTAGACTAGGGGAAATGTTTTAACACAAAAAACCTGATTGACAGAACTAAACCAAGATCCAGTCAGTCAAAGTGTATTATATATTTTCATGGAAATCACAGTTGTTTTGCAGTTCTGTGCATTCTCCATTCACTCCACACTCACTGGTGGTAAAGTGCTGTTGTAGACAAAGTTGCCCTGGGACAGACTGACAGAAGAGAGGCTGCCAATCTTCAGCATCCAAGCGGCCCCTCCGACCACCACCACTCACATTCACTCTAGGCGATGTGAGTGAAGTGTATTGTCTAAGGACACAATGCCAAAATATGCAAACGAGATTCGAACCACCAGGCTTCAGTTCAAAATAAGTTCTTAAATAGGACTTAACTAGACATAAACCAGGACTAAGCATTTAAAGGTACAGTATATCACTTTCTGGAAGTTGCATGTCACAAAGTCCTCAGGCCACATGAAAGGCAGTGTGTGGAGACACACGCTCACATACTACATTATTCAGTGCAAGAAATAAAAAAAAAAAAAAAACTGCTTTCATTTTTGTATTTTTTTTTTCTTCACAAAAAGGTTTAAAGCTCCCATATTAAGCAAAATTAAGCTTTAAGACATGTTAGAATGTTGTTGTTCACACGTTTGATGTTTCAGTAATTCTTTATCATTAGTCTGTCTACATCCCCAAAACTCAAAATGTTCTGTTCCACCTTGTGATGTCATGAAGTAGTTAAAAGCTAAATTTTACCTTTAGTTTAGTTGAGATTAGCAATTCCATAGGTGAAATTAAGTTTAAGTACACAGTGGAGCACTTCCTGTATTACCACATGACATCAAAAGATGGAACAGTGTTTTCCGTTTGAGAGAAGAACTCGAAGGGCATGATCTTGTCCCCAGTTTTAGCACTAGCACAAGCTTTAAGGAGGGGGCGTGTCCAGGTGGGGCTGTACTTCTCTGCTGGAGGCTGGAGTGGGACAGTACAAGTACATATATAGTGATGACATTTCAATCAATCTGTGACCGCTGTGGCATTTAAAATCCCTGCCCGTGTGGGTAATATATATGATCTTTGTGTCATTATCAGGCAACAAAGCGGAGTGTGGGGAAATGTTATATATAAGTACAGTAAAACAGCTCCAGAGCCCTGCGATGCAAGTACACACCAGCAGAGGCACCAGGAATATAGAATTTTGTGTGGGCCATGACAGAACTGACTGGGTTTGTGAACCGAACATTCCACATGCACGCACATATCAACCTTTTATAGTTTTCCCTGTTTATTTTCCTCCCACAGCAGAGCAGTGTCTGTCTTATGTGCTCCCATCCCACAGCAGACCCGCTGCTTTCTCGCTCCTGCTCCCGTCTGTCCCACAGTCCACTCCCACAGTCCACTCCCACGGACTCACCTGAGGTACAAGTGTCCACCTCTACTGCTCCCGCTGACCGCTCACATTCTCATCTCTCAGGTCCACTGCAATTGGTCCCACACAGGTGGAAGTCTCATGGATTATGGAAAACATTTAATGTCACATAAATGTTTCTGATGTTACAGCCCCGAGCTGTCAGTGAATGCACGCGCAGAGTTCGGCCGCAAGAATGTGAGGAAATCGACATCGCAGCATTAAGACTGCAGCCAGAATAAGAAAACACACTTTAGGACATCGGTGTAAACGGCCTCATGTGAATGAGCAGCTTTTGTACAGATTCAGATCAAACTAAACGCTAGAACAGAGCTGAGCCAATACAGGGAGTGGGCGAGTGGACTCCTTTGATAATTAATTTGATGATTCTGGCAGTCTAATCTAGTCTAATATGGGCCTTTAAGTAAACTTTATTCATTTTGCACTTTGCCCTGGAAAATACTAAAAATACATGAAACCAGAAAAAAAAACTGTCAGACTAAAGCAGAAAAAAAACAAAAAAACAATTCTAAACCAACAACATACCAATTTATTAAAGTGCTTATACCACATTTTAGCACAGCAGCTAAACACATCCTGAGCGGGTTTATTGTGGTGAAGTGACAGCATTCAATTACAGCAAAGCATCGTGTGTGTGTGTGAATGACAGCTACAAGAGTGCGTCAGCTCTGAGGCAACGCACAATAACTCACTTTTGTGTTCCCAGTTTAAAGAAGCACCCCAAACCTGCAAATGCGGCAAATTCCTCCAGCTATGTGTAGACACCAGAAGATTAAAAAGTCTGAGGATGAAGCAGTGACAAAAGATCTGCAGAATGTTCACATAGACAGAGTGAGAGTGGACTTAAAGTGGTCCCAAATGGAATCTCTGGCGTCGCACAGTCAGTGTTGAGAAGTTCGTGGTGAAAAGTGGAGATAATTTATGACAAAAACATGGGGGCAGGGCAGAGGATCCACAATACACCAGGATTTGTACAGAACGCTTGAATGATAAAACCCAAGAAAAATCAATTAGAGTTGAAATGAATGGCTGCTGGAATGCTCTGCTCATGATAAAGGGTTTGGAAATGATCAGAAAGTAGCAAATAAAGCATTTTTCTCTGTATTTGCACATTTGCAGGGTGTGAGCCTACAGGGGTACAGAAAGGTGTATAGCAAAATTATTTCAAAATACTTGCACAATTTATTTTATTATGCAAAATTGACTCTTGAGAGGTTTAAGCCATGTTATAATGTTGTTACCATATCAAAAAACAGACCTAGAGTTGTGGTAGTTTCCAAGTGCAACAGCTCCTTTTACCTTTAATTCAACTGAGATTTTATTAATTTTACTGAAGGTGTGTGAGTTTAAAAACACAGTGGAGGACTTCCTGTATTACCACATGACATCACAAGGTGGAACAGATGTTATTTTCAGTTTGAGAGAAGAAGCTAAATGTGCAGAGTTTGTGTGTGAAACATGTGTGAATGAAACAAACACAACTCCAGGTGTGTTTGTGATGAGGAAACGCCATTAGAAAACAGATCATGTAATATAGGCTCTTTAATGCAGGAGGATTGTCTTTGCACCAGTCTGTTCAGTTCATTTGGAGCCTGACTACGGGACTTTGGTGAGTTACATCGTCAAATTGTGATTCACTCATTTTCCGTTTAACGTAACTCTATGATCAAACCAAGACACTTCTGAGAGAGTGACAAAGATTCAGGGAAGTGTAAACTTTCAGAAGAAGAAAAGGAAGTGATTTATGGTCAGATTTTAATGCAGCGCTTTTCCACCTTCAAGGCTCAAAGTGTTTTACATCAAGGAACCACTCAACCATTCACACACACTCTCCCAAAGATGTTTATGTCGAGAGCGGGATTCTTTACCAACTTTACTAACTGAGCCAAAGAAGTACCACTGGTGCCATGTTAGAATACTCCACTCTGACCTCAGAACACTATGAATCATGCTATAAACTCATCATGGTGATTAATTTGAAGGTTACCTTGTCAGCTTTAGTTCATAAAGACAATATAATGACACATGTACATGAATCATGATGGAGCCAGACCACGATTTAGATTCTAAGAATATCATGATTTATCTCATAATACATGATATCTTTTGGCATATGGGTCTGGTCAAGTGGTAACGGAGGGAAACAGGGGCAGATTTTTGACATTCAAACAGCTCTTATTCAGAAACTAGAGGGACTATTGAAATAAGTAAAGTATCAGAATGTAGGAAAGAGTTACACTCCAACAGGGTAAAGTTAAACCTGTGATATTCTTTCAAGTTGTTGACAAAAATTTAAAAACTCATGTCGGTAATGGAGGGAATGAAATATGCAGCACTTTTTGGGCAATAACTATAAACAGTGGTAACTAGCGGTTCTCACTTACATATCCTTAACAAACTGGTTTGAATATTTGCTTCATATAGTTTTCTACCATATGGTACAAGATTAGGTTGAAAAACCTCTTACTTTTTGAGTCGTGAGATTTTTTATTAAGAAAGATCATGGTAACGGAGGGAAAAGTAACGGAGGGAAAATTGTGCAAGCAAGTAGAAGGTGCAGGATTTTACATAATTTGTCGCTTTTTTCTTCCAAATACTTTAATATTACTTCAAAATGAAAGGAAACTATTTCTATAAAATATGTCAGTCCTTCCAAACTAATTTTTATCATTTTAAATATTTTTTATTTTTTTTTAAATCATGTACCTTCATCAACAGTTCAAAGATCGAATAACACAAAATATGATGAAATACATCCATTTATTTACATGATTTGCAGGTCTTTGAAATTTGGGAAATAATGTTTGTTCCATGTTTCATTCATGGTCTGTTTAAAACGGATGGAACTTTAGAACCAAACATGGTACAGAAAAAAGGTCAACAGTTTCATAAACTAGAGTACATATGTATCTGTTCAATACATTTTTATATCAGATGCATTAACTTGAATTTTTGGCCTTGCTGTTTACTTCTGCTTGACCGGGCCCATATCGCCCACCTCTATTTTAGGCATTAAAAATCCTTCCTAATTTCGTCCTGTGTTGTACTGCCATACAGATCTAAATATATCTTTTTACAGAGGTAAGGTCCTTAAAAAATCTAAACATAATTACTTGCCTTAGTACTGACAAGGCAGAATCCTAATGACTCTCCATGATGAGTTTATAAGCATGTTTCACAATATTCACAAGTCAGAGTGGAGCATTGTAACAGGGCACCAGTCTGGTTCACAGACTATAAAAAGGCTTTATAATCAGATACGGTCTCATTTTGTGCTGGGGCAAACTTTATAACATTAAGAAAACCCGAGGCAGTGTCCCTTTAACAGAGTAAAGATGAAGCAAATCTCCAGTGCACTAGCCTTCACTTAAACACTTGATTAAACATTTAACTAAATTATACATCTGCAGAAATGACTGACAATATGAATACACTATAATTAGCACAGTGGAGCTAATCCCTATTCACTTCATTCATTCAACAGAGTGGATAATGCACAGACCACACAAAGGACACACAAAAGGTGGATTAGACTGCTGTTTTTGGGACTGAAATGACTCCTTCCCTCTTCAAATCAAACACATTTTACATTTGTATCATCTCAGGACAATTGATGCTCGCTCATATCCATCATTTCAAAGTGAACTTTTTGTGTTCACTGAAAACATTCCGTCTAAGTTAGTACAAGACAAACTGGGACAGTCAAATGTATCGTTTGAGGTATTTCAAAAACTGCTTCTCATACTGTTGGTACTATACCTCCTCCTACTACCACATCACTAAAGAATACTACATTCTCAATAAACAATGGAACAGTATAGCCACAGGAACAACATTTCCATGGAAACAAGCAGGAAGAGGCCAAGTAGGAATCAGGTTTGTAGAGATGCGAGCCCACTCACAATAAGGACATTTAGGCTTTAAATACACATTTAAACACATCGGTATACATCATCATATTAGTTGCACCACTTTAAACTCCTATGCCAACAGGTCTGAAAGCTCGTAGTAAACTTTAATTTTTTCCATTTAAATATGAATATGAATGACTTGTAAATCTCCCCAGACCTGGAGTGTGTGGAGGAGAGATCAGGATGAGTCTCCAGTCAAGAGCCACAGAGATGTGACAGACTGAAACGAGCCTCTGTTGTGCTGCTCAGTTGAAATGGGTTAGATGTCATTCATATTTGATGCTGTGCAGATTGTTGACATGTAATGAGCTGGATAAGAGACACGCACTGAAAATGCACAGGACGACTTAGACAACAACAATCAGACGGCTTTTTATCTTTTGAATCCTCTTCTCATGCCATCGTTTCATGTCCTCAATGTCCACGACATCCACAAATCTGCCCTGTCCCCATCCCTCCTCTGTACCGTATACTCTCTGTCCTCCTCTGTACCGTATACTCACTGTCCTCCTCTGTACCGTATACTCACTGTCCTCCTCTGTACCGTATACTCACTGTCCTCCTCTGTACCGTATACTCTCTGTCCTCCTCTGTACCGTATACTCTCTGTCCTCCTCTGTACCGTATACTCTCTGTCTCTCTCTCTGTACCGTATACTCTCTGTCCTCCTCTGTACCGTATACTCTCTGTCCTCCTCTGTACCGTATACTCTCTGTCCTCCTCTGTACCGTATACTCTCTGTCCTCCTCTGTACCGTATACTCTCTGTCCTCCTCTGTACCGTATACTCTCTGTCCTCCTCTGTACCGTATACTCTCTGTCCTCCTCTGTACCGTATACTCTCTGTCCTCCTCTGTACCGTATACTCTCTGTCCTCCTCTGTACCGTATACTCTCTGTCCTCCTCTGTACCGTATACTCACTGTCCTCCTCTGTACCGTATACTCTCTGTCCTCCTCTGTACCGTACACTCACTGTCCTCCTCTGTACTATATACTCTCTGCCCTCCTCTGTACCGTATACTCACTGTCCTCCTCTGTATCATATACTCACTGTCCTCCTCTGTACGGTATATTCACTGCCCTCCTCTGTACCATATACTCTCTGTCCTCCTCTGTATCATGTACTCTCTGTCCTCCTCTGTACCGTATACTCTCTGTCCTCCTCTGTATCATGTACTCACTGTCCTCCTCTGTACCGTATACTCACTGTCCTCCTCTGTATCGTATACTCACTGTCCTCTGTATCGTATACTCACTGTCCTCTGTATCGTGTACTCACTGTCCTCTGTACCGTATACTCTCTGTCTGTCCTCTGAACATGTCCAAACCAGCTCTTCATCATGGCATATGGAAGCTTAATGTCATTCTTTGAACATTCATCTAAAACAATAACACTATGTATCACTTTTGGTGGGAGAGTCTCATGTCATTGATTTTCCTGGAATATTTCACAGCACCATGGTATGTTTAGTAGCTATTATTAAACAAAATAAATAAAATATGAGGCGGATTGCCTCTCCGCAGATCTGACCTGCAAACTTGGCAGGTTGGCGTTACCTGCTTGATTCCACGCAATAATATCTCCATGGAGACAAGTGGGTGGCAAACTCCCCAATAGTAAAGAACACAAGAACCACTGATGCACCATGTACTTTTTCTTGTATTCCCAACTTTATCTATAAAAAAAACAGCAAAAAAGCAAAAAGCTCCACACGTGAAAGGAATGACTTATTTATAGCCATCTGAAAGTGATTTTGCTGCAGTTTTTCACAGTGGAGGGAAAACCGCTGTTGCTCTGAAGAGGTAGGCTTTTGTTTGGCTCACTCCAACACTCTCTTTAGTCCACTACTGCTGGCCTGTATTTTTACACTCTGGGCAGTGCTGGGGCTCGTGCTGGCGGGAAAAGCACAGGAAAAGGTAAGGTAATTGTAAATTGGCAGGTGCCCACATGGGGGGAGGGTCAGGGGCTGTTTGGAATGCTGACAAGATAATCCCACACGGAGACAGGTGCACTCCTCATGTCCGCTGTGACGCTCCAGGACACAGGGACACAAAGGAAGGAGTCCAAGGAAGGTTTAGTCCAGGCGTTTGGACACATGAGGAGGAGAGAGAGAAGCAGGAGAAAAATCAGGACAATCTTTTTGAATATTTTCCAGTCTCTTTTCACCACTGATTGATCACATTTTTTAAAAATTCTATTCTATTTTTATTTATTGTTTTATTAATAAAATAAAGTAACAAAGTATAGTGTTCCAGTTTTATTTCGTGAGACAGATTTGCTGAGGTGCCCCACTGTGTTTTTAAAGCTTTGGAGATGTAGACAAAGTAATAATAAAGTGTTACTCAAACATGTGTGAGTGAAACAAAATGACTCCAGGTCTGTTCTTGAGGAGGTAACATTATAACATGGCTTAAAGCTCATAAGAGTCAATTTTGCACAAAACAGGACCTTAAAGTTTCGGATTGGCCTTCAGCCAATGAATGCAAATCAGTGCGATCCCCAAACAGCATGAAAACCCACCAGAGGTGTGTGAGCAGCTGCAGAGGGGAGATAGCGGGGTCATTTACACCTGTAACTGTGCCTTACAGAGGACAGAACACGTGTCAAATGCTTTATTCTGTATTCTGGAGCCCCATTAGTCATTACCACAGCAGTAACTATTCTTCCTGGGGTTCCACAAAAAGCATCCTCACTGCACAAGTGGAGCAGGAGGGAGAAGCAGGAGCTCAGAGGGTCATGGGAGCGACGTAAAGGGGTTAGAACATCCAGGGCAGCAAGAAATATCTGAGAAAACGATTTCAATGTGGGTTGAAAAATGAAAGTAAACAAAGAGTAATGTAGCCTTGCTCCTGGTTTAGTCCTTATTTAGTGATGTGATTTGTGCTGGTCTACCTAAAATGGGACAAAACCTGGACTTAACTAGGTCCAGACCTGACAGTATATATAAATGGATGTAGCTAATCTGCTAGCCAACGCGTTCCAAACAGGAAATGAACATGGGCACGTTTCAGGCTCCATCAACTCCAATTCACTTTTTAGGGAAAAAAAACAACTTCACCTTTCTCTCCGTAACTGCTGCTCTCAGACTCGCTATCTTAAAAAGTCTTACAGATGGAGTGCAGTGTGAGGATTCATGTGGTTCAAAGGGACATTGTCAAGGCAATGCAACGCTGTCAAGGGATTATCTTCAACAGCTTTACTCCTGATTGGCTCTTTAGATTTGCTGCCATAACTTCTAGTCTCAATGAGCTTTATTTGACTGGAGCTGAACACTGTGGGAGATGTCATAAAGTCCACTTCTTTATACAGAGTATGGTCCAGACGAGGACTACACCAGCTACAAACTAGAATCAGGGTCTACAGGTCAACACATGGACTCAAGATCATCTCATCCAGGACTAAAGCAGGTGCAGACTTGGATTTAACCAGATCCCAACCCAAACTCTGACAATGAAATACTTTAGAAAATCCTTTAAGTTTGCCATCTGCACTGTCTCCACACTGACCACAGGTAACAGTATTGTCCGTTGTTTGGCCCCTGTGCTTGGGCCCGGCTCCAACATCCGCCCGCTCGCCTCAGCCTAACACAATGAGCTGGCTGCCTCTCCAGTCACTCAGATTGAAACAAATGAAGTGCCAGCGCTGATGCCCGGGTAATTGTTCATATGGAAATGAGATTGCTGTCGTCACTGCTACAGCCTGCTCTTCACAACTCCTAAAACTGTTTTCCCACCAACATAAAAAATGACAATCGGATGTCGTGGGCATGTCAGAGGAGGCGAGACAGACATACGCATAAAGGATCTACACACTGTCCTGAGGCGCTTCATCCACAACAAAACGATGTGTTCTTGTAGATCTTCTCAGACAAAGTGTGGGGAAATAAAGCATCTGGCCTAACCTACTTTGTCACATTAGATTGTACAAACGCATCACGCCCGCCCAGCCCCACGCAGCTCGCTACAGCATGCTAGCAAGATTAGCTTCTGAGAATTAACCCCTTGTTGCCCCTGAACAATTGCCCCACATAGAGCAGCTTTGGAAATAGCAGACGGAAAACACTAGGCAGAGATTTCAAGAAGGATCAGAATCTGTCATAACGACCAACCATAATGAGCAGAGCTTTGGTTGACTTCCAGTTGGTCGTATTCACGCGGTGTCGGCGGCAAGGGGGGCATTTGAGGGCCATGCCCCCCCTAGTCGCCACTGGTGCCCCACCCCCCAGCACAGGCTGTTATTATTACTATTTTAAAATGATTTTGATTGGCGCATTTCACTTCGGGCTGAGGGCACAAACTTTACTGTGACATCAATGATATCACAGTCTCTGTTTATTTAGTGTAGTGTGATTGGACAACTGTCCTGTCACTCACGTCACGTCACGTCAACCTGCTGCGTCAACTCGTAGCAGTTTTACGATTAGCGGCAGGTAGCTACTTTAGCCTAAAGCTCTACACAGGAAATGGCGAGGACAGAGTCAAAGACACACTGACAGACCCGCCACCGGGACCCGCGGCTGTCGCTACCGCTGCTGGGGCCGGGACATTCTTTGCCGCGACCCGGGACAGTCGCCACCAGGCCGAGGCTCTCGCTGCTGCCGCCGGGGCCAGGGCCGTCGCTCGCTGCTCTATCCGCCTTTGCCCGCTCGTTTCTGGGTGTAAAAGTTTGACCTGAGCATAGCGCGCAGAGGCATAATTCTACCTGGTGTCCTGGTGCTGATATGGACTGACCGTAACTTTCAGATTTAAGTGAGAAGTGGGATTAAGACTAATTTTACAACCAGCTTGTGCACTCGGCTCCTGGACCTCGCGTGACGGACCAGACTGGACCGGGATTTGGACCAGTTTCATCTCTTCATATTGGACAATAGACTTTTGGAGACAGAACCAGTGGGACAGTGGATAGAGGAAACATTCTGCTTCAGTCTCTGGAGAAGGTAAGAGGCTGGTTTTCATTAGTTTGCGGCAAATCTGAACTTGGAGCCTCACAGGTAAAGAGTGTTATAGTGTTAATAGTTATATAGTGTTATAGTGTTAATAGTTAAAGAGTGTTATAGTGTTAATAGATAAAGAGTGTTATAGTGTTAATAGTTAAATAGTGTTATAGTGTTAATAGTTAAAGAGTGTGTAAATGAGCTCGTGGGTGTGATGGAGCTGCTCTGGTTGTTCTGTCGTGTGCTGAAGGAGCAGCATCTGTGTTCATGTTGTGATCGTAGCCTCTTATTGTAGTTTTGCTGACGTTGTTGGGTCTGGGTGTGAGCGGCGTGTTACGTTGTGTTGTTGCGCTGGGCTGTTCATTGTGCTCTGATCGATATTGTTCAGCCAATAGTAACCAAAATGTCTGTTTCTGGTATTTCTTATAATACTATAGCCTATATATATATATAATACATTTATTATTCATAATATATATTTATAATTTTGCCCTTGGTGCCCCTCCCAAAAATTATACCACCAGCTGCCACAGGTCCTTTTTTAGTCCTGGTTTTGTCCCGGTCCCTCAAGTCTCAGGTCTCAATAGGACAGGACTGGACGGCGTACCCTCACGTACCTCGCTCACTACAGCCCTGGTGCTGTCCGATGTGTGCCTATTTCTAGTTCAGGGGTGTTTTTGACGAGAGGCTGTTGTTTAATGTTTACAACCAGTGGCAGGCCTTATTGTTTTTTTAATAAACCTCAACCTTTTATTATTGTCTTGTGTGCCTATCGTCTACCACACAGCCTCAACAACTATTGCAGCTAATAATAATAATAATCTTAATATAATAATGATAATAACAACAACACATAATTGGCCTAATACTGTTAAAGAAAAACGTGTTTGATAGCATTTCTGCTGTGGTATGACTCCACTGCGTTAAAATATTTCTCAAATGGCAGTGCCCCCCTGCTGGTGACCCATGCCCCTCCAGTAGATGTGCTCTGACGCCGACTCTGTATTCACGTGCCACAATTTGATGAGGTCATAATTTCAGACACAGAGAGGGGGCTTATATAAGTCTGTGGGAAATTCACTGTTTTTGGAGACATACCCATGTGTATATGCCACAAATCCTGAATCGAATCATTATTTGTTGGCTCCACAAACTTGCCATGTTAATCTGTGTTTAGTCCTTTCAGCTGACAACAAAAGCAGGGTTTGGGGTGAATAATGGCACCACTTTCTGAAGATATTGTGGAAACATAATTTCACTTTTGTTCATTTGTGCTGACAGAGAAGGTGCTGAACTTTGTGCCAGTTTTTGTTTTGTGTGGACAGACTCAGTAATGACAGATATGAACCATAAACCAGACCCGTTGTCTGGCACTTTAACAGATAATTACCACATCGAATTCTGACCTGTCCTCCATCTGATGTTTAACCTTTAACTTGAACGCAACCTGAGCAAACAAATGTCTAAACCAGGTTTAAACCAGGCCTAAACCAGGATTCAGCAGGTTTAACCAGGTCCAAACCAGGTCTAAACAAGGTCTAAATCAGGTCTAAACCAGGTAAAAGACAGATCTAAGTCAGGTCTAAATCAGGATTCAGCAGGTCTAAACCAAGTCTAAATCACAGCTAAATCACATCTAAACAAGGTCTAAACTAGGTCTAAATCAGGTCTAAGACAGGTCTAAGACAGGTCTAAACCAGGATTCAGCAGGTCTTCAGCAGGTCTTCAGCAGGTCTAAGACAGGTCTAAGACAGGTCTAAGACAGGTCTAAAACAGGTCTAAAACAGGTCTAAAACAGGTCTAAAACAGGTCTAAGACAGGTCATACTCAGGATTCAGCAGGTCTAAACCAGGTTTAAACCAGGTCTAAGACAGCTCTAAGACAGGTCTAAACCAGGTCTTAAACAAGTCTTAACCAGATCTCAATCAGATCTTAACCCAGTCTTAATGAGGCCTAAACCAGGATTCAACAGATCCAAACCAGGTCTAGACCATATCTACACCAGATTTGAACCAGGACTGAAGATACTGACTGCAGAATATTGGGTACACCACAGAAGAGCTGCCGCTTTGGAGATGCTCTGACCCAGTTCACCATCTTTTATGACAAAATATTCACCTTTCTGCATTGAAATCTTACAAGCATCACCATTTTGCCTCAACCCTTCCGAAGCTTCTGATCTGTCCATTCTTCTGCTTTCAGCTCCTTAGCTCCTTCCACAGGTGTCACTGTCCCTTCTCCTGCCCTCAGTGTTCACACAGTTCAGTTTGTACGTTCAGAGTACATTCAAAGTACTTGATCTTGTAGGATGAGGGTAAAGCAGGTCAGACCGAGCCCTATCACAGTGTTCCGTCTGAAACCAGAGGACCCAGGCCGCCCCGAGACTAAACCACATTACACGATGCCTTCACGGCTCATTGGACTTTATGCTACTGAAGTGAAATCATTAGAACCAATAAGGTGTGTAATAGATTCCTTCCCAGCAGTCAGTCTGGTGCCTGACTTCTTAATTGTGCTCTGTGTGTGTTTGTGAATTTTGCGCTGTCCCTCTCTTTCCATCTTTCTATCTCTCTGTCTCCTCTTCCCTCCATAGGACTATTCAAAAACAACAAATTGATAATAAAACTGGTCTCAAACTAGATTCTTATTTGAACAAGAACACAAATCCCATAAACAGGGAGAAGTTGAGCTCTTCCTACCTCCTATCATTCTTTCTCTGTATTGTCTCTTCATTCTTTCTATCACCATCTCTCCATCTCTCCCTCTCTCTGCATTGCTCTTCTTGTCAGCTCGCTCGCCCCCTCCTTTCCTGTCCATTACTTTTCGCACCTCTTCTCATTCTTCTCTCTCTGTTTCTGTGTTTGTTTTCTCTGCTTCGTCTTCCCCTTTCTGTTCTTTATCTCTCTCACTTCTTCAGTCCCCATCTCTTTTTACTTTCTCCTCCATTTTCTCTTCTTTTCTTTCACTATTTCTCTCTCTCTCTCTCTCTCTCTCTCTCTCTGTCACTCCCTCTACTTCCTTCTCCCTTCCTCTGTTCTTCCTTTCCTTTCTTTTCTCCCCCTCTCCCTCCCCTCTCAGTTGATATAAGTGCAGAGCGAGAGTGCGCTGGGACCCAGGGAGCGCCTTAGGGTGCTGCACTGATTAGACCAGCACCCTCCACAGTGCATCTGGTGTGTGTATGTTTGAGACTTGTGTGTGTGTGTGTGTATTCTTGAGACTTATGTATGTGTGTGTATGTGTGTGTGTATGTTTGAGACTCGTGTGTGTGGGGGTGTGTGTGTATGAGTGTGTGTGTATTTTTGAGACTCGTGTGTGTGTGTCTATGTTTGAGACTCATGTGTGTGTGTATGTGTGTGTTTGTTTGAGACTTGTGTGCGTGTGTGTGTTTGAGACTTGTGTGTGTGTATGTTTGAGACTCGTATGTGTGTATGTATGTTTGAGACTGGGGTGTGTGTGTGTGTGTGTGTGTGTGTGCGTCTGTGTATGTTTGAGACTCGTGTGTGTCTGTGTGTGTGTGTGAGCTGTGTGTGAGCGACGGGCAGAGCACCCAGAGCCACACCTCACAACATGAAGCGTGTTTGTGTGTTTGTGTGTTTGTGTGTCTGTACAAGAGCAACACAACAACAAGGGCCCCACAGGCCACAACCACTGCACAACACACAACTCATATGTACTGCTCTGTAGGTTTCTGAGTGACCAACAAAAGGACTGTTGCCATGACAATTAACAACTTCAAGGTGCTGTAGCAGAGTTAAAAACACAGTTAGTTCATTTTAAAGAGTTTGCAGTGGTCGAAAGCACGTCGTCATTTACCTTATGCATTCAAAGTCTCCTATTAAGTCATGAGGAGTTTAGAAGCACTTTTCACAAATCACAGAGATCAGAACGCTACATCAAACAACTAACATGCTACTGAGCCTTTCCTGATTATTGGACAATAAAATGGTTTCTTGTTTTACTGCAGACAGAACACAGTAGATTTATTTGTACCATAGTTGTACACAGGATGTCTTAGTGTCTATCAGTGTTTTCTTGGAGTCAGATCACGAGTTTGGTTCATCATTCACGTATTCTTTGCATTTTGAAAAATTTCTTTAAAAAGGTAAATGGAGTCACCATCTTCATCTGAAAAAGCACACTTCACTGTGATTGGCTAAACACACCGGTCACTCCCTCAGGGCCTACAGAGGCTGACCAATGAGAGAAAAGGGTGGGAGAAAGTGAGAATAGACAATTACGGGTCAAAATAGCATTGTCATAAAGATGATGATTGTGATTCAGTCGCTCTGACCGTATCACTCAGCCCTTCACGCAGAGGCACCTTTAACCTCTCCATCCTGTGTTCAGTCAATTAGCAGAAAACAGCACCTCCATCAGAAACGTTAAACAGTGCCCCACACGTACATTTGTCCTCTGCATTTGACCCATCCTTTCACCCACTGTGCATGTTTTGGGTTGATGGGGGGACACCTAACAAGACTCCATTCAGAACAGTGAGTAAAAGCACAGATAAAATCCCATTAAGCCACATGAGAAAGCTTTGATTACAGTCCATATGGATCTAAAATATCATGTTTGATAATCCACTCTCTTATCTCTTCTGGGCCCTACTGTCCCTCATGTTTCAGTGTCACCCCCTTTGCTCTCCTTTCTCTCTCCCCTCCTCTCCTCTCCTCTCCTCTCCTCTGCTTTTGTCTCATCTCCTCCCCTCCTCTCTCCTCTGCTCCCCTCTTCTCTTTTCTATCTCCCTGCCTCCTCTCTCTTCTCTGCTCTGGTCTCTTCTCCTCTCCTCTGCTCCCTTATCCTCTGTTCTCCTCTTTTCCTGTCTTCTCTCTCCCCTCTTCTTCTCTCAACTTTTCTCCTCTCCTCTCCTTTGTTCTCCTCTTCTCTCTTCTCTTCCCCTCTCCTCCTCCTCTCCTCTCCTCTCTCTCTCATCCTTTTGCTCTGCTCTGTGTTTTGTACGCTGGTCCCAGCTGTGTCCTGTTGAGCGGGTGAGAGGGTGCAGAGAGCGCTGAAGCCCTCCACCTGTTTGTGTGTGAGACAAGTGTCAGTGATTTCAGCCTCTGGGCCAGCCTGCCCCCCCCTCCACTCCTCCTCTCCTCCATCCCTCCCCTCCTCCATCCCTCCATCCCCCCATCCCTCCGCCCACTGAGATGCGTTTAATCAGCAGAGAGCCATGAGCCAGCTGGGGCCAGTGTGTGAGCAGAGTGGACCGGCCTGGAGAGGGGGAGCGAAGGGAGAAGAGAGGAAAGAGGGGATGGGGGGATAAGAAGAGAGAAGGGAAGAGGGGGAATAAAGCAGAGAGAGATGTAAATGAAAGGATGGAGGAGAGAGGAATTGGTGGCAATGGGTGGAGAAAATGGAGAGAGAAAGGTGAGAAGAAGAAATAAGAAGCAGAAGTGGAGAGAGGAGAGAGAGAAAAAGTACAAAAGATAAAGACTAGATTGAGAGTTAAGAGATGGATAGAAGAGAAGAAGAGAGGAGAGAATAAACAGATGAGCGGTGAGAGCGAGAGATGGGTGGAGGAGAGATGGCAGAGTCAGATGAAGCGAGGGAGAGAGAGGAGGTTAGTTAGTGATGGGAGATGAGCTGGGCTCTGCCTCAGTCCAGAGCTGAATGAGTCTGGCTGTGTGTTTGTTTGTGTGGGAGACAAACAGAGATGGAGAGATTACAAGAGACACCGAGCCTGACACAGACACACACAGGAAGTGAAATCTGCCAGAGGAGAGAGTGAGAGAGAAGGGGGCAGAGATGGAGGGAGAGGCAGAGAGAGGAAGGGGGAGGCCATTCTAATAAGAGTTGCAGAGTTTTTTCAAGTGGTCTCTAGTAAATCCTGTATTGGTGGCATGTGTGATTGATGCTGGTCGAAGATGCTGTATGCCTCCTGCTGTGGCCCAGAACCAACATTTGCAGATAATTATATCTTTTAAAGTCTAGAGCAAAACCCACAAATGTAACTGTATTGTTGAAGTAACACTCACAAATTTACTTCACAAAAAAGAAAAGTTTAGTACATAAAGCCTCTGGCCTACTCTCTTGTGTTTTCATGAATGTGTTCAAAAAACAAATGACAATCTTAGAATTACAGAATGGGGCCGCACCAAAAAATATTGACATCGAGTACTGGTATTGAATATTGATATGATTTGATATCAATATCAACTAATAGGTATTGATATTGGTCAATACTAGAACCGATATACGTCCCATCCCTAGCCTAGTCTACATGCGATGAGTATAAAAATACCAACACTGCAAATTTCCTGGACCCCTTTATCTCCAACTCCTCCTGGCCCTTTACAGTAAAAGTACACACATATTCCTCCTCTTTCACAGTAAAAGTACACACATATTCCTTCTTTACAGTAAAAGTACACACATATTCCTCCTTTAAAGTAAAAGTACACACACATACAACATGGCACTGGTGCATTGAAAGACGATCAGATCAAACCTGGAGTGGTAATACATGTGCTGACCCTGCATCAGTCTGAACTCCTCCTGTGAAGTCATTAAAGTGGTACAGGGCAGGAGAGTGATCATAAATCTAAAAAAACACACTCCCTGCCCTGAAAACATAATAGGATTCTCCACACACGGCCATCGCTCATATTCAGCACTTTTGTATCAGAGCTGAGCAGGCTCTGACAGAGGGGCCTCGTCACACTGACACTCAAAGCTCACTGAGATTCTGCTGTCACGCCTTCAGAAAGGCCCATCCCAAAGACGCCCGTTCCAACAGAGGCCCTCTCCCGCAGGCTGTTTCCTGTAGATGGGGACATTTGGGAAAAAGTTGTCATGTTATAACTGTGGTACAGTCTGGGGCTGGACAATAATCACAAACTGCTTTCATCAAAGAGCAAAGGCTGTATAATTTAGGTCGCTCTACAAAGAGCCTCCTCCATCCACCAAAACATGCAGTCCTCCAGCTGAGGAAGTCTGAATTGAAGAATGGGTTAAATGCAGAGGACTAATTCCCCTACAGGCACAATATAAGTGAATAAGTGTCCCTGAAACAGATGTCTCGATCACATTTTTTTGCCCCGAGTCCGAGTCCTTTGATTTTGAGCATCTGCCGATACCGAGTCCCGATCCCATACTTCTATAAAATATTATAAAATGAAGCAAAAGAGCAAAGAAAAAGATCCAGGATGTATGGAGGATCAGATTGTGTTGATTTCAATGTGTTGTATTTGGGCTGAACTTAGTGTGAAAAATCAAATGTCCAAAACTTTAATTTTATTAACTTTTCTAACCGTGCACCATCATTGTTGAAAATCTTGACTTTTCACAGTCTGGTCTTGGAATGTGTAACTTAGTAAACTTAATGAACTGGACAAAACAGGAACCAGACCAGAATCAGACCTGAGACTTGACTCTGAACAATCTACACTTTGTAGATGTGTAGATTATATGTTTGCCTGTGCTTTACATTTGAAACATTTAGACTTGTCTTTAAATCCAAATAATACAAAGTCTTACCAAATAAAAACGAGATGACAGAAGCTCCACAGCCGCTCTCCCCCACACCGCCCCCACTCCCCGGCACCGCCCCCATCCCCCGCACCGCCCTCACTCCCCCGCACCGCCCCCACATCCACAAACCTACAGCGGACCTATCGGTCCCACCACTCAATAGACACTTCCTGCTGCTGTTCCCACCCTCCCCGCCAAAAGTGCCAGCTCTGCTGCGCAACATGCAAACAAACAATGCCATGTGACGATGCCATCGGCCGCGCAGGTGTGCACACGGGCCACAGAGCCCCAGGTAACAGCGCCGGAGCACAGCACGGCCCAAAAGTCCCAGTGTGAGTGTGCCTACAGCAGGTAGTCTCGCTGACTGGACATCCCTGAACAAGTCCTGCGCCTCAGTTAAAATAAATACATAAAAACTGTTGTGTTCTGTGTGTGCTGTGTGCGCTGTGTGTTATATATGTATATTATTTATCAGATACCTAATCAGAACATAACGTCCGAGTCCAGATCTAGTCCACAGTCACGTGATCAGCACCGATTTCTGATCACGTGATCGGATCAGGACAACCATAAAAAAAATACATGGTGTTGGATGTGTTTCAAATGTGCTCTGAATCCTGATTTGAAACATATCACAAATACATCTACGAGTACTGCAATGCAGTCCCTATGTAAAATAGTAAATATTAGATGTAAGATATATACCATAATAATCAGAATATGATAAAACTATAAACATAGTTTCACCATTCAACTGTCTGTAGCTCCAGTACATGTTTAGAAAGCACTTTTCAGTATTTGAACCCTGCTATGACATCTTTCTAATCCTTCCAGATATCTCCGAGCTCAGTGTGATTTATGCCACTGCTATCTCCAAAGCCGCCCCCTATGTGGGGCAATTGGACAGGGGGCAACAAGAGGCTAATTCTCACAAGCTAATCCTGGCACCACAGAACTGATGTGAGATGTTTGCTCGATGTCACAGAGCTGGAGGCTGTGATTTTACACAAACTCAAAGCTTTAAAGGTGCAAAGTGGAACTTTTCTGGTGGGGCATGTGCTTGTCTCTATGAAGATGTCACTTGTCTGGAGTGTTTCACAGTATGGCATTAAACTATCTCCATGATATTAGGCAGGTGGTACTAACAGATGAAATCACAAGTCACATCTGCGGAGCGGCACCCCCACTCAGAGTAAATATGCATGTTTAAAGATTTTTTTGGAAATAAAAACACCTGTAATATAATGAACGCAAGATGGGGGAGCTTAATGTTATACTATGGAACATTTAGTCCAAAAACATCTGAAGCAAAGTGACATAGTGTTCCTCACACAGCCCCCTCCAGCAGCGGTGCCCTGGGACGCTGGTCTCTGATGGGTTTTCATACAAACAAATGAAGCCTATTAATGAAGCAGTCTAGATTAGAAACATAATTCCCTTTTTATGTCCTGTCAACTTTAACAAGCAAAGTGGCAACATGTCCTCCCCCCAAAGCTCTAAGAACCATTGTGTTTGCATAATGAATCACTAAATGATCCGGCAATGGTTAAGATCAGAGCTTTTCCACATATAAACCACAAACTATCAGCTGAACATGTTATTAAAAAGGACCAAGATGTAAAAACGAGTACGAGAACAAGACTCAATGGTAAAAATAAGACTAAACTAATAATAATGTGATTAATAATGTGATTTTTTTTAACTTTACCACAATATGAATTCACTATACTTGATGATGGCAAGTTTAAATTTCCATAGCAACCATAGACAAGATAAAGTCATGCCCAAGGACAAAAGTGCTGTATGCAATGGTTGAAACTACCAACTACCATCAAAACTACCAACCTTAAGCTTGACCACAAGAGTAACAATAATAACCAGTTTTTGTTAATGATTATTATTGTGGAAAAGAAGAACACACAGTAAGTAGCACCAGAAGTAGTGCTGTCATAAACAATTCAACAATCAAATGGAGAAGGACACACGACCCACTGCACTAAATACATAAACTTTTGTGAGGACTGACGATGTGTGGGGTTCCCTCTATTCCCTAGATGTGTTGAAAATGTGCACTGTGAAATGAGTCTTGACTTTTGCACACAAATCTAATCGTAACACAAAAAACGCAATGCAGTGTGATGTTTTCTTTTAAAAAAATCTTCCATTCTAACCAGAAGTATTTGGAAAAGCACTGTTTTAGTCTGTTCTAATAATGCCAATACCTAGTGCCTTTATTCATCTTCTCCTGGAGGTTCCTGTGGGCTCCACCATCATCATTCACGCTGTTTAAATTTGCATGGGGCTGCTGATCTTTTACCTGTCCAGCCAGAACTGCACACTTTGACAAAACTTTACAGAGATGGATGGATCAGGAGCTGTATTCTCTCCCTGACACTGTGGACTTTCTCAGAATCAACAAACAAGGCACCAAACGATGACTTATCTCAGGTAAAAGAAGTTATATATTTTGGTCTGAATGTTACAAGAAGTTTCAAGAGGAGATGTCTTCCAAATTTGAGAGACGGGATACAAATTAGCAGTTGTGGTTGGACCGTCTCAAGTTCGGAAAAATGCTTTTGGAATTCTAGATGCTTCTAAATTTGAACAGAATGTAGAAGTGACTGGCTGCTCAGACAAGCCAGTCTTGACAGTATATACGTTCTATACGGATCACAAGACAATTTTAAACCTCCCAGAAAAGCAGTGCATGTATATTGAACATTAGTTCACACAAATCAAACCAGCAAAACTTTTCTCAAACTCCATGTAAATGAATGGGACTCCTATAATGGGAGCAATGAAAGTGTGGTTTCAAAGTATTTAGAAGCAAAAGTCGGAGGGGCAGAATATGGTCATATGTTAGACACATCTATAGGCACTACCCTGTCTATAGTCTAACAGTGTACGCGCCAAAGAGAAGCCTTTTAGTGAAGTCTGCTCTCTCCTCTGACTCCTGCAGCTCTGACCTCTTAATTCACTGTTCGCACTTTAAACACAGTGGCTCTGAGCAAGTCCATTATATCTGATTGTGCACAAAGACATGATGAGTGGAGCTCCCCCACAGAACAGCTCGGGTAAAATCACAAGAACAAGCTCCAAGTCTATAAATATAAATATGAGGAGATTGAAAGATAAGAGAGGCATGTAGACAGAGCAGAGGAGGCACCCAGCAGCTCCTTTGTGTTCACTGTGTCTGACAATGTCTCATGAGGCACACAATACAAGAGACGAGAGCACAGTATAGACAGAATATACACAGAATATAGGCACAGTACAGAGTATAGACAGACTATAGACTATAGACAGAGTATACAGAGTACAGACAGAATATAAGCACAGTATAGACAGGGTATAGACAGGGTATAGACTGGGTTTGGATCTCACCACAAACTGTATAAAAAACTGGACTAAAGGAGTGTGGCGTCACCCATAACCTTCGGCTCCAGTTAAATGAAGCTCACAGGACGAGCAGTTATGGGGTGAATTTAGAGAAGTTCCATATTGGGAATTAGAATCAATTTACAGACAAAATTGCAAAATAAAAGCCCCAGGATCACGTAGGCCAGGTTAATACAAACATTTTAAGATGAAAACGTGAGTCTGACAGCAGCAGTAACAGAGAGAGGGGTGACAATTTTTCAGTTCAAAGTGAATTGGAGCCAGAGTCAATGGAGCCAGACGTGCATCTGTCCCTGCTCGCTTCCTGTTTGGAATGTTTAGATCAGCTTTAGTCCAGGTTTAGTCCAGGTTTAGTTCAGGTTTAGTTCAGGTTTAGTCCAGGTTTAGTTCAGGTTTAGTCCAGGTTTAGTCCAGGTTTAGTCCAGGTTTAGTCCAGGTTTAGTCCAGGTTTAGTCCAGGTTTATTCCGAGTTTACTACAGGTTAAGTCTGCTTTAAAGTCAGTCCTAGTTTAGTCCTGGTTCAGTGCTCTTATTCGTCCTCAAGTATGCTTCACTTGCGTCTGTCCCAGAATGGACTCAGAGATTTGCATTTTTTTGTTAAGTCAGCGGGTTTTGAATGGTTTTAATCCTTAAATATTTATGGTTTACCTCTGCTTTAGACCTGGCTTTGTCCTGGTTTAGATCTGGGTTTGATGTCCAGTTTAGTCTTGACTTAATACAGCCCTAAACAGGTGATGACTCATTTCAGTTGCCTCAGTTGTTCAATACCGCTCCATGCTTTATCCCATATGTACCAGTCTGGACCAATCCAGACTTCAGTCTTTCATAATGACTCAGAGCTATCAGGTAATGGCCCAGAGATTAGCCTGGGCCCTCGCATATGAACAAAAGGTCATGTGTAGAGATTAAAAAGCTAATAGCCAAATTAGCTATAGAGAAAAAACTCATAAAACGAAATGGCTTCGGGGGAGACGGAGGTGTGCTTTGCTCTGCTCAGGAAATAGACTTGGTGATGGTTTAATTACTAGGACCACGGCTGATAGAAGTACTCAATATCTGCACTCAAGTGAAAAAAAACAATATGTTTTTGGATGACTCGTGATCGTTCCATGCTTGTCTTCATGGATTGCGTTGCCAAGAATGTTTCATGGTATAGCATTAGATAAACTGCATCTTTTATTTACTCAAACATTTATATAGTGAGCAAGGTCTCAAGGCTCTAGAGATTTAATACACACTGACTGAAATGAGAGATTTGGATGTTCTTCAGACATGTCCATTATGCAGCTAGAGAACCTGGGATGTTCTAACAGGTAGAAGACATCGGATGTTCCTCAGACTTGTTTCTATTGCTTTCAAATATCTTTGGGTTTTCTTCAGACTTGTCCGAATAGCAGCTAGAACACCTTGGATGTTCCCCAGACTTGTGTTGTAGAGCAGCTGGAAAACCTTGGATGGTTTAACAGAGAGTCCCATTAGCAGGTATAATATCACTGGATGTTCTCCAGATGACTTTGGCTGTTCCTCAGACTTGTTCCTATAGCAGCCAGAGGACCTTGAATGTTCTTCAGACATGTCCATCATGCAGCTGGACTGGACATAGGTGTAATTGTTTGTTGTATAATTTGAATACACTTCTGTTTATAAAGTAGAAAGTCAAATTAGAGTAAATGAAAAATAATTGGAATCAAAGGGAAAAACATGGCCTATACATGGCAATAGGAAGCCTGTAGGATTGAGCTAAGAGTAACAAAAGGTTCATGCATACAACTCCTTTACATACAATACAAATTTCACCAAACACTACTTTTGCTACTACTACTAGTACTACTACAACTACTGCTACAATTATTACACCTACTATAAAGCAATAATGCTTTGACAGCTTCTACTACTACTCAAGTTACAACTACTTACAGCTACCCGGGATTCTCCCAAATCCCACTGAACCCTGTGTAAAGCACTCAGCCCTCATCATCCATCATGTATCAGCTCTGCCCAGCGGCGAGCACAGGGCTAAAGAGGCTAAAGAGGCGCTGTGCTAACCTGTGCTAACCTGTGCTAATGGCTAAACAAACACTATTAATGACCCTCTGTGTCCCGGCGCTGATCTGAGCCCTCAGCACAAGCAGCTCTTACAGGATTAAAGTGAACTCCAGGAGGACGTCCTGGAGGTGAGGGGGGTAGTGAGGGGAGAGTACAGGGCGAGAGATGGGGATACTATAACGGGAAGATAGAAGATTACTATGTGCAGGTAATGTATAGTTTAAAGAAAGAAAAAAAAAAAAAAAAAAGGAAGAAGGGAGCAGAGCAGAAGATGTTGGTTTCGTCTTTGAGCATGATTAAAATTAAGATTGCTAAGATTGCACTGACTGTATATTTAAATGGACATACAGTTACTAAAATGTGTTCCAAATAGTAAGTAGAAGTAAATACGGACATGCTTCCGGCTCCATCGCTCCAGCACATCCATCCCCTCTCTCCGTAACTGCTGCTGTCATTATTATTATTAACCTACTTGACATGATCCTGGGGCTTTAATTTCACTATTTTGTCCATAAATAAAGAGATGAACATAACAGACCAATCAGGCGCCTTCTTTTCCAAAATCACTCCTGCTAGCCCTTTGGCTGCTATGATACTTATGATCGGAATTCCAAATATGAAACTTGGCTCCAAATTTACTCCTATAACAGTCAACCTCACTGAGCTTCATTTGACTGGAGCCGAACGCAGTCAGTGGTCTATGGTGAATGTTTAGGTTGCACTATACGACCAATATAATAGAAATGTCCATATTATTTATTGAAAAATATAATAATGAGAATCACAGAAGCAAAATTAAGTCATTTCAGTGCAATCTACATAACAAAAATAAACATGTAAAGTGCCTTTTTATCTGATCAAAAGGTCTGGTCCCATAGGGTTGGTTCAGTCCCTGATTCAGTGCCGAGTTTACTCCATATTTACTCCTGTTTCAGTATTTAGTCCCAGCCTCAGTCCTGCTTCAGTCTGGACTAACCTTGCCTTTTCTCTCTAATTAAAATCTGTGCTTTTTTCTCTCACCCAGTCCTGTTCTCATATGTACACACTCTGCTTCAGTCCTACGTTTAGTCCCTAACTCAGTCCTGGCTCAGTCCTGGCTCAGTCCTGGCTCAGTCCTGGCTCAGTCCTGGCTCAGTCCTGGCTCAGACCTGGCTCAGACCTGGCTCAGACCTGGCTCAGACCTGGCTCAGACCTGGATCAGTCCTGGATCAGTCCTGGCTCAGACCTGGCTCAGACCTGGCTCAGACCTGGCTCAGACCTGGCTCAGTCCTGGCTCAGTCCTGGCTGAGACGTGGCTCAGTCCAGGCTCAGTCCTGGCTGAGACGTGGCTCAGTCCTGGCTCAGTCTAGACTAACCCTCTGTCTCTTTGTTTGTCTATGTAATATAAATCTGTGCTTTTCCCCGTAGCTTGTCCGGTGGTGTCTCATGTCCACACAGCTCTGAGCAGCACATGCACAGACGGCAGGAGGGAAAGGTCAAACACACTCTGCCCACCGCTAATCACTGAACCTGCTCGAGAGCCCGCTGCACTCACTTAGACCTGATTGGGCGAAAGACTGGAGTGTTACTGGAGATGTAGGAGGCCATTTGTGCAGAAAATAGCGCTAGATTGCACCTCCAAAGTGGTCCGAAAATCCTCGCTCCTCTGCTGTGAACATAAGGTGAGCAGACGATGGCTGAGGGCTGCTGTAGGTGGTACATTAAGATACAGACAAATTCAGACCACATCCAGGGATAAACCTATGCCACCGGCTACAGTAAAAGCTTTGTCTGGAAAGTTCCACAGTATGTTATTGACCTTATTTTTCATTGATTCTATTAGGTGTTCCAAACATTCTTTGAAAACATGTATTCCGGTATCGTCAATGGCATCATAGGGAAAAATATAATAGCAAACTCTTGGACATTCTACACACGGTATTCACATCTCCAAGAAAACAAGTGGGTGGCTAACAAAAAACTATAGAACTACTGTAAACGTACTGAATCACTTATAATTAGGTTGATTCATTTATAACCTATGAGTTAAGCAAGGCCTAAACCAAGCCATATATAGAGAGAGAACCAAAGGAGGCCTGAACTTGGACTAAATGTGACTTTAACCAACCTTAACCAAGACCAACCCAGGTCTACTTCTGGACTGAACCAGGAGTAGATGCTGTGGATCAACCATGCAAGGCAGTATTACAGCATGGTGGCTTTGTACAACTTTGTATAATGACAAATACTGTGTTGTGATGATAGACTAAAACAAATCCATATGTATTAGACTTGGACATTATACGTATTCTGTTGAGAAGGTTCACAAAAATATAAATATAATATATATAAATATCATTGTTCTCTCATTTGGGCATCCGACAGTACAGAAATGAGTGATTTTCGCCATTGGGCTACAAGAAAAATACCAGAAAAGGAAGGATTGGATGAAAAACAGAGAGAAATACAAAGAGAGAGAAAAAGAGAGACAGAGACAAAGAGATAGAGAGATAGAGAGAGAAAGAGAGATCACAGTGGCCGATCACTCAGAGGCTGGCCTGCTGCCGGAGCCCGAGACACAGTCTGGAGAGAGACAGACAGACGGAGAGAAAGAGAGAGGGAGGGAGGGAGGGAGAGAGGGGGAGAGAGGGGGAGAGAGAGAGAGAGGTATTTTTAACCGTCAGGGCCGAGGAGGTGGGAGTCCAGCAGTGTGCTACAGCTCTGATCCTGCCCCAGACTCAACCACACAGAACTCTGGGTGTGTTAGTCCTAGTTAAAACTGCACTACGTAACAGTTCTAGAGGAACTGTCCACCACTTGCTTGTCTCCATGGAAACATTATTGCTTTGTCTAGAATGTTCCACAGTATCGATTAAACCGATCTATCACGAGGGAGACAAGCAGGTTACAGCACTACGCTACATTACAATTCAGATCTGTGAAGAGTCGCCCCTATTCACAGAAGGAATGACTGTATTTTTGAGCAATGGAAACACCTATAATGAATAAATGCTAGATGTATGTTATATGTTTAATCCCCTAACCTTAACCCTATACCATGGAACATTCCAGGCAAAGCAAGGACATCTCCATGAAGAAAAGGTGCTCAGTGCATCTTTAAGACCTTTTTAAGTCAATATTGAGTAATGCTTTAGCTTGGTCAGGGTTTAGTCCTGAGTTGAGTCCGGATTATAGTCCAGGCTCCAGTCCTGGTTCACTCTTGGCTAAATCTATGGTTTGTTTATTTCTGCTTTAGTTCAAATCTGGTTTTATATTAGTCTATCTTTAGAAGTCCTGCTCTAGTCTAGTCAAATGCTTGTTGCTTTGTCTGGAATGTTTCAGAGTATGGTATAAACCTTTCGATCTTCATGAAGACCAAACCAGACCAAGTTATAGGTCAGCTCTGTGAAGAGGCGACCATGCTATTTTTGAGCTCTAAAAGCACCTGTAATTGAATAAATGTAAAGTAGAGCTGTTTAATGTCACACTGTGGAACATTCCAGGCAGAGCAGTGACAACCCTTGACTATAGCTGCAAATACTTGTAAATCCAAATAAGAACTGTAAGTTTGAGTGTAGGTTTAAGAGGCTGTGATTTTGACTGACAGAGCGTCACAGTTAGCCCACAGAAGAAGTTAGCCAGTACCTTTTGTTTTTCTGTTAGCTGAGCGTTGTTATGGGGGCTGAGGGCTTTGTTAGCTTTAGCGGAAACACACCAGATTTGTATGAAAGCAAGTTGGAACATAGAAGGTGTTAACAAGCCCTGTGTTTCCTGTGTGGCTGCTGTGAAGGAGGAGAGGGCGCGCAGAGATTTCTTTGTAGAGATGTGGAATTTGAACATGCACTTGAATAATTCTACACCAGCCGTTTGTTCAGTCATTTGGTATTCTCTGTATACTTCCGTTAAGGTAAAGGTGTCAGCTGGAGCCAATTATGTAAACTTTATACTGAAGGTGGAATGGTTAAAAGACTGATTCTAATTCACAAACAGACAATTCAGATGTGAAGAGTTGGGAATGAGAAAATAACCTATTATATAAACAGTTGGAAATAATGGTTACATGAAAATAATGAAAATACTGACCAAAGCTTTACATCTGTGTGTGTATGTGTGTGTGTGTGTGTGTGTGTGTGTGTGTGTGTGTGTGTGTGTGTGTGTGTGTGTGTGTGTGTGTGTGTGTGTGTGTGTGTGTGTGTGTGTGTGTGTGTGTGTGTGTGTGTGTGTGTGTGTGTGTGTGTGTGTGTGTGTGTGTGTGTGTGTGGGTGTGTGTGAGAGTGTGTGTGTGTGTGTGTGTGTGTGAGAGTGTGTGTGTGAGAGTGTGTGAGTGTGTGAGTGTGTGTGTGTGTGTGTGTGTGTGTGAGTGTGTGTGAGTGTGTGTGAGAGTGAGAGTGCGTGTGAGTGTGTGAGAGTGCGTGTGTGTGTGTGAGAGTGCGTGTGTGTGTGTGTGTGTGTGTGTGTGTGAGTGTGTGTGTGTGTGTGAGTGTGTGTGTGTGTGTGTGTGTGTGTGAGTGTGTGTGAGTGTGTGTGAGTGTGTGTGAGTGAGTGTGTGAGTGAGTGTGTGTGTGTGTGAGTGAGTGTGTGAGTGTGTGTGAGTGAGTGAGTGTGTGTGTTTATTTAAAGGTCTGATATTATTCTATTTTCTGATCTATGTCATAATGTAGTTTCCTCATCATAAACAGACCTGGAGTTGTGTTTTGTTTCATTCACACATGTTTCACACACAAACCCTGCACATTTAGGCTGAGCTCTTCTCTCAAACTGAAAACATTCCACCTTGTGATGTCATGGGGTAATACAGGAAATGCTCCACTGTGTTTTTACCTCCTTTACTAGAATCATGTGTATAATTTCAGCCAGGGATTGCAAATCTCTACTAAACAAAAGACAAACTACTGCTTCATGACATCACAAAGTGGAACAGAGCATTTTGAGCCTTGACAATGAAGACAGACTAATAATAAATTGTTACTAACAACATTCTAACATGGCTTATAAGAGTCCATGTTGCATAATATAGGACCTTTAGCCTTTATATAACCAGAAAAGCTCTGCTGATTGGACATTGGGGACAAAAAATATTTTAATGATAAAAGGTGACAAAAAAAAAGAAAAAGCTTTGCCTGGAATTTTCCACAGTATGGCAGTAAACCCATCTATTTTATCTCTTCAGATGGAGACAATCAGCAGGGTCAAAGATGTGTTGAGACGTGACAGTAACAATGTTTTGGAAGGTATTTTTGAGGAAAACAAACACAGTTGAATAAATGCATGATACAATACATACAATTCTGTAAATGACCAAAGCTAAATCTCTATGGAGATACCAGAAAAAGTGACGTAATGCACCTTTAAATGGGTCAAAACCCCAGGCTGTATTTAATTAAGAGTTAGTTATGTTATTTTTGTGTTATTCATGAATCACTGTAACATGATTCATAATTATGCCAATTGACCGAAGAAAAAAATCTAATCAAATCAAATCACACATCTATATTTATATAAAGAAACAGCCTTCATGCCTTTGAGCCTAATATTATCTGCAGCTTGGGTTCATGCCGTGGTACAGTACCATGTTATGACCCATCTTCCCACACTGCTCCTGGGCTGCCATCACCTCTGCTCATCCCCCACAGCTGACAGGTGCTGACAGGTGCTGGGACGTTTCGACACCTGGCACCAGCGCGGTGGGTTAATTAAGTTTGAAATGGTGCAGATGATCGGGCTGCCCTGCCAGTCAACCTGCCAACCAGGCGCACAGATCACCACGGCAACCAAAAACGCAGTGACGGGTGTAGGAGCCATTTGTGTACATAATGGAGCTGAGATTCTCGGCTGGTTTTTGTGACATTTTTAAAATAGAGCTGACAAAATCTGCAGGATTTTAGGAAGTCAGATGTAAAGGACAGATTCAGCAACAGCGGACCCACGATATACAGATATTCATAGTATATTACATACAATATATACACAAATTAGAATTCAGATTTTTCATTACAGTCACATGGTGTATTTATTGTTTAACTAAAAAACTGACCAAAAGCATACATTTTGTTTCTTTCATTTTACTTGTGCTTATTGCATTAAAAAATATGTGTCCTCGCATCTCCACAAACCTGACTGACTCTTATTTCCATGGAACTGTTGTTCCTTTGGCTAATGTTCCACAGTATGGCATTAATCTATTTCTATGGAAAATGTTCCAAAGTATGGTTTTAACTTTCTATTTCTATGGAATCCTACAGGTGACATGAGAAAGTTTCACTAAGTGAAAATGTTCACAAAATCCAATTTAAAATTTTCATAGGAATTGCAAAGTCACAAACAAAGAGAATTTTTTTTAAAGCAATTGATTTAAAACTATATTTGTGAGCCATAATTATTGACAGTCTGACCAAAGTATATGAAGAAAACAAAATCAATGAATTCAGTGATTTCTGAGTTCTAGGAAAATAGAATAGGAAATGCCAGAAGATATGACTCAACTTCAAGTATCTAGTGGGGCCACCGTCGATGTGGCTGCAAAAGACCTGCAGATATTTAGTGTGTTTATCCATTTAAAGTGTATCACAATTTAAGCTCCAATATTCCTCTGAGAAATATGTCCTGCACTGACCCGCAATTTGACCCCTCCAACAACAGTTGACCACCTGACAGGGATAGTGGGTGCCTGCCATGCCACACCCACAGACTCCTCTTCACATACTGAGTTACAGGGTAGTTTACTGCCTTGAATGAACCCTCAAACTCTCTGGTTAGAGGGCGAGTGCTTACCGACTGCACCACTTAAACATAAAATAGTTTGACGAGGAGAATTAAGAGCTCCAAAGAGCCTGTTATTTTCTCACTATTAAAGCAGCGTGGAAGAGTGTGCGCTTTTTAAAGATACTTGAGATGAGTAATTATCAGCCTGAATATGTTTGTAACTGATAAACGATTTCATTAAGAGAAGTGACTTTCACTTTCTCAGAGCGACTGTGGCATTTTACATCTCACCTCCTGCTCTCCAAAAAGCTCCTCTGTTCAACTTTGGGACAAACAATTCATAAAATAACTTAATGATGCTGTTAGAATTACATGGGGAGCTAAAGACCAGCACAAATGCCCCATAGAAAGTATATTAGCTGTCAGATACTCACAGCTAGCCCATGAATTAGATGCACAGACATCCCTTCAGCTTAAACACTGCATTTTGAACCTTATTTGGGAAAAATATTTGGACCAAAGTACTGCTTATACTCATGCATGTTTGATGTACGGTCACAGTACAGTTCTGCTTTAGACCTGGAATTAAACATTGCTGTTATAAGTGTTTGTTACATGTGTCTTACTATAAAAATATAGTACTTCATAGGCATATATAGTAAATTACTGCAATTCCTCATCCTAGTTCTATTAGTACTACCACTACTAAGTTTACTGCTGTTTACTGCTTAAAAGTACTTGATAAAGTAAATAAATGAAACCCAAGTTGCATTACCTTTAATAACGATGCTTTAATATGATTCACTGCTGTACTGTGCTGGTCTCACTGATAAATGGAGCCGATTAAGTTTCATTTCAGATTTTGCTGTGATTAATGACTTGGTCCTTGTACGATTACTGGTTCTAATGAAATGCAGTGAGTGTATTGTCTGTAGTAGAAGTTGTGGTTGTAGTAATACATGTAATATGTGTAGCATTATTATATTACTCTAAGCTTAAAGCTGCACTACAAAACATTTCTGGGTGAGATTACATCACCTACTCGTATCTATTTTCCAGTATGGCATTTAACTTATGTATCTCTGTGTTCAGCTCCAGTCAAACAAAGTTCATTGAGGCTAGTAATGAGAGAGGCAGATTTGGAGCTAAGTTCTACATTTGTAACTCTGACGGAAGTATCACAGCAGCCAAAGGGACAATCCAGAGTGAGGCTGTTGAAGGAAACATCCCTTCATGTGTGCAGAACTGGTTTAGCAGGGAGAGGGCACTTGACAACGCTGTAAATCAAACCTAAAAGGAGCAAAAATATTAGTGAAATAAAAACCCCAGGATCACGCAGAGGAAGTTAATATGAACATTTTAAAACCAAAGTGACGAGGCTCACAGCAGCAGTTACAGAGAGAGGGTCAACGTTTTGACAGTACAAACTGAACTGGAGCCAGAGTCGATGGAGCTGGAATCTCGCCCATGCTCAGTTCTTATTTGGAAAGTGGTGGCTAGCAGTTTATGTATGTCCATTTGCGATTTCTGGTCAGATCTGTGGAGAGGTTTAAAATCATCTATTGAATGTAGGTAGTGGAGCCTCCATCACAAAAGTCATAATGCATCTTTAAACAGTAACACTAACAGAATGACTCTCCCCATACTGTATTATGACGCTCTATTTTACATGTGATAAATGGTGCGTATTACATTTCACATTTGGATGTCATTAATTACATGGTCCTTGTGCGATCTCCGGCTCTAATCAAATGCAGAGAAAGGTCAGAGGGAATTAGCCCCCCCTGTTGGCCTGATATACGCCTGCGTAATCAGGGGCAGATGGTCCGATACGGCAGGCGTCATGGCGGGTGCAGGCGAGGAGATGGGTGTCACCGATAACATCTGCCTCTGCTCAGAAGGTGCTCCAAGCTTTTAATGTCACAGAAGAGTCCACGGGCACAGACAAGAGCTGATCCCACAGGGGCCGGGTTTAGGCCAGAGCTACAACTCCAGAATTATATGATTATTTTTTTAGGGATTACATCATCAAGTTTAACACAAGCCCTGCATATTTAGGCTGATTTCTTGGGTAAATGTAACTGTAAAACACTCTGTTCCACCTTATTATGTCATGTGTCATGTGGTAATACAGGACATGCCCCACTGGGTTTTGAAACTCCACACACCTTCACTAGAATCTTTTCAGCCTTGGACTTTCAAATCTACTGAATTAGGTGAAAGGAGCTTTTCACTTGGAGATGTAGACAGACAGATAATAAAGGCTTACTCAAACATGTGTGAGTGAAACAAAACTCAACTCTAAAACATTTTAACATGGCCAAAAGTTCACAAGATAATATGTAAGACCTAGAATCGAGTAAAACGTGTCGGATTTTAATGTATTCTGTTTGAAATAAATGGCTTTTATGTTATGTGTATTGTAACTGCAGATATGTGAGAAAAAATCAACACAAAAGATGTAATCTATGCTTTTTACAAATCATTAAGTCGGGTAATATCTGACAGAGAAACTACTGAGAGACTCACTCATCTTCATCCAATAAGACATATTGTTTGCTAAGACTCATGGGACATGTGATTCTGTGTCATGGTGTATTTTCAATAAAACAAGAACCATGTGCAAACAAGTGCAGGACACTGTCCCAGACTGTGTCATGGTGCAGCATCACAGCAGAGGAAAGGTCAAAGCGGGCGAGGAACTTCTCACTCAAACATGTTCCTCACGCATGGTTCAAAATCAGGTACAGACCCTTTAAGCTGTAAAGGCTGTTCATGGATTTTCACAGCTCAGGTGCTTAAATTGGCCCTCAGATATAATGACAGTGATTTGATCAATTGATTCATGTGAGATTTATTCAAAGCTTGATTTTACACTCTTATAGTTTTCTGACCTCCACAAAACCAAATGCAAAACACACCTTAATTACATTCTGCCATTGTGTCCTTGGGCAAGGTTTTGGTAAAACTGCCACTAGAGGTCGAATATATATCATGTACTTATTATAGTATGCAAATGCTCTGGTGGAGGGTTTGCAAACTGCTCGTCTCCATGGAGACCTTACTGCTTTGTAATGTTCCACAGTGATGCCAGCAGGACAATTTACAGCTCAGAACTGAGAAGTGAGGAGAAATATGCATGTTCTTCCAGGGGGTTCTTTTCACATTGTATATGACTCAACACTCTATATGGATTGACAATAGTAATAAAAATATCAGAATGATAATAAAAAACTCTTTTTACTTTGACAATAGAATGTGATTTTCAACATTAAATAGTAGTACTTTCTTTGATATGACCATATGGCCTTATCTCTGTATATCTCATTATTTTTTAGTATCAGTACCTGCTCAAATGAGTATCAGGTTTCATATCTCACCCCTACACCCCATCAGAAAAGTTACACAGTGAACCTTTAAACCACATTTTTAAATATAAAAGTTCCAGCTATAAACATAAATAAAATATAAGCAAAAAAAATAAATCCTGACTGGAGCAGTGAAAGGGCCACACGCACACACGCACACGCACACACGCACACACACACACACACACACACACACGCACACACACACCTCTCCTCATGACTAAACTCTGGACACAGGACATCACGGAGCTCCTCATCCTCACTCTGAGTCTGTTGAACAAAGGAAGAGGCAAAACTGACCAATCCATCCTGGGAATCAAACACCCACAGACTCTGCCCCGCCAGTTCAGACCCTGCCCTCCCCATGACCACCCTCCTCTCCCCCTGAGCCGCCCAGACCAGAGCAGACCAGACCAAACCAGACCAGACCAAACCAACCCAGACCAAACCAAACCAAACCAGACCAGAGCCGACCAGACCAAACCAAACCAGACCAGAGCCAACCAGACCAGAGCAGACCAAACCAGACCAAACCAAACCAGACCAGACCAAACCAAACCAAACCAGACCAGAGCCGACCAGACCAAACCAAACCAGACCAAACCAAACCAGACCAGAGCCAACCAGACCAGAGCAGACCAGACCAAACCAAACCAGACCAGACCAGACCAAACCAAACCAGACCAGACCAACCCAAACCAGACCAAACCAAACCAGACCAGACCAAACCAGATCAAACCAAACCAGAGCAGATGAGACCAAACCAGAGCAGTGCAGAGAAGTACAGGTCTAACAGATGTGTCAACATAAAACTGCAGAAACAAGGAGAGAATGGAGGGCTTGGGTGCTCAGGTTGAATTGGAAGGAGAAATTGTGAACATTTTCCACAAATTAAATAAATAAAATAAAACTAGGTCTAAACTTGTGATGAAGATTCAACAAGATCAAATTGAGGGAAACATGTATCAGCTATGGACCAATCAGAGAGCAATACAACTAGAACTAAACCTTTTCTGTCCCAAACCAAACTGAAGCAGCAATGAAACTAGAGCTTGAGTCTCATCCTGGACTGAAGCAGGTAAGAGCAGCTGTAGACGGCATACAGACTGAAAAATCACACCTAAAATAGCCATAAGACGAAGCATTCTATTACCCAAATAACTGCGCGGATGTTGGCAAACATTCAAATTGCAAATTGGATTCATTTTTTATTCAAATGTTGATTATTCCATTCTCTTTTATAGTTTAGGTAAATGCTCTTTATCTCCGGAGAGTTTTAAAGCAGCTGTTTGAGAAGAGAAACCTTCACAGCATTTAAACAGCATTTCATTCAGCGAGAAAATTAAACAACTTAAAGGGGCAGTATTTTGTCAAAAGAGGCACAGTGAGAAACATGTGGAAACAACTAGGGCCCGACCAGTAAGGATTTTGTTTTGGCAGATGTGATACCGATATATTTAGTGATGTAAAAATTCACTGTAAATCTTGAATTGTTTAAAAAACTTAGCTTTGGTTCTAGTGGATTTTAAATTGGGTTTATTTAGGCAACATTTATTATTATTCTGCCTCTTTACATCACATTTATAGACAGTAGGTCAGTCTAATGGCATTTTGCATCACATTCTAGCTACTAGTGATGGGTATTCCAGTTCTTTTTAGAGAACCGGCTCTTTTGGCTCAACTCACTAAAAGCAGCCGGCTCTTTCGGCTCCCAAGCAACTCTTCAGATTGTTTTGTTGCAAGCAGGACTAAACCAGAACTGAACCAGGTCTAAAGCAGGACTGAAAAAGAACTAAACCAAGACTAAAACAGATCTAAACCATGTGTAAAACAGGACTAAACCAGAACTGAACCGGGACTGAGTGTTAGGACTTGGTCTCTATCTCTACAGTCAAAAGCAAATTTTTTCTCTCCTATGCACACGCAGATTTCTGAAAGTTTTGTTTTCAGCCGCTGCCGCTGTCAAACTACCACGAGTCTGCACGCGACGTGAAGAGAAAAAATGTTTTATAACGAGGAATAACATGCCCATGTGAAATATCGCCCATATCAGCAATATCCAGGTGCCCATAACGGCCGATAATATCAGCCAACTGATATATCGGTCAGGCTCTAGAAACAACTCCCGGCGACTCTCAGCTGTTTCTCTGTCATGTTTCAGCGACGGTGTCTGGAGGGATAATGCAGCACTAAACAAAAACTACACAAAAACTACACCAGCCTATGCAGTCCCTCATTTGTCCAGGAGGGTCCATGGTAGAAAAGTCATCAGAACATTCATTATTATTATTATTATTATTATTATTGAGCTGTTTTGACTAAAGGAAGCCATTTAAATATAAAGACACTGGACTAGTGTAGTTTAGTTTTCACAATACTCAAAGTCATTTTCAATATAGACTTGATACCAGTTCTGATACCACGATGATACTTCAAACTATTCACTGACAAAATGATAGAATGTGATTTTTCACATTAAATGGTTGTACTTTCTTTATATTCCCATGTGGCTTTATCCGTGTGTAGTGGTCAGTGGTGCAAGTAGGTTAATGTTTGTCCATGTGTGTATTAGTCTATGTGCTCTGACACTTGTTCTGATCCAGCTCAGCTTCATTCTACAGATGTTCAGGAAAGCTTCATCTCTGTCCTCTCAATGGGACTTTTTTTTGACACTTGTTCAAATGAGTATCTAATTTCGATACTGGTTTTAGTGTCCCTTAGTATCTGATTTTCAATACTTTTGTACTTCTTGTGGCACCATTTGAGACCCCTGGAGCGACCCCTGGAGCGACCCCTGGAGCGACCCCTGGAGCGACCCCTGGTGCGACCCCTGGTGCGACCCCTGGTGCGACCCCTGGAGCAACCCCTGGTGCCCTCCCTGGTCGTCATCACTACCAACCTCCATCAAACTCAAAGATGGCAGACGCTTGTTCTCCATGCTCTCAGCTGGACGTTGTGTGGCAATTTAAAAATGATCTATGCAAATGTAATTTCACTGTGTGTCATCCAACACAGCCAATTAATGAACGCACAACTCTGAGCAGAAACACACAACACACAAGAGAGAGAAGAGAGAGGGAAGAGGGAGGGAAGAGAGAGAGAAGAGAGAGGGAAGAGAGAGGGAAGAAAGAGGGAGAGGAAGAGCAGATAGATGGGGGAGAGAAAGAGAGAGAGAAGAAAGAGAGAAGGATGAGAGGAATGAGGGAGATAGGGAGAGAGGGAGAGAGAGAGGTGAGAGAGGAGAGGGAGAGAGAGCGGAGAGCAGGGCCAGATATAATAGTCAGATTAATGTGTTTTTCTGCCACTCGCCTAATTGCCCAAGGACTCCGGTGGGGCCGTGCTGGAGACGCCTTGTTTCTGCACGTGATGGAGTGAGCGAGCGGAGGAGAGGAGCACGCTAAACGACAGAATCACAAGTATTTATCATTTATATGAACTTCTCAACATCTCCTGGAGGTTTATAGAGGAGAGAGACAGAGACAGAGAGAGAGAGAGAGAGAGACAGAGAGAGAGAGAGAGAGGGAGACAGAGAGAGAGAGAGAGAGAGAGAGAGGGAGACAGAGAGAGAGAGGAGAGAGAGGGAGACAGAGAGAGAGAGAGAGAGAGGGAGAGACAGAGAGAGAGAGAGAGGGAGACAGAGAGAGAGAGAGAGAGAGAGAGAGAGAGGGAGACAGAGAGAGAGAGAGAGAGAGAGAGAGAGAGAGAGAGAGAGAGAGAGAGAGAGGGAGACAGAGAGAGAGAGAGAGAGACAGAGAGAGAGAGGGAGAGAGAGAGAGAGAGAGGGGAAAAGGAGGGTGTGAAAGGGGAGGAAGGTTAGATAAAGAAAGGAGGGGGAGAGAAAATAGATGAATAAATGGAGGAGAGAAGAGAGGTAAGAAAGGATAGAGGAGGAGGGGAGATACATAGACAAAGAACAGAGGAGAGATTGAAAGGGGTAAAGGAGGAGAGGAGAGTTAATATAGGTGAAAGGAGGACAGAGAGGAGGAGATCTAAAGAAGGATGATGTATGGAGAGGGGACATATATAAAGGGACAGATCGTGAAGAAAGAAGACAGGAGCAATGGACAGAGGTAAAGAAAAGAGATAATAGAAAGGAGAGGAGGGAGAAAAGGAGGGGAAGAGCTGGAGCGGTGGAGGGATGGAAAGATGGAGAGATATGGAGCCCTCTGGTATAAGGTGTATTTAGTCGTGTCTAAATGAAGAGAGGATTAGAAGAGCTGAGATCAGCCTGAAGGACGACGTGAAAATGAACCATGTCACAGTCTGTTACACTCTCATCACAGACACATGACGAGGAGAGGACGAGAGCGAGGAGGAGAGGACAGGAGAGGAGGAGAGAGGACAGGAGAGGAGGAGAGAGGAAAGGAGAGGAGGAGAGAGGAAAGGAGAGGAGGAGAGAGGAAAGGAGAGGAGGAGCAAAAGAGAAAATGAGAAGAGAAAGAAGAGAGGAGCACTTTTACTACACAAAACTCATATTGCTGTGACATTTGGAAATCCTGAGTCTGTGTAATATATTTTTAAACTAACTTTTCTGAGACTTGGACGACTGGTAAAGTTTCACTGTGGAACTTTTCTGGTTGAAGCCACATGCTTGTCTTCACACAAGTGTCTCTGCTTTGTCTGAATGTTCCACAGTTCAGCATTAAACTTATCAATGTTGCATTAAAATATATTCTATTGCTGAATAAATATAAAATAAATAAATATGTAAACAAATAAATAAATAAATAAATACAACATTTGTTTAATGCCATAGTGTGGAACATTCCAGGCCAGGCAAACTTTGTGAAAAAGTTCAGTAACAAATGAAGACTAAATAAAGTGTAAAAGGTGCTATTTAAAGAACACATTTATAGTTATAACCTACGACACTCATGGATCATTATGTTATATTTGCACATTTTTTATCACAATATTGATTTAAAAGAAACAGGTTCACTGACTTTGGCGTTAGAAAAGTGTGGTGTCCAGTGAGAGCTGACGCTGTAAACGTCACATGACAACAGTTGTTGTACCTTGTATAAGTAACTGAAGATCACAGATGAAGAAAATCAAAGTGAAGAGGGGAGTGTGTGGACGACAGAGGGTGTGTTGTGGTGGGGATGAAAATGGGGGTAGATGGGCAGTATGGTGGCTTGAAAATAAGTGATTAAAGATTGCTCAAATACGCACAAATCACTCCAAATTCAACTTCAGAGGTCAGTGAGAAAGAACCAACTATAGCACAGTTCAAAGCTCTGAAGAGTCAATTTTTTAGAATAGGTCGGCTTTAAAAATGATACTAACATTAAGCAATGCAGCAAAAGACATGAGGACAGGCAGCGCACATGGAGGACATGTCAGAATTCAAAAGAATATTTAGTTAAAGTGGTGCTCATTTTTCACCATTCTCAAACCTTCTGCAGTTGGCTTTCCAAGCAACTTAACTTTCTATGAATCCTTTAAATCTTTAAGTTTTGAGGTCACACTATGTCTACAAAAATGTAGTTTAATGTAAAGTACAACATCGGAAAGAGGATAGAGCGGTTTAAGTGTGAGCAGCATAAAGGCGGAGTGAAGGATCGATGGAGTCAGGAGGGCACAGCTTTTCTCATGGACTCTGAGCTGTAATGAGAACTCCTCTGGACACTTGTCAAACATGAAGGCTCAGATAAAAGCATGTGAGGCCACAGACAGGATCAGCAACTGTCTGAGTCCGTCAAACCGAGGGAGGGAGGGAGATGACAAGAGAGGGAAAAAGCTGAATCCAAAACAGAGCACATTACAAACACACAGAGCTTTTGTCTCGGGTCTCCACGGCGATTGTTCTCTTCGCCGAGGGTGAGACGCTAATCCAACACAGAGAGAGGCCGGGGTTTAGTCTAAGTATCCTTATTAGAGGGAATGCACTGGGAGGGAGACGGAGAAGAGGAGAGCAGGAGAGAGAGGAGAGAGAGGAGATGGAGGAGAGGAGTAGAGAGGAGATGGAGGAGAGCAGGAGAGAGGAGATGGAGGACAGCAGGAGAGAGAGGAAGAAGAGGAGATGGAGGAGAGGAGGAGAGAGGAAGGAGAGCAAGAGAAAGAGGAGAGGAGGAGAGCGAGGGAGGAGACAGCGAGGAGATAGGAAGAGGAGGAGAGACAGGGAGGAGAGAAGGAGAGAGAGGAAGGAGAGGAGATGGAGGAGAAAGGAAGGAGAGGAGATGGAGGAGAAAGGAAGGAGAGCAGAAAGGAAGGAGAGGAGATGGAGGAGAAAGGAAGGAGAGGAGAAAGGAAGGAGGAGATGGAGGAGAGAGGAAGGAGAGGAGATGAAGGAGAAAGGAAGGAGAGAAGAAAGGAAGGAGAGGAGATGGAGGAGAGAGGAAGGAGAGGAGATGGAGGAGAGAGGAAGGACAGCAGGAGAGAGGGAGGAGAGCGAAGGAGGAGACAGCGAGGAGATAGGAGAGAAGGAGAGAGAGGAAGGAGAGGAGGGGAGAGAGGGAAGAGAGGAAAAGATGAGAGGAGAGAGACCAGAGAGGGAGGAGAGGAGAGCAGGAGAGAGAGGGAGGAGAGGAGAGCAGGAGAGAGGGAGGAGAGAGGAGAGCAGGAAAGAGGGAGGAGAGCAGGAGAGAGGGAGGAGAGAGGAGAGCAGGAAAGAGGGAGGAGAGCAGGAGAGAGGGAGGAGAGAGGAGAGCAGGAAAGAGGGAGGAGAGCAGGAGAGAGGGAGGAGAGCAGAGAGAGAGAGGGAGGAGAGAGGAGAGCAGGAAAGAGGGAGGAGAGCAGGAGAGCAGGAGAGAGGGAGGAGACCAGGAGAGCAGGAGAGAGAGCTGCTGGGATTTGGTCTCAGTATCCTTATTAGAGGGAATGCACTGATATGTGAGGAGGGAGACGGAGGAGAGGAGGAAACGGAGCGAGCAGAGGGCGTAGGGTGCATGTTAGTGAGGAACCTTGTGAAGGTTTTATACAGGTTTAATGAAGAAGGAGGGGGAGAGGGCAGAGTGAAGGGTCTGATGTAAGATGTTCACACCAAGAAACAGTTAAAACAGATGAAACTAAAGCAGATGTGAAACTGTCACAGGACGACTCTTAGCTGTGTGTGTGTGGTGCTTGAAATGATGAATTAGTCCAGGTTTAGTCTGGGTTTAGTCTAGGTTTAAGTCAGTCCTGGTTTAGTCCTGGTTTAGCCCTGGTTTAGTCCTGGTTTAGTCCTGGTTTAGTCCTGGTTTAGTCCTGGTTTAGTCCTGGTTTGGTCCTGTTATTAGCCCTCAAACTGATGGAAAAGCAACAATTGTCAACACATTACAACCCAGAAATCCACAAAAAGTCTTGATTTTTTTGCGAGAAAAAAATAGTTTTCTGTATAAATGTGTTTATACAAGAGATGTGCTGTTGAAGGGACATTTTCTAAATCAGTGTGACCAGACGGGGCCTGAAGGTCGTGCAAGACAGCCACAAGAGGAACATGTGGTCACTCTGTTTTAAACGGCATTAAACTGAACATAGTCAACATCTCTCAGATCAGCCGGTCATATGATCATATGTTTTAGATCAGTCACACTATTTCAAAGGCCTAGACTTGGCCCAAGAGAACTACACCAGGTCTGTGTGTCAGTGGCTCTCAGAGTCAAGCTACAGAAAACCAACTGAATAAAGGAAACAACTATATGTTTAACTGTTTTCCTTGTAGTCAGGAGTTATGTAGATTTCAGGGTGCAGGTTGTGGTAAAAGGACTATAGGATCTTCCAGTTGATAAGAGTGTGGTGCTGCACACTTTGGGAATACTTAGTCTAGTCCTGGACTTAAAACCAGAACTAAACAAGGACTAAAAACAGGATTTATTAGAGCACTATTAAACTTCCACCTATGAAAGGCTATTACACTATTTTCTGATGTTATAATGTAGTTTCCTCATCACAAACAGACCTGGAGTTTCATTCACACATGTTTAAAACACAAACCCTGCACATTTATACTGAGTTCTTGTCTCAAACTGAAAACACTCTGTTCCACCTTGTGATGTCATGTGGTAATACAGGAAGTGCTTCGAGGGTTCTGACTCCTTTTCACTGACAAAATTTAAAAACTTTTACATGACTTTTTCATGACCTAAACTGAATGTTCCCTGACTTTACAGCATTATGTGTAGAACTGATCAGACTTTTAGGCCTAAATATGAAATGTGAACTCTTTCCACCCACCTTATGGTTTGGGATTGTAGTTTTTGAACATTCTAAATCCTGTCAGTGCATTTATTGTCTTTTCTTTTAAACAAAAGGTGCAATAATCAAAATAGCCTCATGAGAAGAACTTAACAGAAGGCTGTTGCATGAGATACTAATATTCCATGACTTTTTTTAAACTTTCATTAAATTTACAATATTCCATGACTTTTCTAGGCCTTCACTCTTTCAGTAGTCCCTGCACCACCCTGTGAAAGCCCATCTCTCTTGTTTGGATCAGATTTCACCTCCACCTCCTCTGAATGGAACAATAGTGTAGTCATTTTCAAACCGGGCCCTAATGTTGTGATAGAAGGATGAGGAATCTTTCCAGGTGACAGATTTCTTAATAGCTTTTGTAAAACTCAGTCCCCGCTGGAAGGACGAGGCTCACTACATCATTTTAATTACACACGCTGCGCTCTAATTAGTTGTATCTGCTGTACTGGGGGCTAACGCGCTCACAATTAGACTCAAATCAAAAGCACAGTTCAGCCAGACCAAAGCCAAACCACGGCTCTTTGTTCTTTTCATTAATCAAGTAAAGGAGGACACAAAGATGGCGGTGCCCTGGTCTCTCAAGTTGCTGATGTCATGATCTAGACGGTATCTCCGGACTAATTAAAGAGGTTTTCTCCCTTGGGTGCGCGCTGAAGTCGGGGTGGTTGATCATAATCGCTGAGGTGGAAAAATGCATTTGTGATGGCAGATTAGACAATGTGGAGCAGTGCAGTGGTGTTTAAAGTCAAGTCAAGCAGCTGGATATCACCGAGCACAGCCCTGTGGTGAAGTCCTACTGACAAGTGAATGTTACGTCATAAACTGATACAGAGTCGGCGCCAGAGCACATCTACTGCTGGGGTGTGGGTCACCGGCAGGGGGGGCACTGCCATTTGAGAAATATTTTAATGGGGTGGAGACATACAAAGCAGAAATGCTTCAAACACGTTTTTATTTAACAGTATTAAGCCAATTATGTGTTGTTATTATTATCATTGTTAATATTATTATTAGCTGCAATAGTTGTTGAGGTTGTGTGGTAGACGATACGCACACAAGACAATAATGAAAGGTTGAATTTTTTTTTTTTTTAAAAGGCCTGCCACTGGTTGTAAACCTTAAACAACAGCCTCTCGTCAAAAACACCCCTGAACAACATTGCTGAAAGAAGCAATCGGGCAAGAAACAGCCATGCATCAGGCAGCACCAGGTCTGTAGTGGGCGTGGTACGAGGGTGGTACGCGAGGGCACACTGTCCTCACACTTCTCCTGATGTGACATATAAAAAAATAAATATATATTAAAAAAAATTTTAAAAAGTGGTATAATTTTTGGGAGGGGCACCAAGGCCAAAATTCTAAATATATATTCTGAATATTTTGGTTTCTAGTGGCTGAACTATATCAGAGCACAATGAACAGCCACGCGAAAACTTTACGCAACAACACAACGTAACACACCGCTCACACCCAGACCCAACAACGTCAGCAAAACTACAATAAGATAAGAGGCTCTGGTCACAACATGAACACACGGCATCAGCGCCGCTCCTACAGCACAAGACAGAACAACCGGAGCAGCTCCACCGCACACACCAGCTCATTTACGCACTATTTAACTAGAACACTATTTAACTATGACACTATTTAACTATGACACTATTTAACTATGACACTATTTAACTATGACACTATTTAACTATGACACTATTTACCTGTGAGGCTCCGTCTTCAGATTTGCCGCAAACTAATGAAAACCAGCCTCTTACCTTCTCCAGAGACTGAAGCAGAGTGTTTCCTCTATCCACTGTCCCACTGGTTCTGTCTCCAAAAGTCTATTGTCCAATATGAAGAAATGAAACTGGTCCAAATCCCGGTCCAGTCAGGTCTGTGACGCGAGGTCCAGGAGCCGAATGCACGAGCTGGTTGTAAAACTAAAACTTCCCACTTGCAACTTAAATGTGAAAGTTCCACCAGTCAACAACAAACTTTTACCCCCAGAAACGAGAAGGCAAAGGTGGATAGACTTTATCCTTGGCCTGACCCTGGTGGCGGCAGTGACAGCTCTGGGTCCCGGCAGCGGGTCTGTCAGTGTGTCCGCTCTTTGGCTCTCTCCTCGCCATTTCCTGTGTGGAGGTTTATTTTTTTTAAATAAATCCATGGGAGGATTAGGCTAAAGTAGCCGCTAATCGTGAAGCTACTACGAGTTGACGCAGCAGGTTGACGTGACGTGACGTGAACAGTTGTCCAATCACACTACACTAAATAAACAGACACTGTGATGTCATTGGTCTGGGCGCTAAAGTTTGTGCCCTCAGTCCGAGGTGAAAGTGAAGGTTAAAGCTCCTGTATTACACAAAATGGACTCTCAGTTTGAGAGAACTCTAAAAATGTGCAGGGTTTGTGTGTGAAAAGTGTGTAAATGAAACACAACAGGTGTGTTTGTGATGAGGAAACGACATTAGATAAACATGATAAACTGAGACTGTGAGCGGCTCGTCTCTCAACAGATCTGACCTGGAATGTGTCACCTGCCTATCTCCATAGTGATAGAGAAGTTCTGTGGTGTACTGTGAAACTGGAAAACATCAGGTGGTGGACCAGGTGCAGAGACTAAAGCCATTTAACTCCATGAAAAACTATATTTATTTGTGTTAGGAAAAAACATGAATCCAAATGTGTGACAAAACAAAATATGACACATTTTCTGACTGATGCTATAATGTTTCAGTAAAACATCTGGAGAGTTACAGGCCTCAAATTGCCAATCTCTATTGAACTAAAGGTTAAAAAAAAATGTTAACCTGAAAACTACCACTACATGACATCACAAGGTAGAACAGAGCATTTGGAGCTTTGAAGATGTAGACCAACTGATTATAAAGGATTACTCAAACATGTGGGAATGAAACAAAAGACAACAGCATTATTAAGAGTCACAAGAGTCCACTTCGTGTAATATAGGACCTTTAAAGTATTATGTAATATGTATTTTTCACATACATTCGGAGCAACCAGTCAGAAGAATCGGGAGACCAAAAGTTCTCCAGATGTTGAGCCAGGATTCTAACTGATAAAAGTAAGACAGAATGATTGTTGGCGTATGTCTCTAATGCTGGAATTAATTTGCCATTCTCCGAGTTGTGAATGGATGAGATAAAACAGGGCACACGTTTGAGTCGTACAGAGGAGGAGTCAAACACCATCTGCTGAACATAAAAGATCCTCAAGTATTCCACACGGTTTTCCATAAAAGGCGGTTCTCCAGCTGCATGTGATCTGTGAGTCTAAAAATACGCCCACAAATCATTTCCCCAATGATACAATGAACAAAAGGAAAGTGCTTTGAAAAAATCATCAAAGCCAAATCAAAAATAACAAGTCTGTCCTCTCACCGGGGGAGCCATTTTGGAGACTTCCCCAAATCTGATGTCTGACTCCGACACAGCACAGCACTATGAGATCTGCATCAGCTCTGTGTGTCTTCAATGTGTTTGAATATGTATTTTAGAACTTTCTTAGTCAAATCATCGCTTGTTCTGAGCCCTGAGAGGCACCGCTCATGTGATCTGGAACAAAAACAGATGGAACTGAAGGAAAAGTGAGCGCTACTGCAAGATGGTGGAAAAGGCGAAGTTGATTGGTGGTCACAGTGTTAGACCATTTCATGTTATTTCAGTGTAACCTTTCTGGCAGGGTTCTGACAAATTTTAGTCTCCATAGAGATGGTATTGCTTTATTTTATTGCTAGAATGTTCCACAGTATGGTATGGAACGTATTCATCTCCGTGGAGATGAGCGGGTAAAGTCAGGTTAAGGCAGGTGGGAATGGGAGGAGGTTCATTGTGTGATTTCTGTAAAAAGCACCAAAGAACTGCAATGAACCAGCAAGAGTCCAACCTAAAATAAGCAGCTCATCATCCATCCTAACATCTGGAGATGGTCCTCAGTTGTGCACTGCTCCTCACAGAGGAGCGTCCTTCAGTGACAGTAGATGGCCCAAAAGCACAGGATAAATTCCTCTGGTAAACTTAGACATTTGTAATTTTATAGGCTGCATAAGGCAGGAACTCAGGCCACATTATGACAAGTTCATGTAGTTGAGAAATAGAAATGGTCAAATCTTGGTCTCAGTCATCAGTTACGTGTCTTCCATATCACATACACAGATGAAGTGACCAACCACAATGTAAATAAAGAGTCTCCCTTATTTGGCCATGTATGGGTTATTCCTGGTTTATTTAGAATGCGGGAGTGAGACATACCCCAGGGAGACGATGTTTACAGAGCGTCTACTCACCAAATCTTCACATGGATCTCTTCAGCTGTGGATAATAAGCAAACAACAGAGGGCGCTGTCACCAACACATGGAAGCTGAAGCAGATAGCTGCTTTCAAGTCTGACTGATTATAGAGAAAGACCTTAAAGAATATTTGAGCAAATTCAACTAAACATCTCAAAATACAAAAACAAGAGTGACTATAAGGAATGTCAACAAGATGTCCGCTTATATTTAGACAATACTCCGAGCGACAGGGAGCAGAACCAGAGCTGAAGCACAGTTTATATAATGCCCAAAGGATTTCAGGAGAGGAGAACAAAGAGGTGCCATTTTGGAATAACTTTAGAATAGGTTTGTCAAAAGTATCAAAAATCAGATAGTGATCAATACTAAAACTAGATACTCATTTAAGTAGGTATCATTACTAAAAAAGTCCATTTCACAGGACAGAAATGAGCCTTTTCTCAAAAGCTTTAGAAGGATCTTGAGCTGTATCAGAACAAGTATCAGAGCAACACAGACTAGTATATAGAAAATAAATAAAATACAAATATGAGGAGGTCAAAATACACCAAAGATTTAAGTAATGAACTAATCTTTATTCTGTCCAAGTATTTCATGCCATTAATTAACCTCTCGAAATTCTGAACTGCATGAAGTCATACTTTAATTAATTTATCTAATTTGAACTGAAACTGAAATAACCAGTCCAATTACTAATCAGGAAAAGTGAATCATTACATTTGATTATGAATGTTGGTAAAACAAGCCAGGGTTTGAATGTGGGGAGTTGTATTGTATTGTACTGTATTTTATATTTTGAATGAGTATTATTAGGTGGTATATCTTAACTGTATTTGGATGAAGTGAAAGCGTGAAAGATTGTTAGAACAGTTCTAACGGCTAAAAGGACTCTGACTGCGTCTTTCCCCCACAACCACTGAGCCATTTTGCTGTTTTCAATCCACATTTCTTATTATTATTACATTATTTTGAGACATTATTTGACAAAACACACTGAGATTGGCCTGTACTTTAAGCTCTGCTCTGTTCATGATGTTAGCAGTGCAGCAGGTTTCTGAGTGTTTCTTTCCTTTAGAGGAGCTAATGCTAATAACAAGTGGCACCTATAGAGAGGCCGGGCCCATTTCCTTGATTGGTTCCATGGGCGCACAGCAGGAGCCATGCAATCGCTTTCACTACATCTATAAATCTCCCCTTTGGGCTTCCTCTAGGCCTCCTTATACTCGCTCTCCCTATTCTAGTGTCGTCACCCTACTAGGAATTCAAACGCAATATTAATACTGTAAGGAACAGACTCAATACTACTACTACTACTACTACTGCTACTAATATCTAATACCAAATAATGTAACACTACATGTTAAACCATCTTAAAAAACAGACTAATAACTCACAGAGGGATGTTTAATGGGTCAACCAACCTGAAGGTCAGAGGATTGATTTCCATTCAGACCAAGTTTTGTTTTTGAGTCCTTATAGGCAAGACACTTGCCAAGTACTGTGTGAGTGATGGTGGTGGTCTAAGAGGCCGATGGGCACAGATTGGCAGTCTTACGTCTGTCAGTCTGCCCCGAGGCAGCTTTGGTTAGAAGTTTACAGCCTGAGTATGGAGTGAATGAAGAATGCAGTGTTCTGAGAGGCTTCAGCAAGTCTGTAAAGGACATTACAATATTATGCAATTGTTACTTAAAATATAAGACAATGAAATACTGTCAATAATGCTCATTCAAATAACAATAGAATCACATCACTTGAAGATGAACAGGTAGTGGACCCTCCACCAGAAAAGCTACACAGTGTACCTTTAAAACAGAAAGTACAGTACTGCTACTACCAACATCGCTACTGTGAATATAAAGCAAGTAAGATACTCAGGAGAATAATACTACAAAGAATTCTGCTTAGACTAATACATATGTAATCAGAAACATTCAACTCCCAATTATAGTTGTCGGCTCTCATACTGGGGTCTGCTGGGTAAGTTCTGACCGTCTCCATGGCGACTGGGATCAGGAGGTGACGATGATGTCGTGCTGCGCGGCTCTTGAACACAGCGTGAGGTCACATGGAGAGTCCTGGGGTTTATAATCACTGAGCAGCAGCAGAGGTAGGGAGGGTTGGGGAGGGTTGGGGGGACTTTAATCTTCCCGAAAATGAGAGATGTTGATACTATGATGTTTAAAGTCATGAAAATCCAACATTAAGTAATATTAATACTACAATCGAAATTAGACACTTATTTAAGTATCAATACTAAACAGTTCCATTGACAGGACAGAAATGAACCTCTCCTGAATGTCTTTAGAATGCCAAGTACTGAACAAGAGTACAGAGTCTAGTATACGCCCATGGACCACTATGGAACCTACCTGGACCTGTGAGGGTTTACACAGCCATAAGGACACGTGGGAATAGAAAAGAAAGCACAATTATGCAATGTTGAAAATCACATTCTTTTGTCTAAAGAAGGAGTATTTTTTTATTATCGTTGTGGTTTTGGAATCGGTATTGAGTATCAAGTCTATTTCTTAGTACTGACATAGAATACCAATGCTTGTTCTTGTAGCCTGGCTGAGCAAATGCTGTTTTCCTCAGTACAGCTGTATTAAAGCAGCTCTGAGGCCTGACTAAGACTGCACCTGCTCCATGTGTCTACTGTGTCACTGAGGTTCTGTTGTGGTGTTTTGTTAGTTGTTGTTAGCATTAGTGTGATGGTAAAACTCTGCTCTGCCTTCTGAAGGTTTAGAGGCTCATCACAGTGAATAATTAGGATGCTTAAGAATGTGTAAGAAAAGTGAAGAAGTTTGGTCCACTGCAAAAAAAAAAAAAAAAAAAAAAAAAAGAACTAAGTCTGTTTTTCAGGTTTTTAAAACAAATCAGGTTGAGCTCCTAAGACCACACAATCTAACAGAATGCACTTTTCAACACAAAAGAGACATTCATTCAATAGTAGCATGTGGGCTTATGAAGACCATTCTAAAACTACTTATACTTATGTAGAGACATCACACTTGGGGTGTTCTACATGTAGGTGTATAGTGAAATGTTCTGCGGTTACTATGGTGACACAATACTCACACAATGCTGACAAAACATTTTAAGACTGTCTGATCAGTCTGAGTGCTCATGGTCCTGTTTAGGACTTTGATATTCACTGAAAAACTGTTGGCTAATGCTTTCAAGCTCAGAACTGTAATGTTATTGGAGAGGAACTTGTTTAATAATAAAAGTTAGGGATATAAGATACAGATACTGGTATTGAATATCGGTCGAATATCATCATCATCTCTCTTCTTGTAGTTCCAACTAATTCAGTTAATTTTTTGTCTGATTGTGGTAAAATAAAGCTCAGATTAAATTCTAACAAAACCTCAGACAGAGCATGCCTACAGTTAGCACCAGAGAATGTGGATAACATCAGCTCCAAAGGTTCAATAAAGGTTCCACTTTGACTAGTGTTTTTGATTCATTTCTTCAGTTTTGAAGCTTGTTCAAATGAGTACTTAGTTTGAGTATCTAGGTATCTTTTTTTTACTCTTGTGAAATGTGTCCTCTGCACTTAACCCGTCCTTCAACCAGAGGCTCCAGGCGGCAGTGCAGCGCCCGGGGACCCATCTCCAGATCCTGACCTGGGATCCTGGACTGCAAGAAACAAACTTAGCTGACAATCTGCACCAGTGTCCTCTTTGACCACCATCAACCACATCATCACACCATCAAATAGACAAGGTGTGTGGAGTGTCTTGCCCATGGACACAACAATAGGATCTGAGCTTGGTAGAGAGGGATTCGCTATCAGGAATAGTGCCAGATAATAAAGACCACGTTAGGTTTGTCACACTTTAAAAATGTTTTTTTAATCTATTCTACGAAATACGTTTTAGTCCTTCAGAATAAACTCTGGAAGAGAAATTTCTGGAAAAGTAATTTTTTTTCTAAAGGTTTATAATTGGCTTGGCAGTGTGGGGGGGTTGTGCAATCTCCCAGGGAATTGCATCTGGACTAAGCTTCCAACAGGCCTCCCAATCCTTAAATCCAGATCACAGGATTCAGTGGCATTTCCTCTGCACATTTTTATTTCTTCTTTCATGAAATTATAAACACATGTGATTCTGTCAGTGTAAATAAACACATTTGAGTTATAACTTCACCACAAGCATTTCACCAGAAGAAAAAAGAATACAAATACAAAACAAGAAGTCCAACATTTTCATCTGTGATATAATGGTACAGATAAATGAGTATACTGAAGCAATTTCCTAAAATAACCTAAAAGTTTATATTCTCTATTGCTTGTTTTTAGATTCTAGAATGTGATGATGCCATATTTCCAGATGGGGGCAAGAGACAGTTGTTTACTTTTCATTACATTGTGCTTTGCCTCCAGATTCCCAGATATGGAACCTGATCATTTCTATTAGTGATCAGACCCAAGCCCATGCTACACGCTCACAACAAAACTCTGCAGTTCAACATTATTCATTTGAGCTGCCTCCATCTGTATTAAATAATATTGGTCTGTGGAATGTGGTGATGTTATTTGAAAGCCAGTAATAAACCTTTTCCCATATGAATCATATCATAAATAATGTGCTGTGATAAATATACAGGGCAATTAAACAGTAGTTAAAGCTAAATGATGCAAATATCAATGTTATTTAAATCCTTCAAATCAGATCAAATATATTACTGCAAAAAGTAGAAAATTTTTCCCTCTTATTAATGATGCTAATTAAACATATACACGTAATTACTATTCAGTTTGTCAATAAAGTAATTAATTATATATATAAAAAAAATAAACTAAACAACACTGTGCATCTCAAACCAGATGTTAAAAAATAACCACTGCAAATGCTGACAGCGTAGTGAATAGTGTTTGTGCGTTTGTGTGTGTGTGTGCGTGTGTGTAGATGTGTGTATGTGTGTGTATATGTGTGTGTAGAGGTATGGTGGGGAGCAATCTTTCAGGGATTTCATCAGGACTAAGCTGGTCATCCAATCCTTAAAATCCCACCAGGAAATACCTCAAACAGAACAGAGTACTTATAATACTATACTTATCGTAGTAGCTGATAGTTTAATATGGATACCGCTGGAGTCATTATTTTAGCCAAGTATTATTATAAAGTCACAACTATTTATTTAAACCATATTTTGTACTAAAGCTAAAAATGTCTCAGTGCAATACAATATTTCTTGTTGCATCATCAACAACATTTCGAAAAAGCTGAAAAGATATTTGGAATTCAGAAAATCTATGACAAGTTGTCTGAGGGCTCTCACGTGTTTGGGAAAATACAAAACATTATGCAGGCAAAAAATAACTTCCCCTTCACTTCACATAGAATAAGGTGCAACTATTCACAACTATTTTCCAATCTTTGCCATTTTACTGGACCAAGCTACAAACTGCCACCTCACAGCTTTCTTTCTAAGTCGCATATTGACGTTTTTCTTACTTTGGGAAAAATAAACTTCAAATTTAGAGTTGGTATTCAAATACTTTTACCCCAGAGATCCTCCGTCCAGTCAATGTTGCGTCATTAATTTCACTTCAGGCTCACAGTGCCACAAATTGGGACAAATAGATTCATGCAGCTCAAAAACAAGTTCCTCAGAGACTATCCATCCAAAATCTAAATTCTGAAAACAGTTGTGAATATTTGGTTCCAAACTTAAAAATATAAAATACACAAATAAATGTGGGACTCCATCTTAAATTTGACAATGCTGCACAAGAAATAATTGATTAAGGAATAGACAGTGTAGAATCACATGCTTTACCCACAGCAAAAACACACAACAATTCTGGATTAAGTCTGTCACGCAACAGAAAAACTCTGCTTTCATAATTGAAAGGACCGTAAAGCTGCACTATGGAACTTTTCTGGTGGAGGGTTCACCGCCTGCTTTTGTCTGTATAGATGTTATTGTTTTGTTTAATGTTCAGCTGTATGCCATTTGTCCTGATTGTTGGAAAAATATCCTGAAAAAGTGACCTGGTTTGGTGCCGTCATCTGCTTGTCTCCATAGAAACAGATCAGTTTCATGCGAAACTGTGGAACATTCTAGGCAAAACCAATACTACTCTCCAACAGAACATGATGGACTCCACACCAGAAAAGTTTCATAGTGCACATTTAAAGCACATTGTAATTGCATTGTCATGACAACAAAACTAAACCTTTTGTCTTACCTCAATGATGTTTTTGTGATCTCAGTATCCACTTTAAGGCACCATCCATTGGGCAGAGCGGGATGTCGCCTAAAACAGAGATACACATACTTCATTAATATTCATATTTAACCAAACTAACCAGAAACACACATGGAATAACAGGGCTTTGTGTCGTTTTGTGTTGTGCTGATGCCATGAGTCAGAATCATGTTGTCTTTAGAAACTAATGAGTGACATCAAGACAAATCTCTTCTACCATTCCTCATGATAACACATGTAATATGGACTTTCAACTGGTCACTTGTGTTTAGAGCTGTCATCTGCCAACCCAATGTCTGAAGGATCAGTTCCTTAGACAAGACACTTTAACACCCAGTTTGCTGGATTACATTTGTGTTTGAGTGAAGGGTGGTGGTTGGAGAGGCTGATGACGCAGACTGGTAATCCAGAGGTAATAGTAGTCGGCCAGTATTAATACAGAATGAAAGAAAAATGATAATGATGACTACACTTATGATTAGATGCACTGATATTTGAGCTGAAAAAAAATCACGTTTGTTTATAAAGTATATGTCATGTAGCACCTGAATGTTACAAGAGAGGCTGGCTCCTGCGCCCTAGTGCCCCGCTCCTGCACCCAGTCCCTGCGCCCCGCTCCTGTGCCCAGTCCCTCCTGTGCCCCGCTCCGGCGCCCCGCTCCGGCGCCCCGCTCCGGCGCCCCGCTCCAGTGCCCAGCCCCAGTGAATGTGATTACGAGGTGTAAAAGAGCCACACACACGAGGACATCAGACTCTGCTCGGCTCTGACACAATAAATAACACCAAGAGCACTGTAAAAAGTATTATCTAGGTAAGTTCTTTATTTGAGTAGATTTAACTTGACAGGTAAAATGATCTACCAATGGAGTAAGTTTGTTTTTCTTAAAGCAAACATTAGATTTAGTTTCTTACTTAAGTGCAAAGACTTGTTTTTCTTATCTTAAATGTAGAAAGATGTATTTTCATATTCTTGTTCCAGCAGATCATTTTAATTGTCAAGAGAAATATATGTAAATCATGATAAAACATTCTTAATTTAAGTCATCTTAACTTGGCTAGATGTTTGTTTTTACAGTGAGGAAACACAAAACACAAGAACAATGTGTTCAGATCAACACAGTGGAACTTCCCGGAAATGACTTTTCACTTGCACGATTCCATGGAAATAGATGTGTTTTATGCCATACTGTGGAATATTGCAGCCAACGGAACAACATTTCCATGGACACGAGCAGGTGATTTAGAAGACTCAACTTCTCAAAGAAACTTTACATCATCTAAATGCAATAAAATACAGATGGCTTTTATTTTTAGACTGTTTTAAATGGTTGTGCCGACCTGTGCAGCAGACTTGATCCATGGGCCCATTACTTTTACTGTCTGTAGCTTTGCACAGAGAAGTTGTAAAGGATTTATTTTACAGGATGGTGTGTGTAGAGGAGGAGGAGACCAGAGACTCAACTAGTGACTCATCTGGGGATCGCAAACTGTCAAGTCGCAATATCCAAAAGTACACTTACACAAAGCACTATCCCACCCACTGTGGAACACACAGCGTAAAACTAAATACTCCATTTAATCATTTTAACTTTGAAATCCACATATGTTTGACAGACACATATTTAACTGGATTCAAGGTCTTACTGATTTTTAACTTCAGTTTGGTCACATGATCACATTTTTATAAAGCACTTTTCCAGCTTCAAGGCTCAAAGCACTTTGCATAGGAACCACTCACCCACACACTCATACATGGGGGTGAGGGGGTTTAAGTGTCTTGCCCAAGGACACAACAACCCTAACACACAACAACAGCATTCATCCCACCATCATCCTGTGAGTGAATGGATCTGACTGCTCAACCAGTGATGTTTATGTCCAGAGTGGGATTCGACCCGCCAACCTTCAGATCAGTGGACAAACGGTCAACCAACTGAGCTACAAATGAAATCAAACTAAGACAAACTTGAGCAGCAGCTATTGGGGCAACAGTAGCTGACTGGATAAAGCGTTCACCCACAAATGCAAAGATCAGTCACCTGAACTCTGCATGGGCCAGTACCACTGCAGTGTCCTGATAGGAAGCCACGCTTCAGTCAGTCTACCCCAGGGCATCTGTGGCTACAAAGGAAGCTCACCACCACTGAGTATTGACTGAATGAAAACTGCAATGTAAAGCACTTTGAGTATAGAAGTCCAAACCAGTTATTATAGGATCATTGTGTGTAACATTTCTTGTGAAATTATCCAGGCTAAAACAATAAATCTAAACTAACAAATCAAGATTGACGTTCAGAATCAACTCATTCTTTTTGCCTGAGCTGCTGTCGTACTGGTCAGGAGTCACATTAGCAAACCAAATCCAATTCAGTCTCTTATTAACTCCGGCGCCAGAATAGAACCTGGGCGCTGACTTCCGCGAGCCGAGGAGACGAGATGCTGCTTCTTTTTTTCCATGTGGGAGTTCACGGAGAGGTCACGAGAGCAGAAGACGAATGGTGCTCACTCCAGTCCGATGTGAACGCTCTCGGATGACAGTGGAGAGAATGATCACACGCAGCATGTGCAAATCCAACAGTCTGTTCCACTGCTGTGTCTCAGAATAGCATCATTACACTGCTCTCAGCGAAGAGCCCGGTCCCAGATCTGTGTGAGGAAACCACCAGATAGATGTACTGTAATGGACTTCCAACGCCACGAGAAATTATTTACTGCTAGTACTTGACTTTAAAATGAGCATAAATAGAAGTACTACCAAATGATCCTGATTTACTGCAGTAGAATGTGAGTAATAGTATATTCTCCCTACTGCTATTACTACTATTGCTGTCACTAGGTACATTTCTCATTTTTTGCTCTGGTAAGTTGTGTTCATGTTCTGTACTTTGATGATGTCATAGATTCAGATGGAGGGTGGGGGCCTATAGATTTACTCTATGGGAGATTAAGAGGTTTTGAAAGAAATCTCCAAACTTATGATTCACAAAGTAAAACCTTATTATACGTTAGAGGCTGACTCATATTAATGTTATGGCTAAAAGTAATTCATCAATCACATCACACAAGTAAGATAGGGAATTATGCAGTACTTTAACTTTTTTCTTTATTACATAATTTCATATTTCTTACTTTATACATTTGATGTCTTCTCAATACATATAAAGAGTAGAAAGTATTAAAAAAAAAAAAATAAAAAAATCTGACCGAGTGGGTGTGTCTAAACCTTTGACTGGCAGTGTATTTAAAATGATGGCATCAAACTCTGGATGGGGTCATAGTGTGAACTGTCCATCATGTTTGTGTGATTGCATTTTTAGCGGTCAGTCTCTCACTCTCCTTATTGTGTAATCACAGACATCAACACAATCGCACACAGCAGAAAACGTGATGAAAACACAAAGAACAACACTGGTCTGTCTCTAACAAATTTACAAAAGAGTTTGTGTTTGAGAGGCTCAGTCCACTCATCTGGAACACACGTCTGAGCCATCACAAGCTCACAGGGTTTGAAGGAGAACAAGCACTAAATATATATCAATATATTATTTTGTGCTTTAAGTAGGGATGGGCATGATTAGTCGATTAATCAATAATTGATCATTAAGAATTTTGTCGATTATGTAGATTTTTAATCAACAAACTGAATGTAGGTTGCTGTGCGTAGTGTAGGGAGACCAAACGTCCGTTTTTCCCCGAACATGTCCGTTTTCCACATCCTGTCCTGACCGTCCGTTTTTTTGTTTTTAATAAAGTGATGCAAATGTCCAGGTTTTCATTATCTTTCATTAGGCCATTAAACTAAGCGCCTCTCGTAGCTCTCTGTAACTCAGAAGGAGCGAGACACAAACAGTCGGTCAGTCTACAACATGCCGAAGCACAAATGTGCATTTAACAATAACTTGGACAAGAAATTCCCCGCTTTCTGTCCCGGTCGAGACAAGTGTGAGTCCATGTGCACAGTGTATAAAGCAGCACATATGTTTCAGTGTCCAGTGGTGGTGTCAGGGACCTCAAAGCACCAGGACACCGAAAAATATTAAAAAGTTTTGCCAGGTGAGAGTCGCTCAATGTCGATGACGAGGCCCCACCTCCCACCCCCCGTACAGTGTCCTGGTTTTGACAAACACAAATATGGTCACACTAACCTGTATTCCACTGAGTCATGTCTTTTAATCTGACAGAAGTTGAACCACATCAGCGCACAAGAGCTGTATTTTTATCTTCGCTTAGTTTATGCAAATTAGCGATGCAGTTTTAAGTTTCGTTTCTGTGAGAGTTGCACAAAACTGAATTAAACACATTATAATGTCAAATGGGCTGATGTGGCTCTAGAGTGGTTACAGTTTATATGTCGTAAAGTTGAATTTATTCATGCAGATTAGTAGTGCAAATACTACTATTAATGATGATCATTTTAATATAAAAACATTAATGATTAATCATTAATCAATCGTTAATTCTCCAGACGATCGATTAAGAAAATTTCATCGAATGCCCATCCTTAGTTTTAAGGTCCTATGTAAAGTTTTCACTTTACATAGGATGTCACGAAAGTGACTCGTGAGCTTTAAACTGTTATAATGTTGTTTCCTCTTCACAAACTCACCTGGAGTTCTGTTTTGTTTCACACACTTAACACACAAACCCTGGATATTTAGGTGTGTTCTTCTCTCGAACAGAAAACTATTTTCTACCTTGTGGTGTCATGTAATACAGGAATAGTACTCCAGTGTGTTTTTAAACTCCATACACCTTCATTAAAATCATTTGGATAATTTCTTCCCTGGAAATGATCTCTACTAAACATAATTTTCTGCTTTAGAGATGCATACAGACTAATAATAACTTATTCAAACATGTGAAAGAAACAAAACACAACTCCAGATATGTTTCTGATGAGGAAACATTTGAACATGGCTTAAACCTCACAGGTTTTGTTTTGTTTGTTTGATTTTGGGTAATATAGGATCTTTAACTAACACCTCGTTTCACACTTTGAAAATCACATACCCTGACTTCAAAATATTCCAACTTTACTTTTACTTTTGCATTCACAGTACTTTACTTTTGTTTCTCACATCATAGGGGACCCTCCACCAGTTACATAGGGCATCTTCTAAAGCTGGAGACCTTTAGTCTGTTAGCCGGTTAATCAGTCGATAGAGTCTTTCAATAGGTCTTCTGTTCCTGCTGCCTTCTTCAGAAGTGTCACGTGTATGTTCAGGTGATTTAAACAGATGTTTGGAGATGTCTTCCTTCTTGGAGCAGTAGGACAACAGCACCCTCTACACTCACACCATCCCAGGTGTGAGGGAGTCGGTACACTCCCCTAATCCCCTTGTCCAAATCCATGAGATGTTTTCCAAGCATCTCCTGGACTGGGACAACACCAGACCCAGAAACACATCAACCAGACTTTGAATCAGGATGAAGGGGCATACCAACTCTCTTACACCTGAGAGACAGTTCTGAAAAACGGGGACTGCAGATGGAGACAAAATCTGTTTAAATCTTTTGAGCAGACACGTCACAGCAACATCACTGACACTGAAGAGGAAGAGGGCAAACTGTGGAGGTATGAAACTTATAGAGGTCTGTACACAAGAATCTACAGTATAAATATTGCTGTCAGTTGACTCATCATTTTATTAATATGATAAGGATTTATATGGGGCAACAGCAGTGAGTTTGGTGAGTTAGTGGAAGCTTTGCTACATTTTGGTATTTACAAATTATTTCCAGGTATTTTTTTCAGCATAAATAGTAGTTTTTGAACTCTTGTACAGGTGTAGTCTTGTGTGTGTAAGTTGGGTCAGATATGTAATAGTTTTGAGAGTTATTGCCAGGACTCATTTTGCCAGTTGACCAATTGATCGTCAGGACCTTAACCCCCTAAATCCTAACCCTAAGCCCCTAGCCCTAACGTTAACCCTAACCACTTCCTCCTACTCTCTTCGTTCAAAGTTTAAAAATCACAAACTTTAAACTGTTCAAACTTTTCTTCTTACCTTTGAGTCGACAGTGTAATCTTTTCCTGTCATCTTCCTCCTGACAGAGCCTGACCTGTGTGCTTTTAAACAGAGCTAATGTGTTTCTGATGGTGTTCACCTAATGTCTGGCATTTCACACTAAAATGCCTCTTACAGCATGAGTCAGTGGAGACCACAGTAATTGATATGGATTTTAATTTGTGGGAGCCGTCCTCTTAACATGTATTAGAGTGTCTATGGAAGCTGTCAGCCCTTTCCACACCAGAAACAGGCTTTTAGGTCCACTCCACAGATGAGACTCGTACACAGCAGCTCATCCAACAGGTCAACTGCGCAGCCTGTCAGAGCAGACAACAAACCAGAGCTAAAGGTGCACTGTGGAACATTTCTGCTGGAGGTTAGGGTACTTGTTTGTCCCCATGGAAATATTATTCTTATTGATACTTTGCAGTGACATCATGATGGGGGTGCTCTACATGTGTACTGTATAGAGTGGAATGTTCAGCAGTCACCATGGAGCTACAGTGCACATGTTGGCAAACACAACCACAAAAAGACTGAAAATGGTCTGAAAACAGAGTTAAGGGGGGAAAAAAGCACAAATCAGCTGTTGTAATTCCAACTAAGTAAGCTCTTTTCTGGTCAGATTGTGTTAAAATAAAACTCAAAGTGGAACAGAACTTGAGGCAGAGCAGAGCCTACAGTTAGCTTCACAGGGATTGACACCAGCTGCTCAGTATCAGTACCTGGCATGTTTCACAGTATCACCAGAGAGACAAGTACGGATGTCCCGATCACATGTTTTTGCCCCGAGTCTGAGTCATTTGATTTTGAGTATCTGCCGATACCGAGTCCAGATCCGATACTTCTATAAACATTATGAAATGAATTAAGAGCAAAGAAGAAGAGCCAGGATGTATGGAGGATCAGATTGTGTTGATTTCATGTGTAGTATTTGGACTGAACTTAGTATGAAAAATCAAATGTCCAAAACTTTAATTTTCTTAACTAACCATGAACCTTCATTGTTGAAAATCTTGACTTTTCACAGTCTGGTCCTGGAATGTGTAACTAACTTAGTATATTTAATGAACTGGACAAAACAGGAACTAGACCAGAATCAGATCAGTCTTGAGACTAGATTCTGCACAATCTACACTTTGTAGATTTGATATTATATGTTTGCCTGTGCATTACATTTGAATCCAAATAATACAAAATCTTACCAAATAAAAACAAGATGACAGATGACACCGCCACCACATCCACAAACCCACAAAAACATGCAAACGAACAGCGCTGTACTACGACGGCCGCGCAGATGTGCACACAGGCCACAGAACCACAGGTAACACCGAGCACGACACGGCCCAAATGTCCCAGCGCGAGTGTACCTCTAGTACAGCAGGCGCTGGGACAGACAGTTGCACTTACTGGACATCCCTGAGCAAATCCTGCGCCTCAGTAAAAAAAACAAAAAAAAACAACAACTGTTGTGCTCTGTGTGTCCTGTATGTTATATATGTACATTATTTATCCCATACCTGATCGGAACACAATGTCTGAGTCCAGATCGAGTCTGTTGTCACGTGATCACTGCTGATTTCTGATCACGTGATCAGATCGGGACAACCCTAGAGACAAGTATGATCCACTGCCCAAGTTACGAGTCAGATGTGTGGAGAGGCAAATCCACTCACTATAAGCTATACATGTTTTTAAGGACATTCAACACAACGATGCAAAATAGAAAATAGTTCCCTGCCATACTGTGGAACAGTGCAGGAAAACAATAACAACTCCATGGAAACAAGCTTGAGGCAGACGTTCCATCAGAAAAGTTACATACAAAAAGTATTTTGAAGTAGTAAGTAATACTACCAATTAATACAACTGCAACTACCAACAGGTTGTGCTACTATAAATGGCTTTAATATTCCACAGTACAGTATATGTGCTTATGCAATTACAAGAGTCCTTAAAACTTTAACAAATAATCATCCTTGGCCTGGCTGTAACCATGGAGATAAATATAATGCAATATTGTTGAACTTAACAAGAAAATCATTCCACTCCATCAGAAAAGTTACATCTTCAAATGAAAACATCCTTGCACCAACAACAGGAAACTACATCCAATAAAGTTTCAGCAAAGTCCTCAAAATGGCGCCTTGGGAACTGAAAGCACACATTTATCAAATACAAATAAAGCATCATTTCTTCCCACCGGCTCGTCTGCATCTCTCTGCACATACACGACACCGTGAACGGCCCACAGCTGCTGGGAGCTGTTTGTTGTTGTCATTAGTGAGAGAGAGAATGAGTTTGATGAGGAGCCACTCGTCTGGAAAACCCTTCAGACACTCAACTATTTAGCCTCAGCCGGACACACACACACACACACACACACACACGCACGCACACACACACGCACACACACATGCATACACACGTACAAACACACACAAGTATACACACGTACAAACACACACACACAGGCACACACACACGCACGCACAGAGACAGACGCACACACAAGTATACACACGTACAAACACACACAAGTATACACACGTACAAACACACACAAACACACACAAGTATACACACGTACAAACACACACACACGCACACAGACACACGCACACACAAGTATACACACGTACAAACACACACAAACACACACAAGTATACACACGTACAAACACACACAAGTATACACACGTACAAACACACACACACGCACACAGACACACGCACACACAAGTATACACACGTACAAACACACACACACGCACACACACACACACGCACGCACAGAGACACACGCACACACAAGTATACACACGTACAAACACACACAAGTATACACACGTACAAACACACACACACGCACACAGGCACACACACACGCACGCACACAGACACACGCACACACAAGTATACACACGTACAAACACACACACACAAGCACGCATAAGTATACACACGTACAAACACGACGCACACACACGCACACACGCGCACACACACACACACACACAAGTATACACACGTACAAACACACACAAGCACGCACAAGTATACACACGTACAAACACACACAAGCACGCACAAGTATACACACAAAGAAACACACACACGCACAAGTATACACACGTACAAACACACACACGCACAAGTATACACACATACAAACACACACAAGTATACACACATACAAACACACACAAGTATACACACGTACAAACACACACACACACAAGTATACACACGTACAAACACACACACGCACAAGTATACACACATACAAACACACACAAGTATACACACGTACAAACACACACACAAGTATACACACGTACAAACACACACACGCACAAGTATACACACATACAAACACGCACAAGTATACACACAAAGAAACACACACACGCACAAGTATACACACATACAAACACACACACACACAAGTATACACACGTACAAACACACACACACACAAGTATACACACGTACAAACACACACACGCACAAGTATACACACATACAAACACACACAAGTATACACACGTACAAACACACACACACAAGTATACACACGTACAAACACACACACGCACAAGTATACACACATACAAACACGCACAAGTATACACACAAAGAAACACACACACGCACAAGTATACACACGTACAAACACACACACACACAAGTATACACACGTACAAACACACACAAGTATACACACGTACAAACACACACAAGTATACACACGTACAAACACACACACACAAACACACACAAGTATACACACGTACAAACACACACAAGTATACACACGTAGAAACACACACACACACAAGTATACACACGTAGAAACACACACACGCACAAGTATACACACATACAAACACACACAAGTATACACACGTACAAACACACACACAAGTATACACACGTACAAACACACACACGCACAAGTATACACACATACAAACACGCACAAGTATACACACAAAGAAACACACACACGCACAAGTATACACACATACAAACACACACAAGTATACACACATACAAACACACACAAGTATACACACGTACAAACACACACACACACAAGTATACACACGTACAAACACACACACGCACAAGTATACACACATACAAACACACACAAGTATACACACGTACAAACACACACACAAGTATACACACGTACAAACACACACACGCACAAGTATACACACATACAAACACGCACAAGTATACACACAAAGAAACACACACACGCACAAGTATACACACGTACAAACACACACACACACAAGTATACACACGTACAAACACACACAAGTATACACACGTACAAACACACACAAGTATACACACGTACAAACACACACACACAAACACACACAAGTATACACACGTACAAACACACACAAGTATACACACGTAGAAACACACACACACACAAGTATACACACGTAGAAACACACACACGCACAAGTATACACACATACAAACACACACAAGTATACACATGTACAAACACACACACACAAGCACGCACAAGTATACACACACACAAGCACGCACAAGTATACACACGTACAAACACACACACTCACATAAGTCCAGTCACAAAATGCTCAGTACAATAAAAACAAGTGTTAAAGTGAGACTTTTGCATCTAAGAGGAATATTTCATTATTTTATTTGTCTTCATATTATATATATATATATATATATATATATATTATATATATATATATATATATATATATATATATATATATATAGCCATTTGTGTCTGGCAAATAATGGTATGCTGCTGTTTTTTTTGTTTTTTTGTTTGTTTGTTTTTTTTAAATCAGATGCCCTTCATATCATAGTGATATTGTGACTAGAGTAGGTTGTGTGTGTGTTAAATGTCTTGCCCAAGGTCAGAACAGAGTCAAAGAGGAATCAAACCACCAACTTACAGATAAGAAAATGAGCGGCTTGGATCAATACCGACCCAAAATTACAACCCCTAAAGGTTAAAAAATAAAACACAACTCACATCAGATTATCTTTCTCTCAAGTAAATTTTTCCTGCCTTTAAGCAAAGCTGCAGTTACATTTGTGTCTGATGTGAAAGGAAAAGAATCCTGCTTGTCACTCTTGTGTTATCTCAGCATTTCTACACTGCACACTTTTCTTATGCATCAAACGGCAAAAAAAAAAAAAAAAAGACAGATCCGTTTTTTTCCCCCTCGTTTTCGCTCACCCATCAATTCTTCTGTACCCCAGGAGCCCAGAGCGTCATGGTGCTGTGTGGCCCTGCTTTTCACAGACCCGCCCTGTAATAGATCTAATAAAAGCAATCGCTGCCTGTGTGTGTGTGTGTGTGGACGTGCGTGTGTGGACGTGTGTGGACGTGGGTGTGTGGGTGTGCGTGTGCGTGTGTGTATGTGTGTGTGTGTGTGTGTGTGTGTGTGTGTGGACGTGGGTGCGTGCGTGTGTGTGTGGACGTGGGTGTGTATGTCTGTGGACGTGGGTGCATGCGTGTGTGCGTGTGGGAGTGTGTTTGTGTTTGTATGTGTATGTGTGTGGACGTGTGTGTGTGTGTGTGTGTGTGTATGTGCGTGCGTGTGGGCTTGTGTGTGCGTGTGGGCATGCTGTTAGCATAAGTGAGGGGCTGTCATGTGTTTTGTTAGCGTAGACACTTTTGTCTGGGCCGGGTCTGGGACAGAGAGATTGCCTGTCACAGTGAGGAGATGGTTGCCACGGTGACGCTGTTGCCCTGATGGATCCTGACTGGAGGCAGGAGGATGCACTGGCAGGGGCATTTACACAAACATGGATGTCTTGAGCTGATATCTGACCTGCTGTTGTAGCTGATAACAGATATTTGCTGATATCAATATTACGATTTTAAAATCCATTGCAAGGCCGACCCACACTTATGTTCCAGTTAAAGCCCCACTGCGATTTCTAGGCAAAAACACAAAAACATGGCCTTTGTATTTGCATGTCTAACATCTGCATGTCTAACTTTTTTTTTTTTTACTTATGCAATCAACACCAAATGAAAGCCTGAGAGAGAAGAAAAATGCACATGTTCTGTGCACACGGAGCAGACGCAGACACATTATCCATAAAGTTTTCCAGCTCTACACTGGAACCACACAGATGATGAAGCAGCAGGACTAAGACAGTCACTGGGCTTATGGGTCACACAGGCCTCCAGAAAGTGACATTGTGTTGCTTTAAGTAAGAGCAAAGTTCACACATTTCTTAAAGGGGCATTCTGAACCTTTTCTGGTGTAGAGTCTGTTTGTTTCCATGGCTACATTGTTTCTTTTGCCTGGAGAGTTCCATGGTATTAATTAAGATTCAAAAGTTTGATTTAGCACAATTTAGGACTTTAAGCTGAAGAAAATCAGTAATAGAAAAAGTGTCAAACTGAACACATTTCTATTGTGCTGAAGTTTAGATGCATTCATTAACTTTTCTGTACATAAACAACTTGATGCAGAGTTAAATTGCAGTAAACAGCCAAAAGGGCATATAGTCCCATAGGATGAGGGATTAGAACAACACTTCCACTGAACTGTGTTATTCAAAGATTATTATTGTAATGCTAATAGGCCTCCCATTAACTCCCTATTACAGCAGAGGACACTGTGTAGGAGTCATTTACAATATGGACACTCACTAAAGCTGCTAATGCTAAAATGAACAAGAACTACTCTGCAAAGAGCCCATAAAACAAGATAGTAGCCATGTGCTATGACTAGTATAGAATTGGTTTCACTGTTAAATGGCTGCTATAAAAGTCAAGTGAGGACACAGATCTGCTTTCCTCTTTTCCTCCTTCTAAAAGAACATTTTCAGATGAACAAAACATTGGAACATTAAATCATTTTTTAAAACTTTGTGAAAAGGACTTACCAAAAATACTGTTCTGCCTTATTCGTATTCTTCCTCCTGCCCAGAATGTATTATGCAACTGAAGCTGGAGTCAGTGTTCAGATTTACATTTGCATGAGGCCATGCTTAAAACACGACACAAAATGGACAGAGAAAGAAAGATTTATTTATGTTCTAGATTTAGAGTGTTTCTATGCAACAATGATGGTGCCTAAATCCAGACTCACTTTGCATTAGAGCCCGACTGATATGGATTTTGTTGTGGCCGATATGATACCGATATAATGGGAGTTGGCGCTTCCGATAGCCGATATACTCACCGATATATTTAGTGATGTAAAAATTCACTGTAAATCTTGAATGATTTAAAAAAAACTTAGGTTTGGCTCTAGTGGTTTTTAAACTGGGTTTATTTGGGCAACATTTATTGTTATTCTACCTCTTTACATTATATGTCATAGGACTAAAGCAGGTCTAAGGCAGGACTAAACCAGAACTGAACCAGGACTGAGTATCGGGACTTGGTCTCTATCTCTCTCCCTCTCTGGAGCCCAAGATGAGTCCTGGTTTATTTATTTTATGCTGAACATATTTATGCACTTTTGTTTCTCTCCTATGCACACTCAGATTTTTGAAAGTTTCATTTTCAGCCGCTGCCGCTGTCAAACTACCACGAGTCTGCACGCGACGTGAAGAGAAAAAAAGTGAGAGAAAGAGAAAACACGACTCTCAATAAGGATCAGTCTCCCGTCGTTCACTTCAAAGAGTCGACTCTAACAGCCGCTTCGTTCGTGACCCATCATTACTAGCTAGTAAAGAAACTACCGCTATTAGGCTTTAGCCATAAATGCTGAGCACCGCGGTAATTAATTAAATGCGCAAATTTCATCATTCACATGTCTATACACAGCTCATTTACATATCAATGCTGGTCCAGTAACAAATATACGGCCAATGTAGTCACTTTACAATAGACCAATAGAAAACAGCCTGTTTATGTGTGAGAGCTACAGCAGCTAATCGCTAACCAAAACTATCTTCAAAGTCAACATATTTCCAACACTCAGACTCACACAGGCTCCTCTCACATCACAAATCTGCACTAATAAATGTCCTTTTAATCCAGACTCAAACCGATTGTCCGTAAAAAGAAAATAATCTCAGTGTTTGGATCTGTGTCTGCGGGTGTAGACAAACACACGTGAGTGACGTGACTCTGGGGGTGTGTTCAGGGACAGTGCAGACACACACACTCTAACAAATGACAGATAAATACTGATGTGGAGCCACATGTTTGGACATTTATCTGTCTGTAAATTGGATTAAATGAACATAATGTAGAGAGTCTGAGCTTTATAATGACGTATAACATGCCCACGTGAAATATCGGCCCATATCAGCAACCATATCGGCCGATAGTCGATATATCGGTCGGGCCCTACTTTCCATCTCAAAGTCATGGTCTGTATAATATGCTAAAGGGCCTAAAATGATGCATGTAGTAACACAAGTAATGCTCCATTGTGTTTTTAAACTCCATAAACCTTCACTAGAATTATTTGATCAATGATTTTAGTGCTGAAATTGTTAATCTCTACTGATCTAAAGAAAAAATGTAGCTGTTAACTGGAAAACTACTGCTTCATGACATCATAAGGTGGAACAGAGCATTTGGAGCTTTGGAGATGTAGACAGACTGATAATGTGTGAATGAAACAAAACACAACTCAACTCCAGGTGTGTTTTTGAGAAGGTAACAGCATTCTGCCTTAAAGCTCACACCAGTCCATTTTGTCTAATATAGGAACTTTAAACTCTTAATATTTGATTTTTTCTAAAAGTCTATCAGAGGAAAAAAAAAAAAAGATGAGTAATTTACTTTCAGAACCAGAGCGGACTTCAAATTCTGTGGGAGTGTTGACCTCCATTGCTGAAAATAAATTAAATGAAATAATGCTTGTATATAAAATCATTTTAAAGGACTGTGAAGTGAACAGTTGACTAAAATCTGTCTTATTCCTACTTTACACAGAAAATACCACAATAAAATAATAATAATTTGAAAATAGTGTTTCACAGAAACATGTTTACAGAAGAGCGCCCCCTGTGGCAGCCCCTCCTCTCTGCTTTTATTCTTATCCATTTCCCTGCTCCTCCGCAGCTCTGTCTGTCTGAACTCTGTCCGTCTCTGCTGACCTCATAACGTCCAAACTAAGAGGATTCCACTCTCACTGGTGTCAAACTGAATCTGGCCCCGCGCACGATAAAGAGCTTAGAATTAAATATACGACTGCTCGGAAAAGTCGTTTATGTGATGGTTTTAGCGTTTTCCTGATTTATGCTTCGCGCTTGAAGATGTCAACGTGGCGGCCATCTTGCAATTCCGAAGTCAGTTTGTCCCTGTCACTGCAGAGATCATTTATTTATTCATGAAGGAGAGAGTATTATAGCCGGAATGCTAAATCCCGGAGAAATGGATGAGCTACAGAGAGAGATCTGAAATTGCAGCTCATTTGAAAAAGATGCCTGTGATTTTGTTGCTTTCTAAAAAGGTAAGAGCTTTGCTAGAGCAGATTGGACTTATGTGGGATAATCTTAGGCCAACACAGTGAAGTCTGCATGTTCTCTCTGTGCCTGTGTGGAGTCTGCATGTTCTCCCTGTGTCTGTGTGGAGTCTGCATGTTCTCCCTGTGTCTGTGTGGAGTCTGCATGTTCTCCCTGTGTCTGCGTGGAGTCTGCATGTTCTTTCTGTGTCTGCGTGGAGTCTGCATGTTCTCCCTGTGTCTGCGTGGAGTCTGCATGTTCTCCCTGTGCCTGCGTGGAGTCTGCATGTTCTCCCTGTGTCTGCGTGGAGTCTGCATGTTCTCCCTGTGTCTGCGTGGAGTCTGCATGTTCTCCCTGTGCCTGTGTGGAGTCTGCATGTTCTCCCTGTGTCTGTGTGGAGTCTGCATGTTCTCCCTGTGTCTGTGTGGAGTCTGCATGTTCTCCCTGTGTCTGTGTGGAGTCTGCATGTTCTCCCTGTGTCTGTGTGGAGTCTGCATGTTCTCCCTGTGCCTGTGTGGAGTCTGCATGTTCTCCATGTGTCTGTGCCATGACAAAGCTTTACACAGAGATTCTGATGCCATTGGGACTTTTCTCGTTGGATAAAACTGAACCTGCAGAACAATAAAGAAACATCAGACAAAAACACAGTTACATTGTGTATATTTAATCTTGATCCAAACTACTTGGAGGAGAACGCCATGATAATAATGATATAATGTTAGTGGCACAGCTGTGAGCAGTGTCATTCTGTCAATTATACATGTGGAATATTTCTTCATGTTTCTCAGTGTAGTACTGGTGGACGTACACACTCTCCCTCATATTCATATAATATACACAGTCAAGCCCAAAATGATTCATACCCTGACAAATTTGGACTTAAAGTTACTTTTATTCAAACAGCAAGTTTTTTTCTCAATTGGAAATGACACAGGCGTCTCCCAGAAGATAATAAAACAATGTACAAGAGGCATCATTGTGGGAAAAAATATTTCTCAGCTTTTATTTACATGGTAAATGGTAAATGGTCACATTTTTCTAGAGCGCTTTTCCACCTTCAAGGCACTCAAAGCGCTTTACAACAAGGAACCATTCACCCATTCACACACACACACATTCATACACCAGTGTACGCAGACACTGTGGGCAAGGTGGGTTAAGTGTCTTGCCCAAGGACACAATGACAGCATTCATCTGTGGGAGCTGGAATCACACCAGCCAACCTGTGGGTCAGTGGATCTGACCGCTCAACCTGTGATGTTTATGTCGAGAGCTGGATTCGAACCGCCAACCTTTAGATCAGTGGGCGAATGCTCTACCAACTGAGCTACTGCCGCCCCCAACATTTAAACAAAAAGTGGCATGTCCAGAATGATTCATACCCTTCTCAATAATCAATAGAAAAACCTTTATTGGCTATTACAATAATCCAATGCTTCCTATAATTGCTAAACAGTTTTTTGCACATTTCCACTGATATTTTGGCCCAGTCATCTTTAGCGGTGAACTCCAATGGTTTCAAATTGAAGGGTCTTGTTGCCATCACCCTGATCTTTAGCTCCCTCCACAGATTCTCAGTTGGATTGAAGTCAGGACTCTGGCTGGGCCACTGCAAAACAGTAATGTTGCTGTCTAATAACCATTTCTTCACCACTTTTGCAGTGTGCTTTGGATCACTGTCGTGGTGAAATGTTCACTGGTGCCCAAGTCCAAGTTCCTCTGCAGCTGCTTGATGTTGTTGTTGAGAATCTTGATCTATTGCTCTTTGTTCATGGAGCTGTTTACTTTGATTAGACTCCCTGGTCCATTGGCTAAAAAACATCTCCAAAGCATTAGGTTCCCACCATCATGTTTGACAGTGGGGATGATGTTCTTAGGGTTGAAGGCTTCTCCTTTTTTTTTTTTTTTTTTTTTTTTTTTTTTTTTTTTTAAACACCAAATCATCAATACATCATTGTGGCCAAACAATTCTATTTTTGTTTCATCTGACCATAAAACAAAAGACAAAAGTCCAGATGAGCATTTGCAAAGGCTAAATGGGCTTTTGTGTGTCTTATCTGGAGAAGTGGCATCCTCCTTGGTCTGTGTCTGTGGAACACAGCAGTATGTATTGTCTGTTGGATTGTCTGTCTTGAGATGTTCCACCAGCAGAGCCCAGATTCACCTGGATGGCCTTGGTCGTGATCTGTGGATTCTTTTTCACCTCTCTCACTATCCTCCTGACCAGCACAGGTGTCACTTTTGGCTTCCGACCACATCCTCTGAGATTTTCCACAGTGTGGAACATCTTGTATTTTTTAACAGTAATTTGCACTATAGTCACTGGAGCTTGAAAACAGATATGACCTTATAGCCCTTTCCTGACTTGTGAGCAGCCACAATAAGCAGCCGCAGATCCTCAAAGAGCTCTTTTGTTTTAGCCGTGACTGTTCACAAACCAACTGCAAAGACCTGCTGTTTTCACCTGTATGGAGGCACATGCACATACAGTAGGTATGTATCTATACATTACATCACACACATCAGGTGGTACCAACCTCCTCAGTTCAGTTAGAGACACCAGCTGAATTTAACTTCACTTTAACCCTACTGGATCCGCTGGATTAGTCCTCACAGAACTATATCGTTCAGTATGAAAGATGGAAGAATACATTTTCTTTCCAAAAATGATATATATTTTTTTGTTTTGTTATTTTTTAAGTCATAGAAGGTTGATACATAACTATGACTCATTACAGATACAGACACAAACTACTAAAGAGATTCTGCTGTTGAATTGTTGCAGCTCATGATTTTGAACAATACTGTGCATTTAGAATATTTTTTGTGATTTAAATCTGCTCTTGAGTTGTTGTTTTTTTGTCAGTGGCATAAATTTGTTTCAGTTTTATGGTTTATCATCTATATTTACTTCAGCTATACATCGAACTTCAAATTGTGATCGTGACAGGCCTAGTTTTGACCTAATACCAAGGTACTAGTTGTGAAAAGTTTGAGAAGCTTTTGTCTAAAACAACTATGGGCCTGAGGTGAAGGAGAACCTGGACAAAAAAAAGTTGTAGCAGAAATAACATTTATAAATGAACAGGAGCTCTGTAACCCGCCTAAAGCACAAAGCTGTAAAGACAAGCAGGGTTTATTCAGGCCTGACAGTCCAGCCGGATTAGAACCACAACAGCACATCTCCTTGTATAAACGCATGACCTGCTAAGATGGATCCAATATGGCCCTCATCCCAAATGGGTCGGCTGTGATTCTGTTGTTGTTGTTTTCCGATAAAGCGATTTAATGAAAAACCTCAAAGAGCGAAGAGGTAATCCCTGACAACAAGCTCCAATCCCCCATTTGTGATGTTGAGCATGGAGCATTGTAAACACGTCCGGATGCATGCCGAGACGCACTCCCAAACACACACACACTGCATACACACACACACACACAGCATACACACACACACACACACGCATTAAGCCCTGCAAGGTCAATGCCCTTCAAACGCACAGAACATTCTCCTCACAGTGTAACAGCACAGGCCTGTTTTAACCAACCAGCACAGCCTCTCAGTCTGTGGTGCATTACTACGGCTGCTACACAGGGGCTGTTAGCCGTGTGTATAGAGTGTGTGAGGTATGCATATCAATGGAGTCATTTTTGTTAGAATATTTGAATTTTAGCACAAATACAAATCTATGTTTTCATTTTCATTCTTTATGTTGTCATATAAATATTGATATAATAGTGTTCTCCTTTTGCACAAATGTGTCAAATACATAGACTGTATATATAAATGGACAAATGTTCCAAATAAGAAGTTCACATGTGGACACTTCCAGCTCCTGCTGACCCTGGCTCCCATTGATTCACACTGGAATATTGTGGCTCCTCTCTCTGTACCTGCTGCTGTGAGACATTTTTGTTCTTAAAGTGTTCATATTAACCCACAAATATACACATACTAAATGTGTAACTTCCCAGAGTAACTTCAATGCTGTGATTTTACCAGGCAATACACATTTAGCATTGTGTGGTAAAAGCTGCTAAATAAGAAAAATGATCTTTTCCTTTAATATCGCACTCTCGTATAATATATATATAATGTTAAAGTTAAAGTCCACTTTATTACCCCCATGGGGAAATGTGTCCTCTGCATTTGACCCATCCTTCAGTGTTGCTGGGGTGTTCCACAGTGACTGAGGGAGCCTCCAAGTGAAACCAAATGCTGCCCTTAAGACAATCACTATAAAATAAAGAGACCACAATGTGATGCTTAGATTGCAATTCCTTTTACAAAACCTACAGATTCCAGTTTGCAGTTTGAGTTTGCATTAGTAGCAGTTGTAGTTCTAGTGAAAGTAGTAGTAGCAGTAGTAGCAGTGGTTGATGAGGATGTAGTATCCATAGTTTGCTCCCTGATAATGAACACTTATAATTAAACACACAATAGTGATGTTGGCTTCGTGACCTTAGGACCAGTTTCCAGTAAATTAACTTTCCTGTAAAAGCTTGAACGATTCCAACAAATTAATCTCGGCAAAAAAAAAAAAAAAAAGATGGAGAGATGGAGAAATAATAGTGGTGATTCATTTAAATTATGTCCAGTGGCTTTTGTGGAGCTAATGAGCAGTTAGAGGCTTCATCAGAGACAGACACATCTGACTGTCTTGCAGCCACTCGCCCCAGCCATTCCTCCTTCACACACAACTACAACTTACTATGGACTTCTGAACAGTTAGGATCACAAGAAAGACATTTTAATCCTGGTTCAGTTATGGTGACAGTGACATGGTGGCTGTAACCCCACAGAAAGACCGTCCGGGGTTCAATTCCCTGGACCATATATGGGACATTCTGTGAGGAGTTTTAATAATATGGAATTGACCTGATTTATTGATTTGTTCTGTTTTATGTTTTGTCACAGTTTACTTTTTTTCTTTGGCTTTAATCTTTTTTTAGTCCAACAGAAGATCTAGTCTTGTCCTGATGGAGTCTGGAAATGTGTCTGAGTGAATTAAAAGTGATAAACATTTGCATCACAGTAGCCTGTGTAAAACTGAAAATAATAGAATAGCGTCACAAGTTCCATGCATGAAGAGGACACAAATTTAAGAGATCAATGCAGAGTTTTGCTGTTGCGCTAATATTAACAATGACTAGCATGCTAACCAACCTCATGTCCTGGTTCGCAGAGAATAAAAAAGTTAACTAAGGGAAATATCAGAAATGCCTCCCACAGTGTTCAGCACCAGTCAAATGAAGCTCACCAGGCTGTCAGTTGTAGGAGAGAATTTGGAGTCGAGTTCCAAATTTGGAACGAAGAAATAAGCCCCCAGATTTTTCTTATGATAATTACTATTTTGATTTACGGACAAAGTAGAGAAATAAAAATTCCAGGATCATGTAGAGCTGGTTAATATGCACATTTTAAAACCAAAATGAGGAGTCTGACAGCAGCAGTTAAAGAGAGACAGGTTATGTTTTTTCAATACAAAGTGAATTGGAGCCAGAGCCAATGGAGCCGGAAGCACGGCCATGCTCACTTCCTATTTAGAACATGGCAGCTCGAAGGTTAGCTGTGTCCATTTATATACACAGTCCATGCTTCAGATGCAGGCAGCATACAACAGATTATTTTTACTTAATTAGATGTCAGAACATGAGAGAAATAAAGTTTACATGTCACAAAATCGAGTTCTTGCACAAAGTTGTGAAAAAGGAAAATAATAAAAGGTGTAGATTTTGAAAAGCTTCCTTTCTCTCCCATGAGCCAGAGGTTGTGCCAAAGAGCCTGTTGGCTCAGATCCACAGAGCAGCTGAGATGGAGAAAGAAACTACACGAACAAAGTGAGTTTAAGTCTGCATCCGTGAGCCTTTGATGAAGAGGAGCGCTGGATTAAGAAAGATTCCTCTCAACTTTACCCATAATCCCCCTCTCTCAGAGCAGCCCCTGAACCTTTACAGCAGGAGTGAGGGCTACAGCAGGACCACCACACACAGGCCTGAAACAGAAACTTTTACAGACCACCTCAGAGAAGAACTGGCTGCAGAAATACCACCGTCAACTGGACACAATGAACGTCTGTCAATAAAAAAAAACACAATTCAGATCATGTTATATAATTCAAACTAAATGTACCACAACAAAATGATTCTCACAAAACTTAAAATGAACATAAAAAGAGTTTGATAATTACACAATGAACAAGAAAATAATTAAACAATGAACAAGAAAAATGAAAGGATCTGTACATCATAGTTTAAAAATGTACTACAACCATGTGTCTCGAAAGCCTTAACCTGTAGACAGAGACACATCCAAGTTTGTCTCATGCTCAGTTTATGGACAGACCATGTCTCATGTGAAAGCTCAGAATCTCCAGAATTCCCTCCCTGAGGGGCTGCACTAGCACTGACTCACGTCTCCGGGTGCTGGGATGTAGGTATTGACCGTTCAGATCAGAGAGAGGACTTAGGTTTAAACCAACTGCATTTCAGCATTGAAACTGGCAACCCAAATGAGAGAGTCATGTGAGGCTCATTGTGCTTTCTGACTGGATAAGCATCTTGAACCAAAGCGCCAAATAATAACTTTGTGTCCAATGTTTTTTGTAATGAAGAATAAATCAGCATTAGAATTCAGTGAAAACTAGATTTGATTTGAATATCTTTACCTTGTATCTGTTAGATCTTTATGGAATTCCAAATAAAAATACTACATATAGGTAATTTATGTTAATCATGACTACACCAACATGTATCCAAAATGACAATTAAAAAAATAAAATAAAAATGAACTCAAATCCACGCCACATGCTATCTAATAATACATCTGTCACAAATGTGGAAGTGAGATGTGTTCCAGTGCAGGGATAGACTGTGCCTCAGCGGTCTACCACACTTTCAATTCACTGTCTGAAAAATACTCATCTAAAGCCACACAAGCAACCACAAACTACTGCATGAGGATAGCAAAGGAACTGTCCCTGATTTTAATGTGCTCTTTTCAACATAAATGCTCTTTACATCATGCACTGGAACCTGCTAAATAAAAAAAAAAGACTAGATTTTCTGTCTTGCTGCATTTTTATAGGTGAAGAAAGGACTACATGAGCAGGACTATCAATATTAACCATTCCTGAAGAGATTAAGAATGATGTTGAGCTGGATCAGAACAAGTGTCAGAGCACATAGACTAATATACACACATGGACCAACATGAAGCTACTGCACCACTGAGGACTACACACATATAAGACACATGGTGAAACTGAATTGCACTCTATTGGTGAAATAAAGAGTTTTTAATTATCATTGTAGAATCAGAATTAGTATTGAGTATCGAGTCTACTTCCAGGTATCAAAATCAAGTTTGAAATGTTAGCGTGATGACAACACTAAATCAGGTACAGGCTGAATCGTGAAGTACAAAACTGCTTTGTGAGGATGTAGTCAGACTGATTTAAATGCATACTTCCTCCTTGTGTGGTTTGAAAAATTGGCAGTGCCACTTCAAGCCAGTTAAATTAGAACCGCAAAAGACCTGTTCATCTAGCAAGATTTGTACCTACACCACATTTTGAGAAACCCTGTTCTCCACTGTCTCCAGACTTGCGATGATATTCCCATCTGCAGACAGGGGCCCTCTGTGTGTTAAATTGCTTTGGTGTATAGGTCCGCGGCACTGGTTGGCATCACTTTCTCTTCAGAAAAACGGAAAAAGTCAAAGCATTTATCATGGAGCTGCTCTGGTTGGCGCGCTGTGATGGATGCGTCTGCACTCCAGCGAGCAGGTCACCCGTTCCACTGGGTCAGCCGCTGATTCAGGGACAGCCACGACAAAAGAGGCGACAAAAGACTGACAACAAGAGCCTACAAGGCTCCATGCTCTCTGGACACAAGAGGCACGGGGAAGAGTGAATACAAGCTCCAATGAATTCAATATTAAAACGTGTGAATCTGGGTGAAAAATCAAATGTCAAAATGTAGCAGCGGTGACCAGAAAAAAGGCAGCAATGGGTCAATGGTTAGAGAGTTAACCAACCAACCTGAAACTCAGTGGTTCAATCTCAGCTGCTGTTGCCATCTCTGTTATCATACAAAATGTATAAAGGTAGTATTTACTTTATTTATTACTTTATTTTTTGCCTCCTTGTAAATGCCTGATCTGGCCTAATGTCAGAAGCTAAGTGCGTTTGGGGTTAGTACTTGGATGGAAGACAAATGCCACAGTGGGCCAGCAGTGGCTCTGGTGCATTCTGGTCTTGTGTCCTTAGGCAAGACACTTCAGCCACATTGCCTACTATGAATGTGGGATGTGTGTGAGTGTTAGTAGTGGTCAAGCCTATAGATTGTCAGACTTGGTTTGTTCAGTCAGCAGCTGTGGCAACAATAGTAGCTTACCACCACTAAAGTAAGGAATGAAAGAATAATGCGCAGAATGTAAAGTGACTTTGAGCGTCTGGAAAAGCACTAAGTGTAATGCATTATTAGTATTAATATCAAGATCACCAGCAAAACTCCTTTTTGGTCCACTTGTTAACTTTGTATAAACCAGGACTACTACCAACTTTGCAACAACGAAGTAACTCTATAACCTCTTGTGAACTTTAAACTTAAAATCCCTGCACCGCTCTCCTGACAGGATGTGAGCGAGTGTGTCCTCTGAGGGCTGCACTGCTGTGGGTTTGAGATGAGGCAGCTCCAATGTCGTCCATCACCTCGTACACACTGCCCATACACAGCTCATACACTTCCCATACATTGACCCATACACTGCCCAAACACTGATCCAGACACTTACCCATACATTGTCCAAACACTGACCCATCCACTGCCCATCCACTGCTCCATATACTTCCCATACACTGACCCATGCACTGCCCAAATACTGCTCCATATATTTCCCATACATTGACGCAAACACTGCCCAAATACTGCCCCATCCACTGGCCAATACACTGCCCACACACTGCCCATATATTGCCCATACACTTCCCATACACTGACCCATACACTGCCCACACAGTTCCCATACACTTACCCATACATTGTCCACACACTGACCCATACACTGCTCATAAACTGACCCATCCACTGCCCATCCACTGCTCCATATACTTCCCATACACTGACCCATGCCCTGCCCTCACACTGCCCATATATTGCCCATACACTTCCCATACACACTGACCCATACACTGCCCAAACACTGATCCAGACACTTACCCATACACTGACCCATACACTGACCCATGCGATGCCCAAACACTGCCCCGTACACTGCCCCATACCCAAACCCATATACTGCCCATATGCTGCCCATACACTACCCGTAGACTGACCCTACAGTGCCCATACGCTGCCCGTACAAACCAACCACTAAATGACTCCTCAGCAGGCCCACGGCTGATGGATCATCCACAGAAAACAGTCCACTTCCTCTGAGTTTTTCATTGAACGGAGGAGAGGAGAAGAGAGGGAGGGAGAGAGAGAGAGGGGTCACTAAATCAAAACCCGAGTGGAGGAGGGGGGTCTATAAGAGTTATGTTTGCTCGGTGCGTTTGTACATTGTAAATTGTGCTTCTGGGAGTAGGTTTGTTTCAGTAGACTATCATTCTGAAGTCACAAGGCTCGATACCGATTTAATACCAATGATAATGAAAAGAAGACTTATTTGAGACAACACAATGTAATTTTCACAAAACAACAAAATATGACTTCACAATTTCTGACCCACACCAAGACCATTATGAAAAAAATAAATAAAAATGAATTAATTAGATTCCAAGTGAAGTAATTGCAAATGATCTAAATGATTCTAGTGAAGATGTGTGTAGTTTAAAAACACAGGGGAGAGCTTCTTGTATTACCCCATGACATCACACGAACAGAGTGTTTTCAGTTTGAGAACTCAGCCTAATTGTGCAGGGTTTGTGAGTTAAACATGTGAAGGAAACAAAACAGAACTCCAGGTCTGTTTGTGATGAGGATACAATATAACATAGATTAAAAAAAAAAATGTATTGGTGTAATATAGGCACTTTAAATATGAGTTTAAATGAGTTGTGATACTAGTTTTAGTATCAGTTAGTGCTCAAACTTGTTCAAATATTTTCACTGATGTTAAAGATGCACTGTACAACTTTTGTGATGAGATCCACTACCTGCTTGTCTCCATGAAAATGTTATTACTTTGTCTAGAATGTTCCTATCGATTAAACTGATCTATCACGAGGAGGACAACCAGGTTACAGCACTACGCTACATTACAAGTCAGATCTGTGGAGAGTCGCCCTATTCACAGATGGAATTATGTTATTTTTGAGCAAAAGAAACACCTGTAAAGAATAAATGCTAGATGTATATATTTAATGTCACACCATGGAACATTTCAGGTAAAGCAATAACATCTCCATGGAGACAAGCAGGTAGTGGACCCTCCACCAGAATAGTTACGCAGTGGACCTTTAAAGAATCCCATACAGTTGTAGTAACATCACTTTATGACTTCATTTGAAATATAAGTCTAAGTTTTGTTTGAATCAGCTCTAATCTCATTTTGCCCATCTACAAAAAAAGCACGTGTGAGATGATTCACTTTGGACATGTCCCCCGCCGCCTTCACTAAACTCACTGATGGAGAATGAGCTGCTCCCAAAACTAAAGACTCTTGTTGTGCTGTTCACGTTTTGTCCGTGCGAGCGAATGTTAGCGATAGCACCCAGGGCCAGCGCTGTGATGGATTCCCCCCTCAGGCAGCTCTCCTCCTTTCACTCAGGATGGAGAGAGATGGAGAGAGACAGAGAGAAACAGAGAGAGAGGGGGAGAGGGAGGTACAGAGACAGAAGGAATGAAAGGGACGCGGGAAGAGAAAGTAATGAAAGGAGAGAGAAAGGAGGAGAAAGGGGAAGATGGGGAGAGAGAGAAGAGAGAGGAAGAAAGAGAGAGAAAGAGAGAGAAGAGAGAAAAAAGAGCGACAAAGATAAAGAGAAGGGGAGGAGTGACTGGGGGCACACACGCCTCATGTCAAATCCTGCCTACTGAATCTTCCGCAGCTCTTTATCAGGTCTGGAGGTCCTGAGGTCTGGGCTGCTCAGAGGAAAACCAGGACTAAACCAGGAGTAAACCAGGAGTAAACCAGGATGAAACCAGGACTAAATCTAGGACTAAATCCAGGACTAAATCCAGGACTAAATCCAGGACTGAACCACGTCTAAACCGTGGAAGATATCAAAATTAAATTTGAAATTTTTGTATTATGACAAACCCAGGAGTAAACCAGTCCTGAACTACGAGACTAAACTTTAAATACAACTAAAAGTGAAAAACTAAAATCTCCTGAGTACCATTTTCTTTGTGCCAACACGAGCTCTCCATGGCTCTCCATCAGCCCATGCGGCCCCTTCAGGCAAAGAGCGGTCCAGGCATCGCATCTGTGCAGCTGGGACCATCCACTGCGCCTCCAGCAAAAACAGACACGCGACAAAAGACTAAAGTACAAACGAATGAAAACTACCCAAAGAGTCAGAGAGATGGAGACTTTTGATGAGTGGAAGAATGCACTGCACAGGAGGTCCAGGCACTCCACGCAAAATGTGGAGAAGAGGCAGGACCAGAGGCAAAGAACCATGAGCGAGGAGAGAAGTCACACAGGGCTCAAGCAGAGGGTTAAACCAAACTTAACTACAGCTAAACCAGATCTGTGTGAACAGGGCTAAACAAACCTAGAACTAGAATCTGAAACAGAGTTCTGTCCAGGTTAAACAGATCTCTAACTGTCTTAAAGGAGAACTATGTAACTTTTCTGGTGGAGGGTCAGCTACCATCGTGTCTCCATAGAATACTTATTGCCCGTGATGTCACAAAGCAGCAGCTTTCATGTTAGCGGCTACATTTTACCCTGTTCTACCTTGTGATGTCATGTCATACATCAAGTGCTCCACTGTGTTTTTAAACTGCACCTTCTACACCTTCCAATCTAAGAAACAAGGGAGTGCTCACTAGGGGTGTTCATTGGGGGTGTACATTGGAGTGTTCAGGTGGATTAAACTGAAAGCATCTGTTCGCATCATGACATTTCACTTCTTGAAGAAAAGGAGACAAGGAGGAGACAAGGAGGAGACAAGGAGGAGACAAGGAGGAGACAAGGAGGACGCTAAGTGCCATTATCTCCTTCACTCATGACACTTGGAAAAGGCTCTGGTAAATAATGGTTCAGATGAAGCTGTAGTAAAGCCACACACTGGGATATTCCAGTTGAATGTTCATACCTCCACAAGGATGTACACAAATCAATACTATTCAATACTAAAACTAGTATCCAAACAAGATATTCACCTGAGCAAATAGTGATCACATCGATGTATGTACATGCATTTTGTGTTTACTTTATGTCTCACATAAATCAAACTACAGTAGACATTTCCTTCAGAGTCTTTGTAACGGTCTCAAATTAGATCAGAATTACTGTTTAGTCTTGAAGAGAGTGTTTTTATTTTCATTGCAGTGTTGAGAATCTGTCTCTTTTTAATTTTTTATACTCCTGATGAATGTTTAGATACAGTTGAAGGTCTTTATGAAGGCTGTGGTCCAGACCTCTGACATGCTCTGAAATGCTCTTCTTGTATTATTTTAGCAGGTCATGTTTCAGTCCATCAAGTCTGAATAATCCTGGATGCTTAAAGGTGCATTGTGAAACTTTTTTGGTAGGGGGTCCGTCAAATACTTTTATTCATGAAGATGTTATTGCTTTGTCTGGAATGTTTCACATTATGGCATTAACCCTTTTGATCTTCATGGAGACCAAACCAGACCAAGTTACAGGTCAGATCTGTGGAGAGGTGACCAGAATGTCTGTTTTTATAGGGATTTTTGAGCTATAAAACCACCTGTAATTGAAAAAATGTAAAGTAGAGCTGACATATCCATAGAAACAAGAATAGAAAAAAAAATAGAAAAAAATTTACATAGTGAACCTTTAAAATGTAATACAAAATTTACATTGTGAACTAGCTCCAAGAAATGTTGGATTATTTTTGCTATATTGACCATTCTTATTTTCATTTTTCAAAATTGAGCAACATCATTTTCTCCTCCACCATCTCATCCCTGTGTTCCATGGCCTCCTCTGCTCTCTGCTCTCTGCTCTCTGTGTCAGTGTTAGTTAGAGTTGTGTATTGATGAGCAGTCTCTTATCTCCAAGTTAAACATGTCTGGGGCTGGAGTTACATAACGAGCAGATACAGACTGACCCTCTCTCTCTCTAGATCTGCATCTGAACTCTGCACAATCTAATGACTCTGTGTCTAATGGAAACTCCAGACCCTGCTGTGATCGCACTGATAACGTATGAGGCCAGCCTGTTATATCAACTCCACTCCCATTGCATCTCTAATAATGTTAGATAGTGTTTAGGTTTGATTTGCTATATTTTTAAGAGGCAAGGATTGTTTCACAGACTAAAGTTGTTCTAACGCAGAGTACCCCACAAGCGCTGCACTAAACCACGTCTAAATTATAACCTGATTGTAACCAGACTGAGCCAGGTCTAGACCGGGTCTAGACCGGGTCTAGACCAATAGATTCTGACCTACTGAAAACCCTAAGAGCTGATGCAAATCAAATGTAAACCTGGACTAGGCCAGCACTAAATCCAAGACTCAACCCAGAACTCAAGCCGGGACTCAAGCCGGGACTCAACTAAGGACTAAAACCAGGACTAAACCCAGGACTAAACCTAGGACTAAACCCAGGACTAAAACCAGGACTAAAACAGGACTAAAACCAGGACTAAAACCAGGACTAAAACCAGGACTAAAACCAGGACTACAACCAGGGACTAAGCCCAGGACTAAAGCAAAATGACCTCTGCATAATGAAAACCACCCACGAGCTGCAATAAACCAGATCTAATCTAGGCCAGGACCAAGCCAGGACCAAGCCAGGACCAAGCCACCTGGACATCTATTGATCCAAGTTCAAATCCTTAACTTGGAAGCAGGAAAAAAAAAAAAAAAAAAAAACAACAACTTGGAGCTGAAAATCGTCACTTGCTCCTGATATCTTCTAACAGACATATTATCTTCTCATCATAATATTAGTGGTTAATGTGTGTTTTACATAAGCTTTTGAAATGCACTCTCTATTACAGTGCATTATCTAATAGCTCTCTGTTTTCACTTGCTCCTGCACTTTATTCTTGCTTTGAAATGAGCGCACTACATCAAACGCTACATCTCATCTTGTGTCGGGAGTTTGGAATATAATTGTTAGTTTGCAGAGGCCAGGCGCACAGGATCACCAAGCCCAGACTTCATATTATCTAAAGGAAATACACAGTGAGTTTTTCACATTATTTTTTACATTTTTCAGGCAAACACAAGAGCGAACGTATCACGTGAAGCAGTCTCCCGATTCAGACAGTGAATCATTTGAATTGATGAAGAACACAAACACTGGGCCTTAATTATGTGGCGCTGGAAATAGATGTGAGGAGACAGCTGGAGAGGAGGCAAGATTTACTGAGCAGTGAGAGTGGCTCTTTAGTCTGGTTTAGCCCACATTCTGACCTAGTTTAGATTATATATTAGACCAGTTTGAACCCAGGGCTGACCATAGCTTAGCCCTGGTATAAAGTGGAAGTAAATGCTAAATCAAACTGGGTAGAATTGCAGATCTGTGGTCAAAATGTATAAAAAATGCTGTCTTGGTTCCAGTGGCCTCTGCAATTTCAAGTACTATGTGATATCACACAGGACACCTCACTTCCTTCTCCTCGATTCTGCAGGAAATGGGTGAGGACATCCCACCCACAGGGGACACACAGGAAGGAGAGAGGATCTAAACTCCTCACTGAGACCAATAACGTTTGATTCTTTTATGTGGTGTCTGCTCCTGAAGCCTCCCTCAGGTTTACTCCTTCCTTCCGTGGTTTTCTTTGGGGCACCATTTAATATGACACATTTGATTGACAGCTGAAAAATGGAGGATCGAGAAGAGGAATCAAGGATAAGGAAGCGAGTAAAGAGAATTGAGACGCAGCCCTGTTAGACCAATCACATTGTTCCTAATATGTCCAGACCCCGCCCCTCCTCCCCAAACATCTGTGACTGTGATTGGATTTGAGATATAGGTTTAAAATATTGGATTCTTTCATGATGCACAGTGTAAACAACTGCGGAAGAATTCACATTTGAGAGAAGACTGAAACATGAATTTCTAAACTAAGACAGGATTACTCTGTGCATTTCAGAGCATATTTGTAGAGATCTTAGACCAACAAGATTTTTCTATAAAATGAAAGCATGTTTTGTTATTTGCAGAGGATTTCATTTGTTTTGTCCTTTATCCTGATTTGACACTATAATTTAATCCATTTTTAAATCACATTTTGTCGTATTTGAAGAAGCAGTTTCATAGTTTTTGCTTTGGAATGCTTTTTTCCTTTAATGAATTCACAAATTGGAATTAAAACAAGAGTTTTTCAAATACAAAATTTTAATTCCATGGTCATATAACCAATGGAAATTGTTCTAACCTGCTACCTCCCCCTCTCATCCAAAAGGGAATTACACATGCTTTATTTCTAAAACATACATTGAAAAACATCCATTCCTCCTGCGTGTGGTCTCGCCTCTCCACAGATCTGACCTATAAATCAGTCTGCTGGTGTCACCTGTCTCCATGGAGTTCGATAAGATTCAGTTTTGTGTAATGTAAGAGTTTTAATGCCGTCCACAAAAGCAATAACAAAAAAGTCCATTCTTGAATAAAAATGTGTTAAGCATTTGTCACAGCAGCAGTACACAGCAATCACACAGCAGCTCTAAGGACGCACATGTCCTTTAAAATATATTCAAACTTTCAAATATGATTTACATTTGGATGGAAACTAAGAGAATGTGAGAGATGAAAAGCGCGCACACACACACACGCATGCACACACACACGCACGAACACACATGCACGAACACACAAACACGCATACACATATAGCACACCCCCGCATTTCTGAAGCTCCTGAAAGTATGTGGGCCACTGTTTACTCGTCTCTCCATGCAGTTTTAACCCATTTGTGGTCTATATATTTTTAGCCGGAGAATCATGAGAAACAGAGGGAGATGGAGGGATGGGGAGAGCGAGAGAGAGACAGAGTGATAGAGAGGGAAGATGGAAGAGAGGAGGAGACAAGGAGGGATGGAAAGAAAGGATTGGCAGCTCAAAGAATAATACGATAGAGATTCAGAGAAGAATGAGGAGAAGTGAGAAACATGGATAGAGAGAAAGAGTGAAACAGCAGCCTCTTTACGATACGTCCGTGTAAACATCAGCGCACCAACCGAGTTACTAGATGAAAATATATGCTGGATTCATACAATGGATCAGTCTGCAACAGCAATCTCTACAACATGTCGTCTTCTTCTCAGATAATCCTCACTTAGTCCAGGTCATCTTCTAAATTCTAGTGTAAAACTAGTGAGACTATCTGACAATTAGAGCTAAATCAGGACTGAAGGCTGCAGGACTAAACTGGGAATGTCCGTGCGGGCGCCGGGCTGATGTAAGCCTGTGGGATGAGAGTTGACGCTCATACTGCTAACTGTGACGAGAGTTTGAATAGGGCCGGGGGGAGATCGCTAGATTACTCAAACTCAAATGCATGGATGACATCTAAAACCAATCCCGACATGTTTTAGATGATGGAACAATGTTATAACATGGTCGAATGGTCCAAAACGTCCATATAATTGCATAATACCCCCTCTAAAGGATTAACCCTCCATGTTTTCTGTGTTGATTCTGGATGAGTGTGTCTGCTGTGTGTGGAAACTTCAATCTGTCTCCTGCCCCACGGCACGGGGCAATTAACAACAGTGAGCTGCTCTGGTGATCCAGCAAAAAGATAGAGACACGGAGAGACGGAAAGAGAGACATTGGGACAGTGAGACGGAGAGATGAAGACATAAGAGGGGACTCTATGGTCCTGTTTCCACAGGGCTGGTACAGGACAGAATGGCACAGACCGTGAGCGTTTCCACTGTGTAAAGTTATCCGTACCGCTCCCTTTTAGTGGTTCAAAGCCAAACTCCACCAGCATCTTGCTCCTCGGTTCCGGTAAAAGCGTAAATCCCAAATAAGGTGCATATTAATCCAGTGTGGAGCGTGTGCGTAAAAATGCAGCCTCCACCAACGCAAGAGCATGATGAGGCTTTGTGTACATGGAGAAAACGAAAGTGAAACTTAAGAGCATGTGAGTCCACGTGACGTGGGTGAGGTGGACATGGTTCATTTGCATGTGCATTTGTTTGGAGTTTTATTTTAACATGATCAGTGTTGATTCTGCACTGGTCTTTAGACAGGTGTGCAGTGGCTCACGGCGCAGGCCGACATCAAGGCACTGGATGTGTCTTATAGACGCCTGAAGCAGCCTGGGCCCATTGTGATGGGTGGGGGAGGCCCCAAGGTGAACTGTGCCAGTGGAAAACGGCTTGTGTGGTGTTTGACTGAGGGGTGAAAAGGTATAGTGTTCAACCAAAAGCACCAAGGTCTGAGGTTCAATTCCACTCCTGAACTGTGCATTTGTTTATCTAAAGTAAGTAGGAAATTAGAGTCAAAATTTTAAGCACAAACAGGCGGAGAGAAGAAGAAAGATGCATCAAGACAATAAGAAGGAGAGAGTAAGGGAGGGAGGGAGAGAAACAGACAGGTAGGGATAGTTAGAAAATGAGAGAGAGTGAGATAATGAGTGAACGGGAGAGAAAGAGAGAGAGAGGGAGAGGGAGAGAAAGAGAGAGGGAGAGAATATGAAGAGAAAGAGGTTAATAGATGGGAGCTTTGGAGACAATGGGGAGAGGGAGAGAGTGAAACAGACATGTAGGGATAATGAGAGAGAGAGAATAGACAGAAAGAGAGCAAAAGAGAGACTGAGAGAGAAATAAAGAGACAGAGAGAGAGCAAGAAATAGAGAGAGCAGAGATAGAGAGACTGAGAGAGACACACAAAGAAAGAGATAGAGAGAGAGTCACACAGAGCAATAGAGACAGAGAGAGACACAGACAGAGACAGAGAAGGAGAGAGAGAGAGAGAGCAGAGATAAACAGAGAGAGTAGGGCAGCAATAGACAGAGAGAGCAGAGATAAACAGAGAGAGAGCAGCAATAGACAGAGAGAGAGCAGAGATAAACAGAGAGAGAGCAGCAATAGACAGAGAGAGAGCAGAGATAAACAGAGAGAGAGCAGCAATAGACAGAGAGAGAGCAGAGATAAACAGAGAGAGAGAGCAGAGATAAACAGAGAGAGTAGAGATAGACAGACACAGACAAAGAGAGCAGAGATAAACAGAGAGAGAGAGCAGCAATAGACAGAGAGAGCAGAGAGAGAGCAGCAATAGACAGAGAGAGAGCAGAGATAAACAGAGAGAGAGCAGAGATAAACAGAGAGAGAGAGCATAGATAAACAGAGAGAGAGAGAGCAGAGATAGATAGAGAGAAGAGATAGACAGACACAAAGAGAGAGTAGAGATAGACAGACAGACAGACAGAGGAAGAGAGAGATGGAGAGAGAGAGCAGAGATAAACAGAGAGAGAGTAGAGATAGACAGACAGACACAGAGAGAGGGAGAGAGAGATAGAGAGAGAGAGTAGAGATAGACAGACACAGACAGAGAGAGGGAGATAGAGAGAGAGAGATAGACAGACAGAGAGAGGGAGAGAGAGGGCAGAGATAAACAGAGAGAGAGAGATAGACAGACACAGACAGAGAGAGGGAGAGAGAGATAGAGAGAGAGAGAGATAGACAGACACAGACAGAGAGAGGGAGAGAGAGATGGAGAGAGAGAGCAGAGATAAACAGAGAGAGAGTAGAGATAGACAGACACAAAGAGAGAGTAGAGATAGACAGACACAGACAGAGAGAGGGAGAGAGAGATGGAGAGAGAGAGCAGAGTGAGTGTGGAGCAGGTAAATCAGAGCTGCAGATAATGAGGGTGATGGGAGTGGGCAGGACTGAACAATGGCTGCAGGCAGATGCTTTAAAACACAGCGTCACATTTTAATTGGTGGTGGTGTTGTGCTCCACTGCACCCGCACGCGCTGACATCAGTGCCACGCTCAATTTGTGCCAATAAACAACCTGCTGTTAGCTACCTGACAACTCTGCACACACACAAGCAGGGATTTCACTCACGCACTTTGGAATTCACTCTGGCACTTTGGAAATTTGAGGTGAAAATCTGCTAATTTGATAATTCAACACCGTAAAAAAAAAAAAAGGAATAGGAGAATTGTACTGAGCCATGTCTTAACCCAGAAAAATGCCTACTGTGCTTGTGTGTGCTCTGTAGTTATAATCCCATGGATCATTATGTTGTCATTTGGACATTTTAAATCGCCAAAGATATTTAAAATGATTTTAAGGGCCCATATTCAAATTTTTTCAATCAGACCTGGAGTTGTGTTTTGTTTCATTCACACATGTTTAACACACAAACCCTGATATTGGGACTTGAGTTCTTCTCTCAAATTGAAAACACTCTGTTCCACGTTGTGAGGTCAAACTTTAAACTCCATAAACCTGAACCTAAATGAGGAGTGATACAGGTAATATGTAGGAAATAGTAAATCAAAATCCTACATATAACCTTCTGAGTTCATAATTCACTTGATTATAAGCCCCAGAGCTACAGACACAGATGCTGATCCTCTCATTATTGGAAGTGTCTTGGTCCAAATTCAGGATGACACTGGAAACACACCACAATCAGTCTGAGTGTATAATGCAGTTAGCAGCTCTATGATTTATGGCCTTTGAATACAGACGGTCTATTGTAACACTTCCTCCTCCCATTCTCACAGCCGTGCCAACAGAACACACAGGTGCCTGGGCACACCACTCTGTGGCTCAGATAATGATGCCCTAGAGGCTAAACTCTGCCTGGGTCTATCCCTGCCCACTGTACCTGATTCAGTTTATTAACATCTAAGCACACTTGAAATGTTCTAACGAGCTTAGTAACGGGACAGAGGTGGAATGTGCTTTAATTGATTAAATTAACCATTAATTAAAGCCCACAGTGTTACTTTTATTAAAATAAAAGGGTGTTGTTTTTTTTAAATTTTGGATGTTTTGATTGCACTGGAACAAGTCCTGTGCACTTTCAGTAGTTCTTGTCCTGCCTGGCACTGGTACCACTGTGAATCTTGGAAGTCCCACTGCAAAATATACTTAACATATACTTGAAAACATATACTTCAAATTTTAGAAGAAGTACCAGAGTCCACTTGCCTAAAATAGTCGTGCATTAAAGGGGCACTATGTCACTTTTCCAGTGGAGGGTCTGCCACCTGTTTGTCTTTGATAATGTTATTGCTTGGAATGTTCAATAGTATGGCATTAAATATATCTGTATGGAGACCAGCAGGAACCCACCCCCAATTTATAGGTCAGATCTGTGGAAAGGCAAGTCCTCTCACAGGAAAAATGCAAGGTATATTTGAGCAATAAAGGGCATGTAATTCAATGCAGATGCAAGATGGAGATTTAAGGTGTTTCCATCATTATTCAGATTTTCCATCAACATCAAGAACAAAATCTGTACAGGCTGCTCCAGACAGCCATGACTGTGTGTGTGTGTGTGTGTGAGACGTGTGAGTGTGTGTACTTTAACGTCACCTGTCTGTGCTCATAATGTTCTGTGTGACTGCTGTGAGAACACAGCCGTCCTCTGGCTGTGGTCCACCTGTGCCGTGGGATCCAGAGGGGGCCCACAGTGCAGAGGGAGCGCTGATCTGCTGCTGTAAATCCTCCATGTTTCTGGCTGCTCTGGTTCTGGTTTCATTGGGCTGGGTCTGTATGTCTCCCTGTGCCAGTTCCCAGAACACAAGCACCCTTTATACCGCTGCCAATCACAACCAGATGTGCCCAGGCTCCTTGTACTGATGGCTCCCTCCTGCTCACCCAGGCCACAAAGGAGCAGCACAAAACAATCCCAAATTTGGTAGTTCTGAATTCCCAGCGCACATATGAGAACGCTGATATAGGCCGAGCAGGAATGACTAATATAATCACAAGGGACGCTAAAGGAATTCTTATTAGAGTGTGAAAAGTGAAAAGTAACTACAGTGAGTCGAGAGTTCACCCACAAACCAGAGGGTAGGGTGCATGGTGTTTGCAGGAGCCTTGACTGGAAAAAATAATACACTGTAACACATTCACTATACTATTACTATAGTACTGCAAACCCATTACGGTTACCTCAACTATTACTGCAGGTATATATTAAATGAGAGATTCATGCAAAAATCTACTTTTATGAGCTTGTTTTCCCTCACAACTTTGATTATTTCATACATTTTTGAGTAATCCTCTATTGTCCTAGCCAGGCTGGCACCACCTATTGCCTCCGCTCAATTTAGTTTCTCTCCAGCAACTAGGTCAGGAATCAAAATACACTAGATGGTTTGCAAAAACCCCGGAAGTGTGAGTTTAGGGACCAGCCAATCAGCAAACAGCCAGACATTCAGTGTTGTCAATGATTCCCGAGATCAAGGATTTAAAGCTGGAACAAAGAGAATGTTTGGTGAATTTTATCAAGGGGAAAGACGTTATCCTACAGGATTTGGGAAAATCTTAATATACCAGTTATCCCCATTAGCAGCGCATTACATACATGACGACCAAACAGCAGTGATTGGTTAAATGATAAAAAGTACCCGCCTACTGTCGAGCGAACGAATTGTAACTCTGCGAGGCCAGACGTTTTTTATGAAGTGAAACAAACTGAAACCAGCTGATGAATCAGGCTGGTATTGTCCAGCATTCAAGGCATGAGGGCTCAGAAAATCTGTTTTCACCTACATCCTCTCCCTGCCCACTTCACTGTATTTAAATACAATTATTTGAAAACTGAAGCCTCCAAGTTATACATGTAGGGTTGTAAAAGGTTAAGTAGCCACTTTTCAACAACTAGCATGCTAACATGCACTTCCAGGTCTTGTTCCCTTCCTACCTCTACAACAGATCCTCATCCCTAACAGCTCATCCACTTCACTCCAGTTGTTCACGGAGTTCCTCAAGGCCTGGTCACATCACCATTCATTCAAATGTCTTTGCTACAACAGCGACACTCAACTTTATCAGTCCAGAATCACCCCTGCTTCTATCTCCACCTCTCAAACTGCTTCTGCCAAACTGCCATAAAATCCTGGATGAGCACCAACTTCCTCAAACTCAACTGCAACAAATCTGAAATCATCATCAATGCTCCCAAATCTGTGATCACCATAGACAGCCACAGCCCCCCCTCAGATCAGATCAGAAACCTCAGATTCATCTTGGACCCCACTCTCTCCTTCAGACAACACATCCACCACAAGTCTGCGGTCTTTTTCCTCCTCTGCCTCTTTTGTTCAAATACATGGAAAAAATCAGGTAGTGCTAATCAACAACACACTAATTATGTTGGCAATGATCAAGATTCTACAAAATGTACTGCTAACAGTTATTCTCTTCCTTTCTTTCTGTTGTTTACTGTTCCATCCCCATAACACACACACATAAGATTAGACAGACAGGTAGTGTCAGACCAATGTAATCACAGAGCCCCAGTAGAAATCCCAGGTCGAAAATGGCCTCACAAACTTGTTTTATAACAGCAGACAGTGCTGGTGAAATGTCTCATTCACCCCCCCCACCCCCCGGGACCCCCAGTCTGAACAGATCCAACCTGACACAGCCAAGGCATTTAAGGGCCTGAGATAGACGAGAAGGCCTATTCCAGTGACACACCAATCCTATCAACGCAATCCCAGTGTCCATCCCAAGTCAAATCAAACACACAACAAATGAAGACATAAAAAAGAATTGTTTTTTACATTTTGCACAAACCAGTAGTGCGAAGAGGAGACTGTGTAATCTCCCAGTCGTCCAGGTAAGTTCCATCACAACAGAAAATAGAATTCTGTCAACTGGACGTTTTGTCATTCATAAGAGGCTTCGTCAACTCTGACAGGAAGAGTAGTCGGTTCAATCAAGTCAATAATCACGATCAGATCAAGAACTCAAACTAGAATCCTGGTCATGAGCACTTAGCTGGAGGATTGTACATATTTAATGGGGGAACCTTAACGCTTTATGTTATTTTATACTTTCCTCATCACAAACATACCTGGAGTTGTGTTTTGTTTCATTCACACATGTTTAACACACAGTTCTTCTCTCAAACAGGAAACACTCTGTTCTGATCATTTCAGCACTAGAATTTCTACTGAACAAAAGGTAAAAGGAGCCGTTAACTTGAAAACTACAACTACATGACATCACAAGGTGGAAAAGATCATTTTGAGCTTAGACAGAATAATTATAAAGTATTACTCAAGCATTCATTCACATATGAATGAAACTAAACACAACTCTAGGAAGGTTTTGGATGTTTTTATAACATGGCTTAAACTCACAAGAGTCAATTTTGCATAACATAGAACCTTTAAACCTATTCTCCTACTCAGAGACTTCCCCGAACCAAGCCCAAACCAGTACAGGACTAAAACAAGAACTAAACCAGGACCATCCCAACCTTTTATAATCAATATAAAAAGTCAGCTGACAAAAACGTTGGACTAATAAGACACCACAGGCCGATTAATCATGTAAAATGATTAAGAGCTCCAGTCCTACTATTATTGCTTTTACTGCTCATGTAAACGTGCTGCCTAAACCCAACCCTGCTGCAGCAAACTGAACATGACTCTGGAAGCCATGGGGTTCACAAGTGTGAAAAAGTAGAACTGTTGCCATACTAATCTACAGTATTAAAGAAACTAACAACAAGTGCTCAAATGTTGCGTGTAGCAGGAATTTGAAATATAATGAATATAATGCAACAAATACTTTTGGTTTAAAGAGATATAAGTATTACAGTATTTATAAGTATTAAGTATTGCATTTCATATCATGTAGTAGTTTTCATGTTTACATCCTAGTTTGTTAAAAATCCTGCTTTTACTATTACATAAATGCGTTGTGCTCTCCAGGTCTGCTGTATGAAGCGGTGAGTCTCTGCTGATGGTGCGTTCATGTGCCTCTGGGCCTGTTGGAATATTTGAGCGCTTCTTGAATATGTTTCCTTTAAACAACATCTGCCCCGCGGCCAAACAAATTTGTGACGTTAATGATATGACGACGGGGTACAGCATCGTTCGCAGTGTCAGTGAACGCACCGCGCTCACTGGGGGTCTCGTGTTGTGTTTACAGACACTCACAACTGATGGGCAATTAACTATTCATTATGGAGATGTGATTAGGGAATTATTCAACTCCACAGAGCAGGTCGAGAGAAGAGAAGCACCGCACGATTTGAAATGTCTGTCAGGTCTGCAGCTGCACCTTTTAAGGTCAACGATTCATAAAACTAAATATGTGCACTATTAATTATCGCTATGGAAACAGAAACGGTAATAAAAGAATCAACAATGAAAACAGCTGATTTTCATTGCTGCACTGTGCCCGGTGCCCTCCACAGACAAAACACCACATCAAATATCGACTAAAAATCTTAAAATCCAACATATTCAGGCCCAACTGAAGCTGTCACTCAGAGAGAACTCGGCTAAGAAAGGTGCACCGTTTTGGGTTGGGGGTCTGTCACCTTCTGGTTTCCATGGACATGTCATTGCTCTGCTTAGAATAACATTAAACCTTCAATTTATTCAATTACAGGTGGTTTTATAACTCAAAAATACTGAGTGTGAGCGGGGTCGCCTCTCCACAGATCTGACCTGTAACTTGGTCTGGTTTGGTCTCCATGAAGATAGAAAGGTTTAATGCCATACTGCGGAACATTCAAGACAAAGCAATAATATTTCCATGGAGAAAAGAAGGTGAGGAATCTCCACCAGAAAAGTTACACAATACACCTTTAAGTCTAAACCAGGTGTTTAAAATTAAGATTAAAATCAGGTAGTGACAAGAAAAAGAAAAATACAAAGATACCAAACTAAACCAAGAAAGAACTACACCTAACCCAGAACAAAAATTCTAATTCAAACAATGGACATTAAATCAAATCTCAAATTCAACTAGAAAATAAGCCTGCATGACGGTTTTGACACTTGTCTAAAGAAACCAAAACCAAGTCCAAACCAGGACTAGACTGACTTAAAGGTGCACAGTGCAATATTTTTTGTGCGGGGTTTGTCATCTGCTTGTCTCCATAGAGATTGATTTTGTATTCTATAGTACTGTTGCAAGAAAAATATGACTTCTTACTGTGAACGGACTTGCCTCTCTACAGATCTGACCTCTTACTTGCTTGTTTCCTTGGATATAGATCAGTTAAATATCATACTACGGAACTTTCAACAGATCTAAACCAGCAGAACAACAGATTTTGTAAAGTACGTGATATAAACCACCATTAAACCAGGTCCACAGTATGTGCTATGTTTTCAGGTTAAGTCAAAAAGCATGAAGTCCCACTCTGATCCTGTGTCCCTGATCCTCTTTTATGTTAGTCCTGTGTCCCTGCAGAGGTCCGCTCACCTCTGCTTGAGAAGCCCTTTTCTTTTATCTGTCAGTCCCATCTGTCCCTGCAAAGGTCCACACACCTCTGCTTGAGAACCCTCTCCTCTCTTATCTGTCAGTCCCATCTGTTCCTGCTGCGCTGGAAAATCGAGCTGCTTGAAAGTCGTAGATATCGATCTGGGCGCATCCATTTGAACAGCTCAGAATCTCACCAGGAATCTGCCGAGCGCCGCGCACACAGGAGGCCCACCACCGCTGTACACAGCCACGCTTTATGTGTTTGGTTAGCTCACTTTAAAACCTAATTAGATTAGAGCAAGTGAATGTTGACATCATATGAACTTGTGTAAAAGTGTCCATTACTTAAAGAGGGGCTATTGTACTTCTATGGGCTATTAACTGGAACACATAACATACAGTATTTAGATCACCATGTTACCTTTTATTGTTTTGATAATACTAAATTAGCCAAAAATAACATATTAACATGTTTAATAAGATTCACTTTTGTCTCCACATTCTTTGCTCTCAATGCTAAGTCACTCCTTCTTTAGAACGCCCTCACATGACAATAGGCTCTATTCACAATTACATCACAAATCAGGAAGACGTTTGGAAACATGCGATGAAACTTCAGGTGTAGTTCCTGACACTGGGCTCGCGAACCAACTGTGATCAAACCCACTGAAGTAAATGTGCTCAGTGGTAAAATGAAGACTGCAGACGTATGTGCTGTTTGAAATCATCTGGAATTTGGCTTCATCTCTTCTAATCACATGTACCTGTGCACTCAAAGTCATGTGTCAGTGGTAAATGATGAAAACTGAGTTATGGTTGAAACTGTTGATTTGCCGAACATAACATCAGTGTGCATTCTACTAATTAAACTCCTGCACAGGTTTGTGAAGCTGTAGTGTATTGTTTGAATGGTGCTGTGGGAGTGTGAGTGATGTAGGCTTGAGGGTGGAACATTGGAAAGTACAGCTAACTGTAAGGAGGGGCCTGGAGAACAAGCATGGATGATGTCTGAAACCTCGCATGTTTCTGATGAGGGAACAACACTGTAAAATGGTAGAAAAAGATTGGTTTTAAATAATACCTCCTCTTTAACAACTGACAAAACAATACCTACAACACAATATCTTCTGAATCATGAAAAGTCCTCAAAATGTCGCCTATAGCAGGTAGCTAACATCCATAGACTTCACTAATACTTAACAAAATGGACTTTTATGAGCTCTTAACCTTGTTGTAAGTGTTCTTTTCATTATCATTAAGTTGTGTTTCAGCTGATTCATGTGTGAGTAAGTCTATTGTCCTGTATTCAAGGCTGAAGTGCTCAGAAAAACAAAATCACATTACAACTTTTCAACTCAAAAAACAAGTCAAGTCAGTTTATCATTAACTTCAAATGCAAAATAATAATATGTATATAGTTAATTACTCAAAAAACTACTACTATTACTGTTACTATTACTATTACTCTACTTTAAACTACATCACCTACAACATGCCAATGTAAGATTACCACTACCATGACTGTGGCAACTTCTGTATACCACAGTACTACAGGCATCAAATTACTACATTAAAATGGTATGTATGTTACTACATCAGAAACTATCTACCACAAACTACTACCGACTATACTGTACTGCTCTCATAGTGTTGCCACGATACTACAGTTTCAAACTCAGACTCAATAATACTGATTCTGATAAAAACACTTTCTTAAGACAACAGAATGTGATTTTCAGCATTAAATGGTAGTAATTTCTTTTCTATTCCCATGTGGTCTTATATCTGTGTAATCCAGTGTGGTCCATGTGTGTATACTTCATTACTTCATTACTATTATTAGTTTGTACGACCATAAACGAAAACTAAAAAATCCTTAAATTTTTCATTCTCATTACTGTTTATTTTATACGATCATAAACGATAAACTTTGTGCCTATGATAAACATTATTATTAGTATGTATGACCATAAATGAAAATATGTTTCTGCATGTGTGTATATGTGTGTATAAACATTTATATTGAGTGTATGTACTGGATATCTATGATGCGTATATGTATTAGAGCCCGGCCGATATATTGGTTGGCCAATATGCTTGCTGATAGGAGCCGATATTCCACGTGGGCATGTGATACGTCATTAAAAATCTTAGACTCTCTACATTATGTTCATTTAATCCAATTTACAGACAGATAAATGTCATAATATGTGGCTCCATATCAGTATTTATCTACGGAGTCATTTGTCTGTGTGTGTGTCCGTATTGTCCCTGAACACACCACAGAGTCGCGTCACTCATGTGTGTTTGTTTACACCCGCAGACACAGATCCAAACACTGAGATTATTTTCTTTTTACGGACAATCGGTTTGAGTCTGGATTAAAAGGACATTTATTAGTGCAGACTTGTGACGTGAGGAGGAGCCTGTGTGAGGCTGAGTGGTGGAAATATGTCGACTTTGAGGCTAGTTTTGGTCATTTGTTATGGATTAGCTGCTGTAGCTCCCGCACATAAACAGGCTGTTTTCTATTGGTCTATTGTAAAGTGACTATATTGGCTGTATATTTGTTACTGGACCTGCATTGATATGTAAATGAGCTGTGTATAGACGTGTGAATTATGACATTTGCGCATATAATTAATTACCGCGGCGCGCACGTATTTATGGCTAAAGTGCTAGTTTCTTTACTAGTTATGGGTCGGTCGCGAACGAAATGGCTCTTAGAGTCGGCTCTTTGAAGCGAACGACTAGAGCCTGATCCTTATTGGGAGCCGTGTTTTCTCTTTCTTTCACTTTTTTCTCTTCACGCCGTGTGCAGACTTGTGGTTTGACAGTGGCAGTGACTGAAAACAAAACTTTGAGAAATCTGTGTGTACATACAATAAAAAAATTTGCATATTTGGCTGTAGTTTAGCATTATTATTTATTAAAATAAATAAACCAGGACTAATCTTGGGCCCGAGATAGAACGAGTCCCGAAACTCAGTCCTGGTTCAGTTTTGGTTTAGTCCTGTTTTACACATGGTCTAGATCTGTTTTAGTCCTGGTTTAGTCCCATTTCAGTCCTGGTTTAGACCTGGATCAGTCCTGGTTCAGTCCTGCTTTAGACCTGCTTTAGTCCTGCTTGCAACAAAACAATCTGAAGAGCCGCTTGGGAGCCGAAAGAACCAGCAGCTTTTAGTGAGCCGAGCCAAAAGAGCCGGTTCTCTAAAAAGAACTGGAATACCCATTACTATTGTGTAGAATGTGATGCAAAAATGCCATTAAACCAACCTACTGTCTGTAAATATGATGTAGAGGCAGACTAACAATAAATGTTGCCTAAATAAACCCAATTTAAAATCCACCAGAGCCAAACCTAAGTTTTTAAACAATTCAACATTTACAGTGAATTTTTACATCACTAAATATATCGGCGATTATATCGGCTATCGGCAGCTCCAAATCTCAGTATATCGGTTTCATATCAGCCACAGCAAAATCCATTTCGGTCAAGTTCTAATATGTATGTATGTATGTATGTATGTATGTATGTATGTATGTATGTATGTATGTATGTATGTATGTATGTATGTATGTATGTATGTGCATATGTGTGTACATGTATATGTATGTATGTATGTATGTATGTGTGTATGTATGTATGTATGTATGTGTGTATGTATGTATGTGCATATGTGTGTACATGTATATGTATGTTATGTGTGGATATGTTTTTGTATATATGTGGGTATACTGCTGCATAATGACAGATAAGATGATATATAAAAAAAAAAAAAAAAAAAAAAAAGTGTGAACCAGGTGATTATGTAAAACAATTGGGGTAGGACTCTAAGTTTTTAAAACTTCATCCTCCTCCTTTTGAGCACCAGATCCCAAATATGTTCATGTACATATCACTATTTTTGTTATTGTTTTTGAATTTTGTTGTACCTGGCTCAAACAAATAAATAAATGAATGAATACTAGTCTATGTGCTCTTACACTTGTTCTGATGCAGCTCAACATCATTCTAAAGACATTCAGGAAAGCTTCATTTCTGTTCTGTCAACTGGACTTTTTTAGTATCGACACTTTCTTAAATGAGTATCTAGTTTCGATACTAGTGTTAGTATTGATTAGTATCTGATTTTCGATACTAGTGACAACCATTTTATTATTCCAAAAAGCTCCAAAAGTTTATGTGACAAACAACCAGATAAAAAAAAAACACCTAAACTTTACATCGAAGTTTACTTTTTTGGACTTGAAACTATTTTTGCTTTTTAAAACTTTCAAAATTACTTTAGTTCTTAAGATTATCAATTAACCAAATAATCTTGATCCCCCTATTCAGCTGCTCTCTATTATTTCAGAGGAGACCGTTCTTTAATAACACACAATGATTCCGTCTATAATTACAGCTTTGGGGTGAGAGGCGAGAATACCTTTAATTGACTGGTAATGGCGCTGATGAGAAGCACATTTAGTTCATTTTAATCACCATCTAAAAGCACATAATGACTGTGATCCAAGTTTCTCACCACGCACTGCTCAAACACACACTGCCCGCTCGTTATACTGCAAATCACTTATATGTTATGTATGTACTTTTAAAATGGGGCCTGTCCACACACATGTTCTCCGGTTAGGGCGGATTATCTGGTCATTATTGGATTTCTGGAGTAGTCAGAGTATTGACAGGGCATGTAAAGAAGCAGATTTTGGTTCATCTGATTTCTCTCTCTCTTTCATATATATATGGATGTAGGTCTTAAAGTTCACAAGAGTCAATTTTTCCTAATATATGACCTTTAAATCATGTTAGAATGTTATCATATCAAACATTTACCTGGAGTTGTATTTAGTTTCATTCACACATGTTTGAGTAACTCTGTATGATTAGTCTGGGTACACTGTAATGTCATGAAGTGGTAGTTTTGAAGTTAACCTTCACTTTAGTGAGACTGGAAATTCCAGGACTGAAATTAACCAAATGATTCTAGTGAAGTTGTGTGGAGATTTATCACATGATGTAGTAAGGTGGACCAGAGCATCAGAACAGAATATATCCAGGGTCTGCATGTTAAACATGTGTGAATAAAACAAAACACAACTCCAGGTCTGTTTGTGATGAGGAAACTACAGTAGAACACAGATTTTTTAAATTGTGTTATTTGACCCCTTTAACTATGCAAATACAGTAAAAACATACAGTAATGATACAGGCGGTGTAGCTGTCTTTAAAAAATGTAACTACTTCATTTTAAACAGTTTGCAGTCCAAAGTTATTCCTCACTTATCTTATGCATTCTGAGCATCTCTTACTCTCTGCAATGAGGTTATAAGAAGCCACCGTTTTGCCATCACAGTAATTTTGGCAACTACTATCATCCTAACCACACAATTTCTGATTTGCAGACAGTAACACACTTTATAATTTGATGCAGACATTACACAGCAGACTTATTTTGACCTTAAGAGCTACTTATACAACATAGCTGTACTGGGGCAAGACACATTTTTCTCAAATAATGGACTGTATATGGGAGAAAAACGGACAGGAGGTATAAAAGACACCTCGGAATCAAACCCACAACCTCCTTCCAGCACCTGCCTCTTTGGAACAGTAATAATTCATGATGCAGACTTTTTACAGTGTCTGCTGGTCCAGGAGACAGTGTGTGATGAGCTTTGATATGAGTCCATAGTAAAAGCACAACTGCATTTTGTTACTACCGTTCCAATAAACAGTGAATCAATAATTCATGTCCACATTAAAGTCCACTCTAAATGGGATTATAAAACACAGGCTTAAAGGCACAGGCTACGTTTCCTGCTTTTGTTTTGCTATTAGAGAGTTTAAAGGCGCTGTACTATGATTTTTACTGAGTTAAACATGTGTAAAAGAACTGTTTCATTTGAAAAGGTTTGCAGTGCTCCAAACGCATTCCTCACTAATTATTCACCCTGATGAGTTTATAAGCATTTTACACCTTCAGAGACCAGAGGGAAATGTTGATTGTCCCTGATGAAAAAAAAAAAAAATAATAAATAAAAATCAATAAGCCTAATTTTATGGTATCTAATCAGGTGTTGTGATGGATTTGGATCCGTGAGGGTCTGAGGCCGTGAGGGTCTGAGGCTGCTCTGGGGAATATAGAGGAGCAAAAAAAAGGGACCCACAGTGTCCTGCTTAAAGGTGTCCCAAGAACTGAAACAGACAAATGAAGGATCACTGAAAACTTGGAGTGAAGAGAGAGTGATGCTCTGGAGTGAATGAAATAAATGATGCTTTTGATAGGATGATGTTTTTAAGTTGCTGAGAGAACTGGGAGTGAATGATGATACAGAATTGATATGATGCTCTGGATATTATAAAGACTTTCTCTTTGTATGTTTGATTTTATAAACTATAACATCAACGTGTCCAGGGACAACAGGTGGAAATGAGCACTGGTGCTATAACCTGGTACAAAGCATCTCTCCTGTTAATATTAATGTATATTTTGCACTGTCCCTGTCTCAGTAAATAAATAAACTAAACTAAAGTTGCACTGTGTAACTTTCTGGTGGAGGGTCTGCCACCAGCTTGTGTCCACTGAAATGTTTTTACTTTGTCTAGATCAGGGGTCGGCAACCCAAAATGTTCAAAGAGTCCCAAAAAACAAAAACCATACCTGCCTGCAGCCGCAAAAAATGAAAAGCCTTATATAAGCCTAATATGAAGACAACATGGGCTGTCAGTATATTAGCTATATAAGCCGACTATTAAAATGATTAAGTAGGCTACAAATACAAAATGAGCATTCATGATTACACAAACCCCTTTTGCGACCCTCTTAGGACCCGTTTACACGAACATGGGTATTTTTAAAAACGGAGACATTTCCCTTCGTTTGGTCACATCGTTTACACGCAAACGGAGAATTCGCCTCTGAAAACGAATCTTTCTAAAAACTCTGGCTAGAGTGGAGATTTTGGAAAACTCTGGTTTCACGTTTGCGTGTAAACTGAGATAAACGGAGTTTTAGGAGCTGACGCACTGAAAGTGCAACCGACGTTTACCTGTTGCTATGACGATGATGATGGAAGCATTCAGAGCAGCAGTCGCATTTCTTCTGATCGTGCACAGGAGCACTCATAAAACAGCAGCATGTAGAACTTTGTAAGCAACATCAGCCTGGAGCAGAAGCTCTGAGCTCTTGCAGCAACGCCAAACACACTGGAGCAGTCAGCGCGCAGCCCCTCAAGACAGGGCTGTGGGTCCAGTGTTGGTCAGATTGTCCATCCTCCGTGTCCTGGTTCCAGACGGGGGCGAGCAAGAGCCCGCAAAGAACTGGGTCCGAGTGCTTCAGTGCAGTCATCTGTGCGCTGGTTCCGTGCGGGAAAAGCAAGAATGCGCTGTGAATCACAGGTCAGGGCGGGCTGCTCTGGTCCTCCGCGCTCGACCTGGTTCTGAGGGGGTGCAGCATCCGGACAGAAGCGTGAATCCCGTTTGGTTTGTTATACGTTGTTCTGAGCGGTCCGTCTGCGCACGTATTTTTTATTTAATTTTTTTTTCGGGGAAAGCGCTTCTCAGGTGGAGGCACCGGACACCACCCCCGCTTCAGTTCATCTGTTTGTTCTGCTGAAACATTTTTCATGTGTTTGCATTTGTACACAGCTGATGGATCAAATCCATGACCAGAGATGAACGAGGGTTTTACCCCTAAAAAAAACAGATTAAAACAACAACCAAAAATCATTCCTTTTCCATTTTTACTCATTTTTGAAAAAGCTCCAGGGAGCCACTAGGGGAGTGCTAAAGTGCATGCGGCTCCGGAAGCTGCGGGTTGCCGACCCCTGGTCTAGATTGTTCCACAGTATGACATTAAACTTATCTATTTATATGGAGACAAGTCCCAAATGCCTCCAGGCCAAGTTATAGGTCAGATCTGTGAGGAAGCAAGCTCACTTATTGTAGCAATGCATGCTTTTCGTAATATTTTTTGAGCAATAAAACTCCTGCAATTGAATAAATGCAGCATAGATGAGTTTAATGCCATATTGTGAAACCTTTCAGGCAAAGCAATAATATCTCAATGGAAATAGGTTTATGGCAGATCCCCTACCAGAAAAGTTACACAGAGCACCTTTAAACAAGACTTGTTCAAGACATTATACTTTTAATTCCCAATGAAACAATATCTTGTATTATATAAACTAAAGATGCACAATGTAACTCATTTACTGGATAGATTTTCTATAGACACACACTTGCATGCATGCAAAAAATGGTCCGAGAGGGGTTGCTCAAATTGCAAAAAAACAATTGACAACAATAACATGACTTTTTTACATATCTCTGTCCAGCATGTTTAAATCTTACAAAGGTCACTTGATTGTGGTCGATGTTAGACCTGCATGTTTTAATCAGGTTGAGGAAACATGACTTTATTCTAATCTCTGGTGAGGCTCCTCCCTCTGGAATTCTCCTCCCCAAAACATTTGGAGGGAAAATTCAAATGTAACAGGACACAGGACAGTTACAGGAGCAGAGGACACGCTCAGGACACAGGAGAGTTACAGGAGCAGAGGACACGCTCAGGACACAGGACAGTTACAGGAGCAGAGGACACGCTCAGGACACAGGAGAGTTACAGGAGCAGAGGACACACAGTGTGGAGCAGGAGGATTATTCGAGCTGATCTGGAGGTAAGACTTTTCAAAGATTTTATGTTTCTCTGGCCTAGAATGTCGTCATTGTTAAAATATGTTTGTGGTGTTTTATTTGAAATTAGAGTTAATGTAAGGACTCCATCAAACAAATTGTATTTGACTGTCCATCTACAAGAGTGTGACAGTTGTACTAAGATGTGAATGTGTTTGTTCCAGAGTCGTCTACAAACACAGAGTGACCTCCAGAGCTCTGCTGGAGCTGTGGGGAAGTTCATGAATGTTATAGCTGATGTTTCAGAAAAAAGGAAGATGTTTGAAAACCAACAAAACACAGACCACAGATGAACAAAGTAAGTAACTCAACTAAAATGATTTTAAATTAATTTTTCAAAATGTACTTCCTATTGAAACAGTGTGTTTCTACAGGGTGATGTGGCACTAGGAGACTTTATACCAGATGCCCTACCTGTTACTGTGTTTAGAGGAAGAAAAGCAGCACATGGTGAGTTTTGTTTCTGCAGATACAGTTCTAATGTTCTTGTTCTTCTGTTCTGGTCCATTATTGTAGTAATAAGTACTTTAAGTGTATTTAAACATGTACAACAGAGTAGATGATCAGAATGTGATCATCATGTGTTATTCTGTGTCCACAGAGACCAGAGCTTCTTCACTGGAATAAATCTTCACACTGTCCAGCTCCAAACTGTGTGTCTCTGTACTTGTGTGTCTCTGTGTGTTTGATTCTGTTTAAGACAAGACAGAACTGTGGAAAACTAAAGACTGTTTTTGTATTCTTTTACAGAATTAGATCAATTAAATTAAATTATACAAACTTATACATTTCATGATAAGGTAACATAAGATAAATTTGCATATTCAGCAGGATTTTATCAAATTTCATCAACATGAAAAAGTGACGTTCATGTTCGAGAAAAATATGTGTAGAGGGGATCGAAATAAGTTTCAAAGCCTAAAAATAATTTTATTGCATACAACCACTTTCCATAACTTTTTTACACAAATCCAGCGACCTTTTTTTTTCAGTGTGTTTGGGCAAAATATGAAGGGGGTAGATATAAAATGTACATGTTCTGACTGTGGCCAAATGGACTGAAATGTGGATTGTACAGTGAGTGGAGTGTGGACATACTTTATAGTTTGTCTGTTTTGTGAGCCCTGCCCTTTGGAAGAAGAGATGGCAATGAGCCCTTGGCTATAATCAGATCACTTTACATTCACGCTGTGTCATGTCTGTCCAGTAACATGCACTGTCACAATCAAATACATAAACACACAAATAAACAAACAAATAAATAAATAAATAGAGCAGGAGGGTCTGCTAATTTGCTTTTGTTCCACAGAGTGACATGAAATGAATCCAACTCGTGGAGATGACCAGAGGGTGACGAGAAAAAACAGGCCCAAGTTACACTTGTTTAAAATCACCTAAAATGTATTTAATAGACGATCGACATGTTTAATGCCATACTATGGAACTTTCCAGATTACAACATCTATAGAGACAGAGAAGTCAGTGACACATCCATGAGAAACGTTGCACAGTGCCCCTTTAATTCGTAGCCAGAAGTTTGAAAAAACTTTATTTTTGAATATTCAGCACATGTAATGTAACAGTGTATATACTGCACATACCTCCATAGTTCTACGCTGTAACAGTAATATTACAGTGCACTTATAATGACTTTGAGTTTGATATTACAGTTTACAGTGTATCTTGTACTTAATGAAGCATTTTATCAAGTACAATAAGACCATACTAATATAATATGCGTGTATACTTAACATGTGCCCATTAAACCATTATTCAATCTAAAGGCACTTGTGTGTCTGATAAATGGACATGTTACGCGTTGCCTCTTTAAGTCTAATGCATGTATGACTCATGTGGACAGCTCTTTACATTTTTCATACTCACTTAATATCTGAGAGAAACCAGCTAGAGGCCACTTCACCAGCTGCTCCCTGCACTCCGCCGTGTCTCTGGGGCTAAGGCCCTGGCCATTACAGAGCATGGGAGTATATGGGAGTGTACGGGAGTGCATGCGAGTGTATGGGAGTAGACTGAACATGGAGGGAGCAGAGTGCGCGCCCCTGGGCCTCTGTTTAGTGTACGGTGCTGTGCTGTGGTGGACTGTGGCGATCGATGCATTTGTTCAATAGATCATTAAGCAATCCCCCATAGCCCCGAATAACACGGATCAGGCAGCAGATAAGAGCACGCTCAATACTGGACCACAGCAACAGGAAGCACTGTGCACATGAGGTTTAACTGAAGGAATATATACTACTTTAAATCATTTATATCACACAGCTCATACTGTATCTATATATCTTTGGGGAGCACATGATGTGCAATGGTCGAGCTATTTACCAGTATTAATAATAGAGCAATGACAAAGAAGCAGTTCAATTGCTCCTTTGTCATTGCTCTATTATAAAAATAAAAAAATAAAAAAATTAAAATTAAAATTTAGTCTGTGTGGAATTATGGTTTAAAACACAACACTATCAAATCCGAGAGCTTTGTGACAGTTAAAAGTCTAGAGTGCACAGAAACATGTCTGTTTTGTTCTAGAGAAGGTCACACGCCTCAACCCAAATGCCAACTTATGCAGCGTTACATGTGCACAGTATAATACAGCACAATACAAATCCACCGGCTTCTCCAGACCACTCTTTATGTCAGTGCGAAAAATACACAGGTCTAATAACGGGATTGTCCATAAACACTGAGCAGAGCTGGAGTCCAGAGGCCAACATGACAAATGTGGGAGATTTTCATTTTGGGTCCAAACAGATTCAGTCATAGTCTCCTGGGCGAGTCCAAGTGTACGCACAGTGCTCCATACCTGCACTTGTTGATAATGTCCCTTATGCCAACAACACTCATGCCTGTACCACGTATCATTTCCCGTCCAGATTTTGTGCAACAAAATGTCTCCCTCCAGTCAAGACCAATACTCTGATATTTTACAAAACATTTGATCAGTTACATGAAACCAAAGGGTCTATTTTATTACAGGCTACACACCAAACAATTACAACAATCACTGATTATAGCTCTGCACTGATTCTGCTTTTTCAGTTCTAATACCAATGCTTTGGCTTTAAGTAGCTGCTGATTCCCAATATCAACTGATACCAGAGACTTCCTAAGAACAAAAAAAAATACTAATATTGTATGACAAAATATGTATTATACAAGTGTGTAACCACAGATCACATTTGTTTTGAAAGTTTGCACATTCTAAGACTTTCTGGACCAACTACCAACTTCTGGACAGTAAATGTTCATGGACTGGTGCCATCGTTCAATACAAGTATCAGTATCCTTCTGAGCCACAGTACTCAGAAAGAAAAAATGCCACAGTAGTACTTTTACTCCTCACCTTATATTCGTTCTCCCTGTTCTTCTGTCTACTCTTCCACCTGTCAATCAAAAACATGGACTGGTTAGGAACCATTGATTAAACAAAGAATACAGAGAACAAAAACTGCACACAGAAAACACAAAACACCAAGGTTATGAAAGAACTAGGTTTAACCCTCACGCTCTCAACGGGGTCACACTGACCCAAAGAACTTTTTTTTTCCTTCCCGCTCTCTTGGTAAATCAGAACCAAACATTTATTTTCCAATAAATTCTTGTCAGGCTAGAAAATACATTTTTGGGTCTGATTGACCCGCCCCAAGAGAGCGGGAAGGAAAAAAAAAATTTCTTTGAGTTAATGTGACCCCGAGGAGAGTGTGAGGGTTAAGCACAGTGGCACTGCAGTTAGAAGTGTGGAGTATGAATGTTCTCCCTGTGTCTGTAGGTTTCCTCTGGGATAGACTAAGTATCTGCCGATAATTGATATTCTTAAAACACAGTTAACGAGTCATGTTCTTCAACTCAAATTTTTCACTATTGGTGCTGATATTCGATACCAGTATCGGTATCAGTACATACATCGGTACATACTCCAGGTGCTGCCACTAAAACCATGTAGTGTATGGCCCGTCTGGACCCTGGAATATCCTGTACAGATTTTGTTATGAAATTAATCTCGATTGAAGGCCACTTTTTAATAAGACAAAATCAAATTAAATAGAAAAATGTGATCGATCAACATGAAAAAAAGTCATAGTGGCAGCCTTAATGAAGATAGGAGTTTAATGTTATACTGTGGAACATTAAAGGCAAAGCACCAACATATCCACAGAGACAAACAGGTGGCAGACCCTCCACCAGAAAAGTTCTTTCAAAATTCAATAAAACTCACGTAGTCACATTATTATAACTGGGAAAGAAAGCTCTGAAAAGTCTATGCTTTAATATGTGAGAAGTACGGAGTTCCCCAGTGCATGAGGAGGCTGGAGGTTGTGACCCTGTTTAATGGGGCAGGTGCAGACAGGGGCAGAAGGCTGAGGGCTGTTAGCGAGAGGTGTCACTGTGAAACCAATGGGATGGTGTGGCAGAGAGCAGAGCCACAGCTGGAGAGGAGGAACGGCCTCATCCTTCCACAGACTGGGTTTGGGAGGCGCTTATTGCCTTTTTAAAATGCACTAATACCAATCATCCTGTCTGCTTCACTCATTAACATCAGAGCGTACTTGATTTAAGCACATCATTCCATAGGCCTGCAGGCAAAAGCCACGCACTCGACACACACACAGCATTTATAGCACTGCGCACCACTCTATAAAGCAGTGTGTGAAAGGAGACTCAATGTGTGAAAATGTGACAGTTTTGCCATGAAGGGAGAAGAATGACAATTACAGCGACTCGAAGAAAGCTCAGCTAAGGCACACGTGGATTTTACAAGGTAAAAAGCACCTTACGCAACCTTTCTACCTTCTCGTCTCCATGGAGATGTCATTACCATGTCTGTACTGTTCCACATTAAACTTATCTCCACAGATAAGTGGGAGATGCCACCTAGCTACGTTACATGTCAGATCTTTTAAATGGTCACATTTTTATACCTTCCAGGCTCAGAGCACTTTACATCAAGAAACCACACCATCCACACACACTCACACACCCGTGTACACACAGACTAGGGGTGTCTTGCCCAAGAACACAACTACAGCATTCATCTGTAGGAGCTTCACTGCCAGAGATCTGAACCCTCAACCAATGATGTTTATGTCGAGAGTGGACAAACACTCTAGACCTACTGTCACCTACCCCCACCCACCTGTGCACGGATTCAGGGATTTTCAGACATCATAAGCACCAGCAACTGAGTAAAGTGAGTAAATGCAAAATAGATACGATTAATGCCATACTGTGGAACATGCCGAGCAAAGTAACATGACATCTTCTTCGGCAAATGCAAGAGAACTAGTCGTAATTCTCATACAGGTTTGGAAAATAGATTCAATTAGTATTAGTATTTCTTGTAGAGTATACACTACAATCTTTCAGTCACTTGTACTTTTGTGCAAACCTGAACCTCACTCAAAACATGCACACGCCTGTTGATCATATTTCCAATGGATTGAAAATATTTAATCACAAAACAACGACAGATTTATGTTTTGTGTGTTATTTCCCCATCCTCGCCTTAAACTATTTGTCTAAGAATTTAGTGTCAAAATGAACCACAGTTTCCACACCTGCCTCCCTCCTCCACATTCTAATGATCCCAAACACGACATGTAGTTTCTTAATAGCCCAATAAAGGTTATAATTACGTAGCATTAGCACTAGCACACGTAGGACGCCTCTCTGTAGTAAATACCACTGTGAGTGTGTGATGATGGCACAGATCCAGCCGTGAGGAGAAGAGACACTTTAAAGGGCACCACCTGCTGTGTATTGGAGCAGCTCCGAAAAAAAACCAAAAAAAAAACAGCTAAACATTGATTTAGTTTCATCCACACATCAAATTCCTTTACTATTGATTCTGGTCTTTATTATGAACCCAGCTGCTCCGCCACCAAGGTGCGCCGTACTGCTCAACAAACTATTTGGTATTTTGCCTACAATGTTCCACAGTATGGCATTAAAGGTCCTATATTATGTAAAATGGACTGAGCTTTAAGACATTTTAGAATGTTGTTACCACATCAAAAGCAGACCTGGAGTTGTGTTTTGTTTCATTCACATGTTAGAGGAATTCTTTATTATGAGTCTGTCTACATCTGCAAAGCTCAAAACGCTCAGTTTCACCCTGTGATGTCATGAGGTGGTAGTTTTCAAGTTAACTCCTTTTACTTTTTGTTCGATGAGCTGAAATGATCCAAATGATTCTTGTGAAGGTGTATGGAGTTGAAAAACACAGTGGAGCACTTCCTGTATTACCACATGACATCACAATGTGGAACAGAGTGTTTTCTCTTTGAGAGAAGAAGTAAATATGCAGAATGTGTGTGTTGAACATTTGTGAATGTAACAAACACAACACACATCAGGATACAACATAGATGAGAGAACAGTGTCATGTCATTGGTTTATTTTGATTGTGATAAACCTACACTGAAAAGTATCCACAGTCACCTGTGCACAGATCTGACGCTGCTGTCATCTCTATAGATACTGTGGAACATTCTAGACAAAGCAGTAATGTCTACATGGAGACAAGCAGGTGGTGAAACCTAGTGGCGGCTGGTGGTATAATTTCTATATATATATATATTATTAATATATGTATTATATATAGTATTTTAGCGAAACAGAAACAGACAGTCATTTTGGTCACTACTGGCTGAACTATCAGCACAACGCACAGCCAAGCGCAGTTTTACGCAAGTTTACCCAAGTTTACGTAGCAGCACAACCTGATCCACCGCTCGCTGCCAGACCCAACAACACAAGGTAACACGGCGCTCACACCCATTCCCAACAACGTCAGCAAAATCACAATAAGATAAGAGGCTCTGGTCACAACATGAACACACGGCATCAGCGCCGCTGCTACAGCACACAACAGAACAACTGGAGCAGCTCCACCGCACACACCAGCTCATTTACGCACTATTTAACTATTAACACTATTTACCTGTGAGTTACACCCTTATCATCAGAAGGCCCCCTAGTCAGAAAGCCCACAAGTCAGAAGGCCCTGTAGTGAGAAGGCCCACTAGTCAGAAAATCATTCCCTCTTCTATTGGTTTGTCAGCAACATTTCTCTTGAACAATTGAATGTATATTTGATGAAAGCAACAGGGGATAATCCCTGGATATCAGGGAAGAATTAGTAAACTTTTGGATGTTTACCAATTAAAAATGGCTGCAACATCAACATTTTTAGAGATATTGACAGGAAAATGCATAATCATGCATAACAGCATTAGCTAAGGCCAGCATTACTTAATTTGTTGGTTTACAAACCAACCAATGCTATATTAAAAGAAAAAGATTTAAAATAAAATTGAAATGAAGGTTGTAGAGCTCAAATTACTGAACATTTTGCAAGCTGTTGCCTGAACCCTGTTACACTTAAGACAGCCATTTCCACCCAAATCATTATTTCCTCAAACATTTTTGCTGTATTTTAAGGGTTTAATATATTTATTAATTTTAATATTTACTTTTTTAAATATTTAAAACTTGAAATACAATTTCATTGTATTATTTGGTTGTCTCCAAAAATGTATTGTCCACTACAACGATAAAACTGGTCCAAATCCCGGTCCAGTCAGGTCCATAACGTGAGGTCCGGGAGCTGAATGCACGAACTGATTGTAAAATTGTCTTAAACTCTCTTTCCACTTAAATCTGACAGTCACACCAGTCCATATCAACACCAGGACACCAGGTGGACTTAAGCGCTACGCTAGATGAGACTTTTACAACGAGAAACAAGCGGGCAAAGGCGGATAGAGCAGCGAGCGACTGTCCCGGCTCCAGCAGAGAGTGGGCCCTGGTCCCAGCGGTGGGTCTCTCCTCGCGCTTTACTGTGAACAAGTTTAAGCTAAAGTCACTCGCCACTATTAGCCAGTGTACGAGTCAGAATAAGAGCCTTAGTATCTCAACAGAAGCACTCATTTGAGTTTAATGCTTCTTTTCTTGCTCTTACTCCCTAAAACTGTTCCTGGGACGTACTTGTAGGAACTCTCCATAAGTGTACAGCACACAGCTCTGTTGATGTCATCATTAGCGCCTGTAGCAGGAACATGTGTCAGTGCAGAGTCGGGGCTGAGTGACAGAGCAGCTGAACCACAACAGGTCAACATGTGTGTTCATGTTTCATCAGAACAATCAGTTGATTTCAGGGCGCTCCCACCCTGCGCCCAAACACGGATTCTAGAGCTAATGTAAAGTAATGGGCAAAAGCAACATCATGACGTCAAATTTTCTCAAAACTCTTATAGAAACTCCATTAGGTCTGATCTGAAGGTTGGTGGTTTGATTCCAGCTCTCGACATAAAACATCACAGGTTGAGTGGTCAGATCCACTGACCCACAGGTTGGCTGGTGTGATACCAGCTCCCACAGATGAATGCTGTCGTTGTGTCCTTGGGCAAGACACTTAACCCACCTTGCCCACAGTGTCAGCGTACACTGGTGTGTGAATGTGTGTGTGAATGGGTGAGTGGTTCCTTGTTGTAAAGCGCTTTGAGTGCCTTGAAGGTGGAAAAGCGCTATAGAAAAATGTGACCATTTACCATTTACCATTAGGTCGCACTGACTCACCGCACTCAAATTCCGAACACATGACTCAAATAAAGTGATATGAGCACATTTAACGTGATAAAAATATGTCTATGCAGATACACGTTACATTTTAAACAAAATATTAAACATATAGCCTAATACAAAATAACAACTTTTTTAAAATTTTTTATCTTGGTCAAGTTAGGGAGTGCGGCGCTCTTGGCCCCTATTGACCAGCCACCACTGGTGAAACCTCCACAAGAAAATTACATTTACTGTAGCCAAACCTCCTTGTCAAAACCCGACTTTGTTGCATTTCAGAAGTTAAACTGACCTGGGTAGTTCTTAGATGGGAGATAGCTGCCCCAGGTGCCACAAGGGGGCACCAGAGGCAAAAACTGTTGTTGTGTTCTTAGGCAAGACACTTCAGCCACATTGCCTAGTAGGAATGTGATGTGTGTGTGTGTGTGTGTGTGTGTGTGTGAGTGATGGTGGTGGTGGGAGGGGCTGATGGTGCAGACTGGCAGCCTCATTTCTGTCAGTCTGCCCCAGAGCAGCTGTGGCTACAATAGTATTTTACCATCACCAGGTAAAATGAATGAATAACGCACCAAACTGTAAAGCGACTTTGAGCGTCTGGAAAAGCGCTGTATAAGACTAATGCTTATTATTGTACCTTTAATATGCAATATAACACTAACATGTCAACCCCAGAACAATGAAAAAAGTACAAACTCAACCAGCAGCAAACACAAGGTATACACTGCACTTCAAGAAATTATTTTGTGTCCACATGAAAAAATGCAATGAGAAAGAGAGAAAAAAGAATAATTGAAAACTCTCTCTTTGATCATTTACTGTAAAGATAAGAGTGAAAATAAATTGGTTTTGAAGGAAGTCACAGCACTTGACATGAGCACAGCGCTGAGTCTCTCCACAGTTCCACACTGGGGTAGTGCTCAAGAGAAGTGCTGTGAGGGTCTGACCAACAAAGAGACACATTTGAAAAGACACAAGATACAAAGTGCTGTTCTGTGTATCAGCTGTAACATCACGACTGTTTAAAGAGCCCATATAAGACAATTTTCTGATCTCTGTTCTAATGTTGCTTCCTCATCGCAAACACACCTGAAGTTCTGTTTTGTTTTGTTTCATTCACACATGTTTAACACACAAACCCTAACCCTGCACATTTACACTGAGTTCTTCTCTCAAACAGAAAACACTCTGCTCCACCTCGTGATGTCACACAAGAGGTGTTCCACTGTGTTTTAAACTGCATTCACCTACACCAGAATTATTTGGATGATTTCAGCCCTGGAATTGATCTCTACTGAACTAAAGGTAAAAGGAAAAAGTAAAAGGAGCTGTTCACTTGAAAACAATCACTTGATGACATCACAAGGAGGGCTGGGTCTCATTACGAAGTTGCTGATATGATACATATAAATACAGTGCACTTTCAGTTCAATACAATATAATTCAAATCAATTCAATCTGGTTCAATGAAGAAAACCTAAATCATGTCTGTGATACTAAAAGTCTTTGTTAAACCGCTTCTTGTGCAAAGTGAAAATGAAACACAAACATTTTACTCATCAAAAGAGTGAAAATGTCAAATGTAGCATACACAGGTTTCTTTCCTCTACAAACAACAAAACTGTAGCTGTAACATTTATTTAGTAAAATATACCAAAAAATACTCTTGGCGATATATCGATGCAGCAGTCCACAGTATCAATACTGTATCATCACATTAAATGATACAATATTTCAATATTTTTGCACAGCCCTAATCACCAGGTGCAACAGAGCAGTTTGAGCTTTGTGGATGTAAACAGACTAATAATGCAGAGTTACTCAAACATGTGAATGAAACAAAACACAACTCCAGCTCTGTTTTTGAGGAGGGAACAACATCAGAACATGTAGATCACAAAGCTCATAAAGCTCACAAGAGTCCATTCTGCATAATATAAGACCTTTAAGTGATAATTTCTTCCATAAACAACAAAATATCCAGTTTTATTCTGTATAAAAATTGCTAATATGTAGTTTACACCTCTACAAACATGTTCTAAAATGCATAGAATTCTTGTCTTAATATTAATCCTGCAGAGATCAAAATGTGAACATTGATCAAAAAAACAGGAACCTACATCTCAACACTTGTCAGTAAAAAGCGCAAAGATTTTTTTTTCCTCATAACTGTTCAGCACAAATGTCCTTTTACACACAAGGATGCAGGGCTTGGAGTCTGGCAGTTTAAACAAGGCTAACAACAACACCTTTGACAAGGCAGATCTGTGAAGTAAAGGACTCAGAGCCAGTACAAACATGAAAGTCAAAAACAGGACCAATATAACACCAAAACTGGATTGAAACCTAGAACTAAACCTGGAACAGATCAGGCCTAAACCAGGACTAAAACAAGGCCAAACCATACAAGAAGTAAACTGGGCTCAAACCAAGACCATATGTGAATGCACCCAAAGATCAGATCATCTTTTTGTCCGATAAATCTGCCTCCAAATTCCTGAATTATTAGACCAAACTTGGCTTGCAAATAGAACCCATAATCTCCTTGGAATAGGGCAGAAGAACTTACCAGTGTGCCACCACACACTTGAGGAGCCCCATATAAACAATAGCTTTGCCAAACCCAGGAGCTTTGATGTGCTGCTGTTTTTGGCGTCTCTAAGTAGGACAAACATGAGCTCCACACTTGGACCAGAAGAGCCTCCTGCCTCCTGCTGCAGGGGCCCTCTCCATCTGGATACAGGAGCAGAGACAGCCTCCTGGAGACCCCCAGATCCTCCTGAAGGGTGGGGGAGATGTATGGAGAGACGTATGGGGTGTGTGTGGAGGGATGTATGAAGATCTGGATGTCATGGAAACAACGGGATATGGGAGATAATCCATGTTTGTATTAATGTTCAGAGGATCAGGAGGCGAAACAAGAAAAGAAAGAGTTACGACTATTGTGTGTCCACGGAATATTGTTCTTTGCCTGAAATGTCCCATAATTTGGAATTAAACTCGCAGATGATGGTATCAGATCTGTGAAGAGATGACCTGCTAACACTAAGAAAGCATGTTTGCATGTCATAGATTATAATCTATAATATAGTGAACACAAGCACAATAGGTCAGCTTTAATAGTCAATTTACTACACAGTGATGGCGATAGGCTCTTAGAGTGTCTCAAAGTATGATGATTCAATCCCAAACTAGCAGAATTTGGTGGCTTCTGTATTCTGTGTACATGATAATCTTATTTTATAAACTCCCAAAGGAAGACGTGCAGCTGGTTCAGGAGCAGAGGGTGTAAAGAATGAGGCTGGATGGAGTGAGGGGTTTTGCCTTGGCGTCTTAAACTGGTGATTACATTTTATAGAGACATTTATAATTAACAACAATTAATAGTCAAGTCAATCGATACTGACATCCCATGTGATAAAAGCCATTACTCTGCTGCTTAGCAAACACTAAATCAGCTTTAACAATACATCATTAACTCATCTCCATCTCAATTAAACCCTATAGGACTGAGGAGTGTTGTGACGATGCCTTCTGTTTGTGTGTGTGTGCTTGTGTGTGTGTGTGGGTGTGTTATGAGGGGGCGGGGCGGAGCCAGATGAATACCCCCACACCTTAAAGACTCACAGCACGGCGCCCCCTGGAGGACATCTGTTTGGGCAGGTGTGTGTGTGTGAGGATGTGATTAAGATTGGCAAGACTCTCATCCATCGCGGCGCAGGGGAGAGCCAAACCTGAGCCAGGAGAGCAGCGTGCCGGAGCGAGGGGAGGGTGGAGGAGAGGAGGGTGGAGGGGGAGGAGACGGGGCCTGAACAGTTGAGTCGTCCTGGGACAGATGGAGGTGATGATTGGAGTTTGAGTGAAAGAGAGAGGAAATCCAAGGGAACAGGAGAAGAGGAGTCATTTTTCAAAGTCAAAGATTGTGAATTTAGTGGTGGTTATAATTTTACAGATAACAGAGGTCTGTTACCTAGCAACCATAATGTAAACAAGAGCTAAAACATGTCTAAATTGCACAAAAGTGATAATTTGACAAATAGAAATAAATCACAACATCTTGAATTTATGAAATTACTATAACATTATAAAAACTGGATGGAAACCAAGTCTGTACCAGGACAAGTGTGAACGCATCCACATAACAGATCATATTATTGTACAATACATCTGCTTCCAATTCCTGATTTATTAGACCAAAACTGGCTTACAAACTGAACTCGAACTCAGAATCTCCTTGGAATAGGGCAGAAGAACTAACCACTGTGCCACCATACACTCGAGGACACAGTCTATACAAACACCAGATCTGCCAAACCTTTCAAACTAAGATGTGTGTACCAGGCTCGTTCCCATCAGTGCACGAAGGTTTTGATGGAACATTGTAATGGACATGTTACTGCTTTGCCTGTAATGTTCCATGGTGTGACATTAAATGTATCTGACAGGGCACAAGGAGATGCCACCAGTCAGTTACAGGTCAGCTCTGTGGAGAGGCATGCTCTGCTCACAGTGAGAATGTATGCTTTAAACTTGTAAGCAACAAAACATCTGCAATTAGCAATGAAATATCATTCCAAGGCAAAGATAACATCTCCATGGAGATGAGCCGCTTCAACCAGAAAAGTTACATAGTGCATCTTTAAGTCTTTGTACATGTTTGAAAATGTCAGATACAGTTTACCTAACTCCATTTGTATGATATTTCTGTGACACTAAACTAAGAAATTATTTGACTAAACCTCGACTCAAATTAAAGAAAGAAATTTATAATTAAAAACAGAATCAAAAATTCTTGCCAAAATGAATGCTGCAATGTTTGAAAAAGATGCAATTAAATAGAGAAAGAGTGGAGCCCTCACAGATAACACTTTTCAGATGAGCTAAAATCCTATCTGGAACATTAGTCCAGGTTAGTGACAGGACTTTCAGCCCTTTTATGAGCTCTAAATTTTTTGAATGTGTTCCTTTCAAATAGCTGGTCAAAAGACACAAAGATGCCAAGATTTGTTCAAAATGATTCAAAGTGAGACTGGAAGTGAGTTGGACCTTTGGAATTATGCATGATCTAAATAAAACAATGCACTACAAGAATAAGACAAGAAAACTATCTGCTATATAGTGATGTTTTGTGCACAAATGGTCGCTCGTGTTATCCACTCTGCTTCTGTGCTGAATCACGTGTTAGTTCAGGGTTAATCAGTGTGAAAATGCATCAAAACTAGAAAGAAATAGTTTTGGCTCTTTTTAAAAAATGAGATCCAGTTTCCCGCTCATGAATGTCAAATGACTAGTCCAGTTCACCATTTTGAACCAAAAATATGCATGTGAAGGCGGAGAGGATGGAGGATATGGTGTACTTTCCAACGGGGTAAAGTTATTCTGAGCAGTGGAACAGCCTCGAGAACAAATTCTCACTTTTCACTTTCAAATGAAGACGTCACAGAAACTACAGCAGATGGGCTTTATTTTCAGTGCATTTCTGTGTTCAGAAAAACCACCCCCCAGAGTGGACAGAATGGTAAAAACAGTTCATGGTGTCGATAGTGAAAGCCTATAGGACTCATGTGGGCACTGGGCTTGGCAGAGTGGCAAACATGGAGGGACCAGAGTCACTTCATGCTCTAATGTAAAGAGACAACACGCCCGCTTTCATTTGTACGCTGTGGAAAAGCCTGCCCCTCCAACACGCTTCTATCCACAACAAAAATATTTGGTTTCATTACAGAATGGGAAGAAGTCAGGGGATTTTGAGCCAATGAACAACACAAAGATGGTGAAAACATGTAAGAAAACCACACACAAATTTGATGTTGTTGTGTGTTTGGGCAAGACACATCACCTCATCAAGCTGGCTGCATCAGGGAGGGCATCAGGTGTAAAGATCTAGCAAAACTTTAGTGGCTGTGGCATTTCCTGACAAAATAGTAATAGGTAAATAAAAAACTGAATTAAAACATGTGTGATTTCCAGTTCACAGATGTTGTAAAATGCTCAAAAGTACTTGAGCATCTCCATGTGTGACGTAGGTTGACCGTAAAGTGGGTTGGGGTTCAGTGAGTAAGTTTAAAAAATCCAGACGAGATGTGGGCCACAGTTTACTTTTTTTTTGTTTTCAATAATTACAAAAAGTGCAAGTGCAAGAAGGACAATAAATCATTTTAAAACCAATTGTGTGCAATTTCTTTTGTCATATGTGCAAATATGTTGAAAGTGCAGTGTTTTAAAGTGTCCTAGTGAAGGGTGAAGATGCTTAGTGTACTTACGGGTAACAAACCATCAGCCTGTTTGTTACACCATGGAAAAGAGCAGGTGAGAAGCTCCACCAGAAAAGTTACACAATGCACCTTCAAGTTAATTTAGACTATGACTCTAAGTTTTGTCATTTGAACTGAATGGATACTCAAACTTACTCAAGGTACAGCTGTAATCAATGAATCCTATGGAGAGAAGCTGCTGTTAATCATTTCTTACAGTTTATCTGCACAGATCAGATCATTCACAAATCCAAGTCCAAATGAAGCAGTTTACCGCGGGACATTCCACCACCTCTGTTCTGTTCCAGGGTTCTTTACAGACCTCTCACACATTTTAAGTTGATGGTGCACGCTGAGTACAGGGTGCAAAACCACACAAAAAATCTTTAACAATCAAAAAAGCAATTCCATTTCACATAGAGGAGAGAGAGAGAGAGAAGAGAGAGGAAGAGAGGAGAGAAGAGAAAGGAGAGGGGGAGAGGCAGTTACAGAGACCTAAACAGAAATGAAAGAGGGATAAAAGCACTCCACCCCTCCATATCTACAAGAAAGAGGCTTAACACCATTACCCCGCAGCTCAGATGGAGCTCTTGGTTTGGAGTCTGGACTGGTGGAGGACAGAGGAAAGGGCATGGAGCTCATTAACATCTGACGCACTTTAGCTGGCTATACTTAAAATAGATCACACCATCCTGGATGATTGGAGCACTTCAGAAAACACCATCAGAAACTTTTTGACATGAAAATAGATAAACAAGAACACTGCATTGTACGAGATAAAGGGTTTTTAGGAACATTTATGTTTAAAGGTTTTATATTACACAAAATGGACTCTTGTGTGTGGACCCTGCTTAGACTGCTGCCCCTGCCATCCTGCCCTGGATAAGCAGAAGAACATGGATGGATGGATGGACTCTTGTGAGCTTTTAGCCATGTTAGAATGTTGTTCTTTCATCTAAAACAGACCTAGAGTTGTGTTGTTTCATTTAAGTAATCCTTTATTATTACTCTAGTTACATTTCCAAAGTTCAAAATACTCTGTTCCACCATGTGATGTCATGAAGTGGTAGTTTTCCCATTAACAGCTGCCCTTTACCTTTGGTTCAGCAGAGATTGGCAATTCCTGGTCTGAAATGATTCACATGATTCCAGTGAAGGTGAGTGGAGTAGTTTCTTTATTACCAATTGACATCATAATGTGGAACAGTGTTTTCAGTTTGAGAGAAGAACAGACACAGGGACTGCTCCAAAGACACTCCTTATGATTCATATTATGCAGACACTGTTCCAGACCTGATAGTCCTAGTTCAGTCCTGAAGCTAAACCCTCCTGGTTCAGTCCTGGTTCGGTCCTGGTTCGGTCCTGGTTCGGTCCTGGTTCGGTCCTGGTTCGGTCCTGGTTCGGTCCTGGTTCGGTCCTGGTTCGGTCCTGGTTCGGTCCTGGTTCGGTCCTGGTTCAGTCCTGGTTCAGTCCTGGTTCAGTCCTGGTTCAGTCCTTCCTCTCTTCTCTCACAGCGGGCTGAGCTCAGTGTGCTGGCTCTGGTCTTGTGGAGGGGGCAGACTCCTCCTTGACGCTCTGTGTGAGAAATGTATATATTTGTAAGTGCTAATGCTAAGAGGCGCGGAACAGGGACCGGCTGCAGAGCAGATGGTTCAGAGCGAGGCAGAGGATCAGAGCGGAGCTCACACCCGCCTGCGCTAACCCCCATCCTGTTACATCTGACAGAGCAGCCACATGCACAGCTCTGCTCCACGATTCAGCACACTCCTGCTCTTAATCCTGCTCTCAATCCTGATTTTAGTGCTGGTTCAGTCCTGTTTCAGTCCTTCTTCTAAGTCATAGTTCAGTTCTGGTTACAGCTTTGGTTCAGTCCTGGTTGAAGTCCTGGTTTAGTCTCGTTCTTGGTCATGTTTCTTTGGCTCACTTACAGCCCCTGTGTAAGCCTCTAACTAAATACAAAATTGAACATTTTAATGCCATGCTGTGAAGCATTCCAGGCAAAGATAATGGAAGGTCTTGGTTTGAGTATTTGATTGTAGTCCTTGTTTAGTTCTTGGTTCAGTGCCATTTTAGTTCCCATGTACAGTGCTGTTTTACTTAAGGCCTGAGTGTAAGTCTGAGGTCTTGGCTGAGTTTTGATTTTGTTATTAGTCCTTTATGAGTACCATCTTAGTCCTAATTAAGTCATTATTTAGACCTGGGCTAGTCTTGTTTTTTCTTAATTTAACATGGACATAGGACTCCATATCATTGTTTCCATAGCAACTCCATAAAATACCCTCTGGTTTACTCTTGTTGGTGGTGTAATCAGTCATGTTCACCAGTTAAAAGCTGTTTTCGTTATGGCTTAATCCCAGTTTAATCCTGGTTTAGACGACATATTAAATAAAAGCTCATTGTAAAATAATGAAATGCAGAATCCCATTAGCTTAAGTGTGGGTAAACGGCAGTGTTTAAATGGAGGTGTAGAGGCACAATTAGTCCTGGCCTGTGTGTGTTGCGTGTGTGTGTGTGTTGAGCCACAGACACCAGATTAATGAGTCCGATCAAAGGCCACGGGAGTTTCAACAGAGACTGGGATTCTACTCTGCACAAGTACAACTACAGAGTCAACTCACAATTCACTGCAAACAAACAGTCAAGTGTGCGTGAAAATGAACTGGAGCAAACTACATGTAGAGATTTAGAAGTGATTTACAAGAACGTGATTTAATAAACTTGGGGAAAAAAAACAGAACTGGTTCATTTGAAACATTTGGCTGTGGGCCAAAGTTATTCCCATAGACGATAGAAGTGGACTAAGTGAGTAATGAAGTTCATCGAGGCGAGAGCCGAGTTCCATATTTGGAATTCAAACCACGAGTATCATAGCAACCAAACCAGGCACTATGCAGAAAAGGCGTAGGATTTGTCTGTTATGGATGTTCATATCTTGATTTACAAATAAAATAGCATAATAAAAATCCCAGGATCACGTAGAGTGGGTTAATATGAACATTTTGAGACCAAAGTGACGAGTCTGACAGCTGCAGTTACAGAGAGAGGGGAGATATTTTTTCAATAGAAAGTGAATTGGATCCACAGTCGATGGAGCCAGAAGTGCAATCATGCTTACTTCCTAAGCCAAAGATGTTCATTTTGTCTTCTTATGGACTTTAACTTCTTGACACGTTTCCTTCATCAGGAAAGGAAGGAGGCACAGAGGCATGGAGACATTAACCGTGATGACGGAGTGTTCCTCCTTTCACACACCTGGGACACTCTCCTCCAGACTGGGCGACGAGAGGCATGGTCAGTCTGAGCGACATGCAAGGTCCATCAGGCTGACCACGCCTACAGGAAGTAACAACATCTGACCACACCTATAGGAAGTAACAACCTCCGACCACGCCCACAGGTAGTAACAACATCTGATATATGACATGTCACCACCATGGATCTATTAAAATAAGTGGATAGGGTGTTGCTGCTTGTAGTTGCCTCCAGTTGACATAGTGGTCACTCACTGGTACTACAGCGGAAAAAATCCCATAGAGACAAGATTTTTCTCATAGAGCGCAATGTAATCACAAACTACTCGTGTTCGTCTGACAGGGACCTACAACTTTGAAAAATGTCAGATTTTGTGGCGATTTTTACTTATTTTTAGATCATACACTTTTTCTCAGCTCAAAATCCTTCATTTGTCTTAAAAAACGCTTTATAATCGTTTGCTCCAGCTCCGTTCTAGCTCCTCTCGCTCTGATTGGTCAAAGCGATCACGTGATACACAAGCTTGCGCTCCGTGCGTGCGTCCATGTGTGTTCACGTGTGCCAGCGGGAGAAAAGACACTACTGCACATGCTCGGGCGGCCCACAGTCACAGGAAGTACCTCGCGGGGCTAAAGGTGAATCTGGGATCATGCACCATTGAGCACGGCCCATTGACTTGAATGGGCGGCCATTTTGAAACCTCGGGGCTTGGTCACCACCAACACAGGGCACAGTTCTGAAGATGCAGCAGCAGCAGCCGAAACACGTCAACAAGATAACTACACTTTACTGTACTGTCTTTAACAAAAGAACCCAAGAAGTTAATGCTCACTTCCTGTTTGGAATGCATCCTAATTATTCACCACAATGAGTTTATAAGCACTTGTTTGAGTTTCAGACCATAGTTGAGTTTTTCAGCCACAGTAATGCTACATTTCATTATATATCAGTATCTGAGTAAATCAATAGACAACTCAAACAAGAAACAACACTGAAGCCAACGTGCTCCACTGAGTATATCTGTAGACGGGTGCAGCTCAAGAGGAAGAAGGGCTGTGCTTTACTCTTTGGGGTTCATGTGTTGTGCTGTTGTCACCTCACAGGAGGCAGGGCAGGAAAAGTGCAGCAGGCTTAAAACAGCAGAGGAGGAGGAGAAGGGAGGGGGAGGGTTTGGTCGAGACCTGGTTCTGGTTCAGTTCTGGTTCAGTTCTGGTTCAGTTCTGGTTCAGTTCTGGTTCAGTTCTGGTTCTCTACTCCCCACAGGTCAACTGGGTGATTTCAACCCTGGAATTGCCGATCTTTGCTGAACTAAAGGTAAAAGGAGCTGGTAACTTGAAAAATACCCCTTCGTGACATCACAAGGTGGAAAAGAGCATTTGAAGCTTTGGGGATGTAGACAAACTAATAATAAAGTGGTATTCAAAGTTGTGTGAATAAAACACAACTCTATGTACTGTATATTTTTGATAACACGATTTTAAGGTTCTATATTACACAAAATTGACTCTTGTGAGTTTCAAGTCCTTGTTTAAGTTCCAATTTAAGTCCCGGTCTAGACCTGATGTAGAACTGGTCTGCATCAGTTTCAGTCGGGACATATGTGTGGCCGTGTTTTCTTTCGTCTGTATTCTCACACCTCTTCGTGTTCGCCAACAGCAGCACACAGATCAGGGCTCGCTGTGCACTTTCATTTGACTTCAAATTCACACCTCTGAACACTTGTTTATTTCAATAGATTTCAGTGCCATTTGTCTCTGTCACTGTCTGAAGCTCCTGATGACAATTTGAGAGAATCTATGAATATATTGGAGCTGTTGGCACTAGAAGAAGTTATTAGAATTTTGGCATCGGCGTACAGAGCTGTCAACTTTGAATGCTGATTCCAACACAAATACGATTGTCTCAACACTTCCTTTGAGTTTTGACAACACTCAGAATCCTCTTCTCGCACTAACGCCCTGTTCACTTTCACTACAGCTGTATTCTCTCTTCTGTACATATACTCACTGTCCCTCCTCTGTATCATATATTCACTACATCTGATATTTGCAGCTACGGGCCTTAAATCTCCAGCAGAGGCCAATATTTTGTTTGGCCAAACAGCTGCCTCATATGCATCAAGGGGATCTGCATAAAGTTTTATTTGAACACTTTACTGCAAAGAGGATACTGCAAAAATGTGACCATTGCTTTAGTTTGTAGTAAGACTTAAGGTCACGGGTTTGTACTTAACTCAAATTTTGATAAAATTACCAAAATATTGCCACATATCGACCCAAACATACTGGCAAAGCTTATCAGCCATCGCTTTCTCTGGATCCTACAATCGGCATCGCCATCAGCCATGGAAAAACCCATATCGGTCAATCTTTAATCTCCTCTGTGCCATTCAGTCTCCCTCTTCTGTATATCCCTCCTCTATACTATAAATTCACTGTCCCTCACTTCAGCTTAGGCCCTTTTAGTAAGATCTATAGCCAATTCTGTGTAAGTAAAAGCATGTAGTTTAGAGCAGGGTTCAGAGAGTTTGGTGTTAAATGGTCCTCATTAAAAGCCAGTCTTTTCTATGTTCAGGAAAAAATAATATTGAAATCCAAGTGATTAGCTGCATAAGACAAAGTCAATTCAAAAACAGTGATCAGGATCCATCTGTATATTTTTGCCCTTCTCCAAATACACTGTCACACCTTACACGCCGCGTCCCAGTCCTGCTCATAATTGCACCTTACAAATGTCATTAGAACAGGAGGGAAATGATGTGAGTATTTTGTAGTTAACACAGGGCTCACAGATTGCAGAGTTGGCACTGATCGCGGGGGAACAGCCTGTCTGCCTAATCTCTGCCCATCTCTGCCCATCTCTGCCCATCTCTGCCCCCTCTGCGACCCTCTGTTAGTGCTGCCAAAAGTAAACAAATAAAGTACCATGACGATGCAGAAAAACAGAGCGATACAAAGTTAGTGAACAGATGATGGGCAGGTGGAGGAGTGGAGAGAGGAGGAGGAGGAGTGGAGGAGTGGAGAGAGGAGGAGGAGGAGTGGAGGAGTGGAGAGAGGAGGAGTGGAGGAGTGGAGAGAGGAAGACGAATGGGAATAAGGAGATGAGCGGACCGGAAGACACAGGCCTGTTTGGCAGGCGTCCATGGAAACGACAGCTGGCAGCGACATCCTTCACCAACCTGGAGAGAGGCGCAAGGCATGATGGGAACTACCTCCTGAGACGTCACGCCAGAGAGGAGATATGAGGATCAGATGTGACAGGGGAGCGGAGGTGTGGAAGCAACATGCAATGACTTAAAGCTACACTGTGGAATTTTATAGTGGAGTACAGGAAACATTGAAGCATGTGCCTGATTTTAAGAATGTATGTTAAATATTTTTCTTTTTTTAATCAATAAAAACAACTTCATAGAAAACATGTTTATAAAAGAAACGTGTGCACTGACTTCTGTGTTAGAAAACTGCAATGCTCAACGTCATCATAAAGCGCTGTGCAGTTGTCAACACCTCCTATCACACATTAAGAAAAACAAAAAACAGAATGACGTGTGTACGTCACAGTGGGCGTGTGCCAGTGGTGGTGAAAATGTGGATTGAATGACAAAACAGGCTATTAAAGGTGACTCAAAGATCACTCCAAATACAATTTTAAAGGAGAAATTAAATGAGAAGGAAACGACTAGAACATGGTTAAAAGCTCTGAAAAGTCTATTTTGCAGAATAGGTTTGTTTAAAACCTAAATGTTTGGATTTCATTTGATCTAATTTATTCAAGCATGTAAAACCACTAAGCCAAGTTACAGGTCAGATCTGTGGAGACGCGGCCCCCTGTAGCATCTGATTTTCCCAGTCGTCTCTCATCCAAGTACTGACCAGGCCCGGCCCTGCGGAGCTTCTGAGATCTGACAGGATCAGGCTTTGACGAGCTGCTATGGCCACATAAATGATTTGTATAATGCCACAATGCAGAACCTGTCAGACCATAGACTGTATATATATGAGTGGACATAGCTAACGGAAGTGTGCCAGGAGCCTCTTCCGGCTCCTTCTGATGGCTCCAATTGACTTACATTGGGATTTTGTCACCCTTCTCTCTGTACCTGCTGCTGTGAGCCTCGTCAGTTTGGTCTTAAAATGTTCATATTAACTTGCTCTACAGGATCCAGATTTTTTTTTTCTTCACTATTTTTCCATCAAAAAACCTATTCATAACATAACCATTATGACCACTCCTGTAACCGTGAGCATCACGAGTTTGATTTGGTCGGTGCTGAACGCTGTGGGTGACGTCACACTCTCTGAGTTCACTTCTTTTATACGTCTGTGTCAGACTAAACAATCCATGGGTTTCAGACTGAAGAACATTTTGCAATGTTCCATAACAATTCCAAACTAAATATTCTATATATTTCCAATTATAAACAGCAAGCCATGAAATAATGTCTCCATGGCGACAAGCAGGTGACGGGCCCCTTAAAAAAAAGTTACAGAGTGAACCTTTAACTTGAGTTCAGAAATATATTCTTTTAAATGAGAGATTGTTACCATTAAAAGATAAGTCATAATAATAGTGTGTGTGGAGCGCAAATGTGACACACACGGGGTAGAGGTGGAGGAAGTGGAGGAAGTGGAGGTGGGGGTGGTGGGGGAGGGGGTGATGGGACTTTTTCTGTTTGGTCTCTGGTCTCCAGCACTAATTAACACAGCTCCAGAGTCAGGGCCCCCTGCTTGTCTCACAGGCTGTCCTCCGAGCTCATGGTCTGGGCTTAGGCCTGCTCACGCCTGGGTCTCTGCGCAGAGGGGGAGAGAGAGCAGAGAGAGAGAGAGAGAGGAGAGAGAGAAGAGACAGAGAGAGAGAGAGAGAGAGAGAGGAGAGAGAGGAGAGAGGAGAGAGAGAGAGGAGAGAGAGGAGAGAGAGAGGAAGAGGAGAGACAGAGAAAGGAGAGAGAGAGAACAGGGGTGGGGTGAGGTGGGGTGAGGTGGGTTGGAGTGAGTCAGATCCCTCGTTACATAAAAAGTACAAAAATACATATTGTACAAATGCAAGTAGAAAGTGCAGTAAAAGTCCACAAGTCACAGAGGCGGTGAAGTGTTTTCATACAGTTACTCGTATAGTCATTTATTTACTACTACACTACAGTACTACAACCTCTACTGCAAACCTCTGAAATACACATTATTCTTGCAGAAGGAAAAAGTGCACTCTGAATTGAATCTTGAATTTAGAATCGCTGCGCTGGGGTAGACTGAGAATATCAAGGCAAACCAAACACACACACACACGCACACACACACACACACACACACGCACACGCACATACGTGCAGACACGCACACACACACGCACACACACACGCACATACGTGCAGACACGCACACACTCACACACATGCACACACACGCACACGCACACACACACACGCACATACGTGCAGACACGCACACACTCACACGCACACATGCATGTACACACACATACACGCACACACGCACACACACACCCACCCACACACTCAGGCACTCTCTCTCTCACACACACTCACGCACGCATGCTCGGACACACACACACACACACTCACAGGCGCACACACGGACACACACACACACAGACACACACACACACACACACTCAGCCCATTCATACATATGGAAGATGGATGATGTGTCTTTCTCATTGACAAAAGCACAGTGCACTATGGGCTGAGCTAAAGTCAGGTCAGGGGGCTCTAATGGAACTACAGCAGCATTAATACTACACTTGCTTACCAATTGTGCATTTTTTAAATTATTATAATAATGTTTTGACCTTCAGGTTTTATCCAAATATTCAAATTCAGCATCAAAACAACCATTTTAATACCATTATGTATTTCTCTAACTCTGTTTTGCTGTTGGCTCAATACACAATACATACCTCCATATCACAACTAAAAATAATCTCTTTAGACAACAGAGTGTGACTGTCAAAACCTAATACGATTCAGGAAAAGTCAATTTGTCCTATTTATGTTTTGACCTTTTTTGTAGAGACTTGTTCAATGTTTATTTACCAGTTTAATAAGTATCTTTTTTTCACAACAGAAAGTAGAACGTACTATTATTTCTGTGCTTTGGCTACAGTACACGGGGAGGGGGGGGGGTGTTCACACGGGGTCTGGGCCGGAGGTGAGTTAGACCCCGCCCCCTCCTCAGTGCCCCGTCCACAGTCTGGTGACTCCGGCGTGGGTGAAGACAGATGAGACTGCCCCTGCTCTGTGCACCCACTCTCCAAGTGTCTGAGGGGATGAACTACACAGGGACCAGAGAGAGGGGGTGAGAAGAAGAGATACGGAGGTTGGGATGGAGAGGAGGAGAGAGGGATAAAGGGGGAGAGATGGTAGGATGAGGAAGAGAACAAAAAGCAGTGCAGAGAAGGGAGACACTGGAGGAGGAGAGAAGGAAAAGCAGGGAGGGTGGGATGTGGGAGGCAGAGGAGGGGTGGTGAGAAGGGGAGAGGAGCAGGAGGAGAAAGATGGTGATAGGGATAGGAGGAGAGAAAGAGAAAGGGAGGGAGGGAGGGAAAGGGAACAGAGAGAATGATAGTGGATAGTGGAGCGGGACGGAAAGGGATGGTGAAAGAGAGGAGTGGGGGATAAGAGGAGGGAGAGAGAGATACAAGAAGAGAAAAACGAAGAGGAGAATGAGTAGAGAAATTGAGGAAGAAAAGGAGATAGAAAGAGGGGGTCAAGCAAAAAAAGAAGAAGAGAGAGAGAAAATGGAAGTCAATGAGGCAGGTCCAGTCCGGTCACAATCGCGTGGACACAAATCCTGGTCCTGAACCGTTAGCCAAGACTATTATACATCAGAGTCCAGCTGAGGGGGGCACGGGGGGACAGAGAGAAAGAGAGTGAGAAGAGATGAAGAATGGGAGAAGGAGAGAGAGAAACAGGAAGAAAAAAAGTGCACACTCCACAGAACTGAGATTTTCCGTATTAAAACAGATATAACATCCAAGCTGAGCTGAAACATGAATCAAATCAACACAATTAGAAAAATCACAGAGGTGGAAATCATTTAGATGCCATCCCAATAAGATATAAGAACACATCATCAGGTCATGTCTACTTTTATACAAAAAACACCCTAGAGTTTACCTACAAACCTGTTGAAAAAGGCATGAGACCTGCCTCTGTTGTTGCTTAATGCCATACTGTGGAACATTCTATAGGCAAAGCAATTATTTCTCAAGCAGACAAAAGACCCCAAACCAGAAAATGCACACAGTGACTAGTGATGTAACAATAACTGAAATATCATGATATTGTATCGTCAAAGTTCTCACAATAATATCATCACAATATATCGAATCACAAGTCTCTTTGCTTAAATGAAGAGTTACGGTGCAGCAATTGCTAAAAAAAAAACATAGACCATGATCCTTTGCTCCATTTCAGTACAGACTATAAGATGAAAACAGAAGAAAGAAGAAAACAGTTCTAACACTTTTAAGTTTTAGGTCTTTGGATTAAGTCTTGTCAAGGCATTTTAAGAAAAAGAATATTCACAGTTTTGTTTGCCTCCACAAAATATAGCAAAAAATATCGTACCATGAGATGTACATACATATTATATTATATTATATATAAAATATAGTACAGAGAGATTTGGATATTGTTAATAGGGATGGACATTTGATGAAATGTTATTAATCGAGCTACAGCTCTACATGCACCATGACGAAACCGAGACATTGATGTGCATGTAAACACACTCACTGAGAGCAACAGTGTCTCCAAGGAGGTGCCAGAGCCCAAATGTGGGACTGAGGCTGCAACCCCAGTGTTTGTGTCAGACACAGCCTCATATCTACGCTCAGAAACCTACATTCAGTTTGTCGATTAGAAATGACATTATCCACGAAATTCTTAATGATCAATTTTCGATTAGTCGACTAATCATGCACATCCCTAATTGTTAACTCCCTAATCGTGAGCCTCCCCACCATATCACAATAAATATTCTACCATGAATCTCACACCGTGACCCCTAATAGTGATATGTACTTAATATGTAATTTAAAAAAATAAAAATAAATTAAAAATAGAGTGAGGCAATAGAGTGTGATTTTCAGTATTATAATAATGGTGGTACTTTGTTTTCTTGCATGCATTAGTATCTTAGTTTCTATAGTCATTCCTGTTAACCTGTTCTACATGATCCTGGTGCTTCTATTTTGGCATTTTGTCCATAAATTCTTATTCCTAACTTGGAATTTGAATCTGCAATTTGCACCATAACTGCTAACCTTGGTGAGCTTCATTTGACTGGAGCTGAGCACTATGGATGGCGCTACATTCCCTTAGTCCGCTTCTTTATACAGTCTATGATCTCTTCTGAGCAGTCAACTGAAAATCTGCAGACCTTTCTCTTTCTTAAAACTAATTGAGATGGGCCAAAGTAAGTGGAGCTAAAATAAAAGCAGCCCGTCTCTCTTTGACTTCCACACAGGCTCTCAGACCTCCGCTCAGACCTCCTCTCTGCTGCTCTGATCACTGGAGCTGCCCTGTCAAATCACCAGTGGATTGCATTGGAAGTGGTTAGGATCAAATTAAACAGAGCTCAGTGTGGCAGAACCTCCACCTCATTTAAAACTACAGTAAAGGGGAGTCTGTATGCGCTAATAGAACGTACAAGGGTTCCCTGGCTTCTGGATTAAGTCTGCTTGTCAGAGTCGTCAGGGAACATACGCTTATTAAAATATGGAACAGTATTCAAAAGGTCCACTACCCAATTTTGTCTTGTGGATCTGAACAAAATGTGCCTTACCTCAGTACGTACACAACACACACACACACACACACACACACACACAAACACTTATAATTATTATTAATAATAGTAGTAGTAGTAATAATAATATTATTATTATTATTATAGTAGTAGTAATAGAAATAATAGTAATAGCAATAGTAGTAGTAACAGTAATAGTAGTAGTAGTAGTAGTAGTAGTAGTAGTAGTAGTAGTAGTAGTAGTAGTAGTAGTAGTAGTAGTAGTAATAGTAGTAGTATCAGTATTATTATTATCATAATTATTATTATTATCAGTATTATTATTATTATTATTATTATTATTATCATTATTAGCAGCTCTCTGTGTCAGAATAGTCTGCTGCATGTTAGAAAGCATTTTATTGTCAGATGATTAGGAAGTGTGTGTTAGCATGCTAGTTGTTAGCTTTACTGCATAGACTGTATAAAGAAGTGGACTAAGGGAGTATGACGTAACCCACAGAGTTCAGTTCCAGTCAAATGGAACTCACGAGGCCAGCAGTTATGGGAGAAATTTGGAGCAACGGGCAAAATAGCAAAAATAAAAAGCACCAGGATCATGTAGAGCAGGTTGATACAAACATTTTAAGACCAAAACGAGGAGCCTGACAGCAGCAGTTACATAGAAAGAGGCAATTTTTTTTCTATAGAGTCAATGGAGCTGGAAGCCTGCTCAGAATGCAGAAGGTAAGTGAGGAAGTTTATAAAGTAGTAAAAATCAGGTACAGCGCCTTTATCAGTTGAAAAGACTTTTGTTATAATTTGAGATTTCCATTAGACAAGTTTTGAGTCTTGAGTTTTACAGTCGCTCATTATGTTGTGTGACTTTGCGGTTGTAATGTTTGTGTTTTGTGTTTCTTTGTTACCTGCCTATAGGGACAACAGATGGAAACGAGCGCGTTGCTATAATCTCATATTTACAAGAGAATTAGCTGCAGGTGTTCGTTAATATGGCCTGTCCCTTCTGTAGTGCAAGAAGAATGAGTAAACTCTCAAACTGAAGCTCTCCCTGTAAGCCTTAAGGAGCTGGAGGGCCCTGTCTCCGGACCAATCGCAGAGCAGCGTAGGGGTTTGGGCAGAAGCAAAGGTGAAGGACCCGAACGACCAAAACAAACATGGCGGCACCGCGGGGACTTCATTAGTACAGATGGACTGATATGTTTTTTTCATGGCTGATGGTGATTGTTTAGAATCCAGACAAAACAATGGCGGATGAGCTCTGCAGATACTTTTTGGGTCTCAGATCTACTGACTCACAAGTTGGCAATGCTGTTGTTGTGTCTTTGAGCAAAACACTTAACCCATTTTGCTCCAGTGTCTGTATGCACTGGTGTGTGAATGACTGAGTGTGAGCGAATGAATGGGTCAGTGGTTCCTTAATGTAAAATGCTTTGAGCCTTGAAGGTGAAAAAGTGCTGTATAAAAATGTGACCATGCACCATTTAAAGTGTTCAAATAAAGCTCTGTGTGTGCTCCGTGGGCAGCAGGAAGGCCCATCGCTGATACACTCAAAAGTGAAAATATGAGCCTGATACGTCCTTCTCTAGTTATTAGGCACATTCTAGCAGAAATAAAACACTATCTTGTATTTGAAAATATAGAGGTAAGCGCTTTGTACATTTGTGGACGAGTATGCCAGTGCATTTCTCTCTTTGTTTGAGTCGATATTTGAAGAAAACAAACTCTTACGTGTGATTCCCCTTCCCTGAGCTCACAGCACCGCCTGTCAATCACAGCACATACCTCCTCACATGAGACACATCTGCAGCACTAACTAATAGCATGTATGGGGGTCCCTTGAGTGCTATACAGTCTTTAAGCTGACTCCGCCTTGTCAGACTTACACCCGGCTGACTGCTGTTGTGAATGGGAGTATTATTGTTGTGCTTTATCTTCCCTGGTGCACGCGGTGGGGGTTTTGAGAGGCAGGGGGGTGGGGGTTTGGAGGGCTGGGGGTGGGGGCGGGTTTCAGGAAGTAACAGGAGCCAGGCAGTGCAGGAATGTGGAGTATGCTGAACGGAGCCAGATGTGTGTTTCTGGTGCCATCGCAAACACTGAGGACTGCTGAACTGATACTAATGGATTCGATACTCAACACCGATTCCCATACCACAAAGATAATTAAAAAAATCACTATTTAGATAATAGAATGAAATTTTCAACATTAAATGGAAGTTTGTTTTACTAATATTGTATTACATGTGTGTGGTCCAGTAGGTTCATGTTGGTCCATGTGTGTATACTAGTCTATGTGCTCGTATACTTGTTCTGACACAGCTCAACCTCATTCAGGAAAGGTTCACTTCTGTTCTGTCAATGGAATTTTTTTTGTATCGATGCCTGTGCAAATGAGTCTCTAGTTAATATTGTTATAATATTACGAATAAAGTTTGAGTCCGTATGTTAATTTTTAACACACACGAACAGAAGCTTTAAAGTCTGACAGGAGAATGAAATATGAACTCTGAAGCTTACCCAAAGAATCCTATGTATTTCAGAACATGTTTGTAGAAGTCTGTACGTGACATACTGAGCCGTTTTCCCCATAAAAAGACTGGGTCTGTTACCTAAAGAACTGCACTGAGATTTGATCATTTAACTTCAAATATACAACGATTGTGCAGCTCCACTCAGAAGCACTGACATTTGAAATAATGCTGAAAAATAACAGCTAAATTTATCTCCAAACCAGAATTGCATGAATTTCAGAAGAAGGGCTAAAAAAAAAAGGAAAATCCAAAAATATTGTTGCAGAACCACATTTGCAGGACAAACACACACAAGATCATGTAGTGCAGACAAAACATGACTAAACACAAGTCAAGTCTAACCTTGAACTCCACACTGGACCCTCCGGACCTCCGTGACCGAGCCGGCTCGACCACACCAACACAATGTAAACAGATAAGAACAGAGGAAATGTCCCAAATGACTGTGAATGTACTGAGGCTAGTTCCTGTCTGCGCAAAGTACAACAATAGTATCACTGGAGGAGCTTTTGGGGTACTTCCCTATGACTTAGGACTTTATTTTACCTATGCTTTTGCAAATCGTGTTATCAAGATAATCACATTTCCCTTTTTATACAAAAGTCTCATTCACAACACAAAATAGTAGTTTATTTAATATTTCTAAGTGCTCTACTTTTATTACTATAGATCCAGACCGATGTCCAGACCAATGTTTTCGTCAGTGCGCAACCTGTTCAAATAATATTAATTCCAAAACTAGATTTAGTATCAGTTCTTCTCTCGAGTAACTTCATTAGGTCTTCTGTACTGATTATACTTTAGATGCTTAAGTACAGACCTGTATAAGTTTCATACCTGGACAGTTTTGAGCTTTTGGAGAAGCATTATGATGTGCCTGCTCAGATGATTTCAACAGATTTTGGCTATGCTAAAGCAAAGAGAGCAACAAGTGCCATAATTGGATCAAGGAGGCCATTGACATCCAGAAATGCACCCACCAAACTGTGAATCAGATCGAGGGAGCACATCAACTCTCTCACACCTGGGATATAGTTCTGAAGAAGTTAGAGTGCAGATGTCGCCTACACAAAATCTGTTTAAATCATCCAAGCAGAAATATCACAACATCATCACTGACTGAAAAGGAAGGAGCAGAGCGCAGCCCAAACTGTCATGGTATGAATCTTATAAAGGTCTGTACAGAAGAATCTTAAGAAAAATTCAACTCACTGTACAGAAGCAAATCTACAGTATCTGCAGGTAAATACAGTTTTTACACAACAGTGCAATGCAACTCAATGAGAAAGAATATACAAAGAATATACAAAATACAGTACTCTGTTTAGACCATAGACTGCATAAAAAAGTGAATTAAGCGACACAGCGTTCAGCTCCATTCAAATGAAGCTGCTAACAGTAACACAGGCAAATTTGGAGCCAGGCTGTATATTATAAACAGGATTTTTTATCAAAATAGCGAAAAAAAAACCATCAGAATTCCAAAGTGAATGGGAACCAGGGTCAGAAGGAGCCAGAAGTGCCCACATGCAAACATCCTATTTGGAACACAGTGGCTAGTGTGTTAGATATGTCCATTTAGTCTGTGGTTTGGAACATGTTACAAAACATATTTTAATGCAGGTTACTAATTGGATTGTCAAAAGTTTTGAAAATCAAATATTTACCAATACTAAAACTAGTTTAGAAATTACAGACTCATCTGAGCAGGTACTGATAATACAAAAGTCCCATTGACAGAACAGAAATGAGTCTTTCCTGAATGTCTGTAGAATGATGTTTCAAGTGTCAGAGCACATACACTAATATACACACATGGACACTATGAACCTATTGCACTACTGAGAGATTACACACATATAAAACACATGGGAATTGAAAGGTAAATACTATTATTTCATGTGAAAAATTCGATTGTTTAAATAAAGAATCAGTATTGAGGATTGAGTCTATTCCTGTGGATCAAAATATCGTTTGAAACTAAACTAAACTCAAACTTAACATGTAACCAAATATATTTTTAGTATTCCTCCCAACACTGGCAGTGAAATACCTTAGCAGTGATGCAGTCCATTTCTTAGTGCGGTGTATGTTCGGAATAACTAATAAGATGTAAATGATATGAGCCAATGAAGCACTTTGAAGTTCTGGAGGGAACCGTATTCTCTGAAGAAGTGTTTCAAAGGCACAAAATGAGGTTTAATTAAAGGTAGCCGTGAAACTCCATCTCCAAAGAGCCCAAAAGTCCCACTATTTTCCACTGATGTAAAAATGTGACCTGTCCTGCACTGAGCTGGAGAGAAAGAGAGAGCTGCAGATTACTGGATGAACCATTAGAAGGGAGGCATGTGGAAATTAGCACAGATACGGAAAAGATTTAAGCAGTGGAGGAACACATACTTTGCTTTTACATCTGCATTTTAAAATTCACAAAGTAAAATTAAAAGGTCTGTACTCAATTTTTTCCCATGGATTTGAGCAAAATGTGTCTTGCTCCTGTACAGATCAAAATAAGTCCCCTGTGTACTGCATGTATCTAATTATAAAGTATTTTCTAGTAGTGGTAGTAATAGTGGTAGTAATAGAGGTAGTAGTGGTGGTAGTTGTAATAGTAGTGGTAGCAGTGAAAGTAGTAGAAGTAATGATGGTGGTAGTAGAATAGTAGTAGTAATAAGAGAGATACTAATAGTAAAAGTGGTTGTAGAAGTAGTGGTAGTGTTGGTAGTAGTGGTGGTAGTGGAAATAGTACAAAAAGTAAAGGTAGCGGTAGTAGAAGTATTAGAAGTAGTAGTTATAGCAATAGTAGTAGAGGTGGTAGTAGAAGTAGTAGTAGTAGTATTATGTAAAGAGTACTGCTGTGACCCGTGCCTCACACAGGACTCGGGGCAGAGCGGGGCTGTGTTTTGAGCTGGTGCATGCTGGGAGCACACTTCTATACTTCAGACTCCAACACTGCACATTTTCAGTGTGGTTCAGTCCTGTTCCCCACACTGCACTCTCTGCAGGACGACGAAGTACTACTGACTGGAATATGTGAGGGCACTGTAACGTAGTACTAAAAGTTGTAGTTGAAGTAGTCATCATAAAAAGCAGCAACATCAGTTAAAGGTGCAATACGTGACTTTTTCTGTACATTTCCAGCACCTGCCTGTCTCCACTGAGGCTATGTTAGTCCTTCTTCTTACTTGCATTTATTAAATTACAAAAGTTTCCATTGGAATGGTGCCATCTCCTGCTCATCCCCATGGAGACAGACATGTTTAATGTCAGACATTTCTGAAAAGCAATAACATCTAGAAAACTAGAAAAGTTACACAGTGAAGCTTTAAACAAAGGCACAAGAGGTCAAATTCTTTCTTCAGCCAAGGTAATCCTGATCAAGTCAAGACCTGGAGATGGGTCTCCTGCTCCGCACAGGTCGTCCCAGTGGCACTGAAGGATGGGTCAAATGCAGAGGACAATAAAGTGTACTGTACCTTAACCTTAACTTGACCTTACCTCACAAGACAAAGCTGCACAATTTTGACAATTTATATTAAACTGTGATGAGATGATGAGACCCAAGAACATTTGCAAGCTTCAACTATTAGAAGAATACCAAACATTCCAGACAGTATTTATAGAGTCCTAACTACAGGGTTAGTAACTTTTTCCAAAACAAAATGGAATTTTCTGAAATCACAGGCCAAATATTTGCAGCATTTACAATTTGATGAATGTGAGAAGTCAAATTAATTTCAACTGTGTTTAATCATGGAGCCCAAGTTGAAGATTTTCAGCAGGACTTAGTCGAACTAAATAATATCCAACAGCTCTCCATAGCACCAAAGGACGTGCTGTCGGCTGGAATGTGTGTGTGTGTGTGAGTGTGTGTGTCCGCGCGTGTATGAGTCTGGCCTGGACTTGTATTGAAGCTTATCCTCCATCACAACAGGAAATAACCAGCTCTCTCCCTCTCTCCCTCTCCTCCTCCCTCTCTCTCTCTCTCTCTCCCAACACAAAAGGTGACACTATGGACTCTTGTTTTTACACTTATTATACTTGGAACAAAATCTTCAAAGTTCAATGCGCAAACTTTTCCTTTCCCCACAGAAAATATGTGACCTTAAAACAAACCAAGGCCACAACTAAATCAGGTCTAATAAAGAAGGGTTCAGTCAAGGTTAAAACTGGGCATAAAACAAAGATGACAAAGGACTAAAATACTACATGGATCAAAGGGAAACAAGCAACAAACCTGAACTGGACCAGATCTAATCCATTACTGCCAATGAAAGAGACAGGGTGAAAAAACAAACTGAACTTGTGCTAAAAAGAAACATAACTGGACTAAACTGGACTAAACCAGAAGTTAAACCAAAAGACATTTGAAAAATTGTCACATTTTTAAACAGTGCTATTCCACCTTCAAGGCTCAAAGAGCTCTTACATCAAGGAACCACTCACCCATTCACACACACTCCAGTGTACACAGGCACTGGAGCGACGGGGTTAAGTGTCCTGTTCAAGACACAATAACAGCATCTGTGGCAGCTGTAATTATATACTGTATATATAATATAGACATGTATGTACAGCATTCATGGGTGTCAGTTGGACCCTGGGGTGCTCAGTTCACATGCAGCACTCACCACAGAATCATTTACACCAATTTCAATAGTTTTTGCCAAAACCTTTGGTTTGGTTCAACTGATGCATTTGTGTGAACTTAACTAAATAACTGTAGTAGTAGTAGTAGTAGTAGTAGTAGTAGTAGTAGTAGTAGTAGTAGTAGTAGCAGTAGTAGTAGTAGTAGTAGTAGTAGTAGTAGTAGTAGTAGTAGCAGTAGTAGCAGTAGTAGCAGTAGTAGTAGTAGTAGTAGTAGTAGTAGTAGTAGTAGCAGTAGTAGTAGTAGTAGTAGTAGTAGTAGCAGTAGTAGTAGTAGTAGTAGTAGTAGTAGTAGTAGTAGTAGTAGTAGTAGTAGTAGTAGTAGTAGTAGTAGTAGTAGTAGTAGTAGTAGTAGTAGTAGTAGTAGCAGTAGTAGCAGTAGTAGCAGCAGCAGCAGCAGCAGCAGCAGCAGCAGCAGCAGCAGCAGCAGCAGCAGTAGTAGTAGTAGTAGTAGTAGTAGTAGTAGTAGTAGTAGTAGTAGTAGTAGTAGTAGTAGTAGAGTAGTAGAGTAGTAGTAGTAGTAGTAGTAGTAGTAGTAGTAGTAGTAGTAGTAGTAGTAGTAGTAGTAGTAGTAGTAGTAGTAGTAGTAGTAGTAGTAGCAGCAGCAGCAGCAGCAGCAGTATTAGTAGTAGTAGTAGTAGTAGTATACCTGGTCTTATTAGCAGACTATTGAGTATATTTGTAGAATGAAAATTATGTAAAAAGATCTTATAAGATGTAAAATAAATGTCAGTGTAATCACACAAATAGGTTTAAAGTGAGATGTCCTCTCTTTTGTGGTTCATTTAACAATCCGTTTTATTTGCTGTGGTACTGAACCTGAGCCAGAACACTAACAGGCACATTCAGCACTGTTCTGGAAGCACAAATGCCCTGCCCTCAGACTGGCACTGCCACAGTGAGACCAGTCTGATTTCATCTGACCCTCCCATCAAAATGCTGCACTTTAGCTGAGTGTGGAGTTTTGGCAGTTGTAGTAATAGAGTAATGAGCTTAAAGCCCCATTGTGTAACATGCCAAACACACCCAAATGGACTGAAACTAAACCATTTACTCCATTGTGTTTCTGAAGGTATTATCAAGCAATAAAAAACTAACCACTGTGTGAGCTTTGGAGCATGGCTTTGAAATATTACACAGTGGGGCTTTTAACTAAACATAACAAAGACCTTTGAATACTTATTTGCGGTATCAATACTTATATATTTGTATATACTTGGTGCTTCATTTGTACATAAAGGTTTGTACCTTTATATTTTTATTCTACATGCATTTCAGTATCTCTGACCCATTGTATCTTACCAGTGTTAGAAGTATTTCTAATATTTTAGTTAGTCTGGTTTGATTCAAGTCTGTTTTTAATAATAATTTCTCTAGATTTTGATTGCATTTCTATGTTCTTTGTGTTGCAACACTGTAATTCCCCGATCTTGGGTCAAATAAAGGTTCTCTCTCTCTCTTCATTTGGTCCACAATCGTCTCTCCACTACCACAGTCACCACAAACACTCCAGCATGTTCTGTTACCTCATCTAATATACATGCCCAGTGCAGTGTGGCAGATGTGCTGTTATTACCCCAGCAGGGCCCATGCCAGAGGAGCCCCCCCTCAGAGGAGCCCCCTCACACGGCACGGTTCAAATCTGGGTTTAGACCTGGTTTAGTTCTGTATTACTCCGGTTTTAGTCCTAGTTTACCCCTCATTTAACCCTTATTTAACCCTTGTTTAACCCTTGTTTAACCCTTGTTTAGTCCTGGGTTTATTTCTGGTTCAGCCCTGTTTTAGTCCTGGTTTAGTCCTGGTTTAGTCCTAGTTTAGCCCTGGTTTAGCCCTGGTTCAGGCCTGCTTTAAACTCAGTGCTGGGTGCGTGGCAGATGTGCTGTTATTACCCCAGGAGGGCCCATGCCAGCGCTGCCCCCTCCGCTGGGCGTGGTCTGGATGTGGGTGAGGAAATCCCCAGCTGAAGCTATTAGCGCAGTAATGCTAATGAAGCCTGAGCACTAGTAACAACATCAGCGAACGGAAAAGAGACGCCACATGTTGTAATTGAGCGGTACAGTTTACAATGACAAAACCCTGGGAAGTGTGAGATTGTGGAGTAGAGACAGAGCAGTAGTCTGGGCGTGAAATGGGCCCTGGTGGGGGATAAAACCCAAACTGGAGCTTTTTAGTGTTTTATTGGAGTTTTAATGGTATTGTGCGCAGGAGGCTATTTACAACGCTGAATCAAGTATTATCACTGAAACATATTTTGGCTGTATTAGGTTCAAAAACTTGTATTCAAGGGTTTTAATGACTTGCACATATTTTGACCTGGTTTATATCTGTAATACCTGAGCCTATTCATGTGAAACAAAAACTGGAGTCAAGTTCTGTCATCACAGTGAACGGGTGAAATGTTTTTGGTCACTATAGCTTTAAAAACTGTGATTTTATTCAACTACAAATGTGTGATTGCTGCCAGTTGGAAAAACTTGAATGGGCCCATAGTCTGATGTTTTTGATCACAAACAGACCTGGAGTTGGGTTTTGTTTCATTCACTCATGTTCAACACACAAACCCTGCATATTCTTTTCAAACAAAAAGCACTCTGTTCCACCTTGTGATGTCATGTCGTAATACAGGAAGTGCTCCCCTGTGTTTTTAAAGTCCATGCATCTTCAGTAGAATATTTTGAGTACTTTCAGCCCTGGAATTGTCAGTCTCTGCAGAACTACAGGTAAAAGGAGCTGTTCACTTGAAAACTACCACTACATGACATCACAAGGTGGAACAGAGCATATTGAGCTTTAGAGATGTACACAGCCCAGTAATTCAGGATAACTCAAACATGTGTTTTTGATGAGGTAAGAATATTCCAACATGACTAAAAGCTTGCAAGAGTCAATTTTGCGTAATATAGGACCTTTAAGACATAAAATTAATATGGCCAATTTAAAGACCCATGTCATCAAAATAAATAAATAATCCAGATGCAACATTTATAGATGATTTGGGGGTATATATATATATATATATATATATATATATATATATATATATATATATATATATATATATATATATATATATATATATATATATATATATGAGATGAAGTAGCTCAACTGTATTAAAAAGAGCAGGAGTAGAAATGGGGCTGTAAAATGTAATGCAGTAAAATCTAAAGCACAATGTGAGTTGGAACCTGGCTGCAGTCATTTAGATAATCGAACGGACTTTGCAAAGAACGAAATATCCTGGATTTTTATAGACAAATGGTGTTACAGAAACATGTTCTGAAATGTAATGGGATTCTAGTATTAGTCAGTTCAGTCCTCTCTCAATGCTCCGGTGCTCTCTGTTCACAATCGGACTTTTTCAGATTTAAATCATATATGACAAACACAATTACAGAAACAAAATATGCATTTCTATCTGATTTATTTCTAAAATGGTGCAGACCTGTGATGGTTCAAACATTCAAAGCGTGATTACGAGTCCATATATTCCACCTATTCTATTTCCCCCTTGTTTCCATCCTCTCACAGCCGTGTATTGACTAATGTGGTAGAGTTTGTGAAAATGTCTCGAATGGATCATCTGAAAACACATTCTGCTGTCCGTCCAACACAAACCGGAGCGGCACACTCACAGAGACTCCACAGATCAATACGCACACAATCTCTGGTCCGGCCTCACAAATGATCTGAGTTTCGATCCGGTTCAGCCCATCTCTGGCCTGTGAGAGAAGAGTCTGTGGGAATGAGTGTAGTGAAGTAGTTTGGTTTAATACAGAATAAGAGTTTAGAGCATGAGATTACAGTGGGGGTCAGGTTTACCTGCAGCAACAGCATGGACTAGAGTGAACATTCATTTAAGGCAGTGGTTGGAGTTTAATCCAGAGTGTTCAAAGTCTAAAGTCCAGACCAATTCCAGTCCAAGGTTGCAGTCCAAGGGTTCAGTCCCCGGTTTCAGTCCTGGGTCCAGTCCTGGGTCCAGTCCACGGTCCAGTCCAAGGTCCAATCCAAGGTCCAGTCCCTGAGTCCAGTCCTGGGTCCAGTCCTGAGTCCAGTCCTGAGTCCAGTCCTGAGTCCAGTCCTGAGTCCAGTCCAAGGTACAATCCAAGGTACAATCCAAGGTACAGTCCAAGGTACAGTCCAAGGTACAGTCCAAGGTACAGTCCAAGGTACAGTCCAAGGTACAGTCCTGGGTCCTGTCAACAGCCCAGTCCTTTGTCTAGTCCTGGGTCCAGTCCAAATTAATCGCAATCAAACTGAAATGGGAATTTCAATGGACACAAATGGCTGCATTTTTGAAGTTTTAAGTCTTTTGAAGTCTGCATAAAAAGCGTAGTTTAGATGTGTACAAACTCTCAGTTCTTCAGGATGTGTTTCAATGTGCACTCTGAACCAAATCCTACTAAAATATCAATTGCAAATCAAATCTAAATCACAGTGATTGTCAGAAAAATTACACATTTTCCCCCTAATAGTTCAGCCTCAAGTTCTGGTGAAGTCTTGGTCCAAGTCCAAGTGATCCTTTCTTGTTCCAAATATTTCATGACATTGAGAGTAAAAGTTTCCAAAATCACTGTCAAAATATCAACTCTAACCTCCAGTAAACAAGAAACTGATCCACAATATGATTTTGGGTCCCACACCATCTCTGTACAACCCCAGTCTGACCTCCAGGTTATCTTTGTCCTTTATCAAAACCAGCCGCTGTGCTCTTATCTCGCTCACATTTGTACCATTACAATTTAGGAGTGGTTGTGCCAGCAGCAGCAGTATGAAGTAAAAACCCCTGGTAGAGTCCCTTTGGCCCTCAAGTTTAGTACTGGAATCAAGTTTTTCAACAAGGTTAGTCCAGTTGTAGACTCTAAATCAACTTCATCTGAGATACAAACCTGATCTATCTCTCAAACATGTGGTCTAGTTCTGGTCGTCCTACATATTTCACATAGTTCTAATCACAATTAGTCCTGGTTTAGTCCGCTCTCTAGTACAGGCCTAATCCTGGTTTAGTTTTAGCTGAGGTACCTTACATATACTTTATTTCTTTGTTTATAATTGAGTCATTAGTGTTTCCCCCCAGAGTATATTGCAAACAGCATTTAAAATGTGGTCAAATGAGACCCCTGCATGTTATATGTAGACAGTGATGGGAAGAATACTTTGAAAATGTATTTCAATACTGAATAGCTGCATTAAAATATATTTTGTAACTTATTTTGATACATGAACCAGAGTATTGTACTCTAATACTTGGAATACTTTTACTCTTTGTCTCTTTGTTGCCACTGTGCTATGTATTAAGTTATGTCCAGTTAGCTATGTAAATTATTATTTTTTTTACCAATACTGTGTAGTTCAAAGCCAAAATTGCATGAAGTACTCTCACATCTTCCGTTTGATTTAGGAAAGTAACTGCATTCTGAACACCACCAGATGAAAGTAACTTTACCAGAGGACAGCTGCTCAAAATTACTATTCAGATTGAGTTACTTTCTAACACTGTCTGTAGCTGCTAAAATATTTGTATTTCTTGTCAGCCGGGAGAAAGCGGTGTAAACGTTGCTGATTGGTTCACTCACAGTCTGAAAAAAGAAAATGTAAAACTGCCAGAAAAATAATTCATATGGACATTAAAAAAAAGAACTAAAGGGTTTGTGAGAGCTCAAGACAGCTTGGGCAGATTTAAGCAGTGCTTATTCTTCAAACTGAATCAGGTCTTGGTGGGATGCACCAATCCAGGTTTTTCTGTTCCGATACCAGTGTCCATACATTGGCTGTAAGTGTCTGCCCAAATCAGCCGATACCAGGGCAGAAAATTAAAATATAATTAACTTCCTTTACAAACAAAAAGCTTATGGTAAAACAGATAAAAATGTTCTGTAACTACTACTATTGTAAAAATACAAGTTTAAAGGTACTTTATTACCAAAACACTTTATTACCAAAACTGACTCTTGTGAGATTTGAGCCATGTTCGAATGTCCTCAAAAACAAACTTGAAGTTGTGTTTTGTTTCTTTCACACATGTCTGAGTAATCCTTTACGTAACCCACTATGTCATGTAGTGGTAGTTTTCAGGTGAACTGCCGCCTATTACTTTTAGGTCAGTAGAGTTTGGCAATTCCAGGACTTAAATTATCTAAATGATTCTAGTGAATGGAGTATGGAGTTTAAAAACACAGTGGAGCACTTCCTGTATTACCACATGACATCACAAGGTGGAACACAGGGTTTTCTGTTTGAGACAACTTCAAGTATGTTTGTGATGAAGAATCTAAATAATAACCTAAACCAGAAAATACTGTAATGTGGGCCCTTGAATAGTTTGGGGACAACGTGGTCACTAAATAATCTTGTTATACCAATTTAAAGATCAAAATGACATAGTCAATTCACCAAAATGTTCAAAATTGTAGCTGATATCTGATAGAAAATAGAACAGAAAGTCTTTATAGTCATTATACATATAATGAAATTCAGATTCCAGTCACACCAGTGCACTGTCTGTGTATCCCTAGGTATTGTAGTTTGAATCAAAGAACCAATGAAGTATTACCTCAAGGTTAGTCGAGTCACACACATTTTTCCCTTAGTCCTGATTTAGAAAACAACATTCATGTGATAGAGTGGGTAAAAGTTTCAAAATGGACAAAAATATCAACTCCAACCTCCAGTAAACAAGAAACTGATACAGATCCACAATATCACTTTGGGTCCTGCACCATCTCTCTCCATAACCCCTGTGTGACCTCTGCGCGTCTCCCTGTATATTGAAACTGGCCCTTATCTCTCACACATTTGACAGAGTTGATGTCTTCAGCCCCTAAAAATCACCCTCTTCGCTTCGCCGGGAGATGGAGCGGCGCAGATATGGACGATTCAATCAAGACTCGCCGTGAAAAGAGACAATACACCATTACCCCCCAGTCCTCCGTTACCGCTAGCAACGCTTAGCCCGGTGCGCGACCTAATGGGCCATAATATCATTTTACTCCATGTCTTTGGCCATTTATGCCAGCGCTAACTCCATGCACGAGGGGACAGTAAACATTTTTTTTATTACTCGGGAGAAACAAATCACCCAATTGGAGCGCCCTTACAAGGAAAAGATAGCCATTGAACCCTCTTGCCTTTCTCGTTTACAGCTAGCACACTGTTGTTATTGCGCAAGTCACACTCGGCGGGCTCACCGCGCGACGCTGTGATGGAAGTTTTATTATAATCAAATGAATACAATATCTTGGCCATAAATAGCCTACTTAAAAAGCCATTTTCGTGCCTCTGCTGCGATGCGTTCAGGTGTCCATCAAGCCTCAAGCAAAGCCCATGTTTAATTCAGTGCCGGAGTAATTTGCCTGTTGTGCGCCACTGAAGACGCAGAAAATACTCCACAACCTTCACCTTGATAGTCACTACCTTCACCACCTGGAAAATACTCTAATTCAGAATATGGAATATGTTTAGTCCAACAGAGATTCAGGTCAGTTCATTTGTGTGACTGTAGGAGGGAGGAAACCATCACCATGGGACATACGCAACATGGGACACAACACCATGGGACATACGCAGGCTACACTAATGCAGACACTGTGCACAAATGAAACCTTACCAAAACAAACAAACAAACAAACAAACAAACAATAAAAACACCAAAATAACCAAAGAAGTTCTAAAAGGACTAGAGCTACACTAAAACTACACTAGAACTACACTAAAACTACACTAAAACTACACTACACCTATACTAGACCTATACTAGACCTATACTAGAGCTACACTAGAACTACACTAGAACTACACTAAAACTACACCTACACTAGGGCTACACTAGAAATACACTAGGACTACACTAGGACCACACTAGAAATACACTAGAAATACACTAGAAATACACTAGGACTACACTAGAACTACACTAAAACTACACCTACACTAGAACTACACTAAAACTACACCTACACTAGAACTACACTAGGACTACACCTACACTAGAACTACACTAGAACTACATTAGGACTACATTAGAACTACACTAGGACTACACTAGAACTACACTAGAACTACATTAGGACTACATTAGAACTACACTAGGACTACACTAGAACTACACTAGGACTACACTAGAACTACACTAGGACTACACTAGGACTACACTAGGACTACACTACACCTATACTAGACCTATACTAGAACTACACCAGAACTACACTAGGACTACACTAAAGCTACACTAGAACTACATTATAGCTACACTAGAGCTACACAAGGACTACACTAGGACTACACCAGAAGTAGACTAGGACTAAACTAGAGTTACACTAGAGGTACACTAGAACTGAACCAAGACTAAACCAAAATTGTCATCCTGTATGTGTTTGTGTGTTTAAGAACTGCTCTGAGAATGTTGCAAACAAAAACATGACTGAGCCAGAACTAAAACCAGGACGGAATCAGGGCTAAAGCAAGTTTAAACCAAGACTTACTTCAATGCTGCAGGGTTGTATGTCTCCAATTCAAGACTATACCTGGTCTTTAAAAATGCCCAACATACCTGAATCAGGTCTAAACCAAGACTAACCCAGGTCTACTCCAGGTCTACCGAAGGGCAACACCAGGACCAAACCAGGGTCTGAAGCAGAACTAAGCCAGGACTAAATCAAGATGAAACCAAAACTGTTACTTTAATGCATCATGTTGTTCCCTGGAGCTCCCTCATCATTAGGTCAATCAGAATATTTTAATTCATGTTTTTAATAAAAAATTTAATTTCCTGTTTTTGAATAATTGTGCAATACCTTAATTTGAGAGGTTTGAGAAAGTTTCAGTTTTTACCTATCTCCGGCCACATGTAAGAGTCAAAGGTGTCATACTTTCATACTCAGTATATTTTTTATACCAACTTTGTATAATGCCTTGTGTGACACCAGTCTATTTGTGCTACTTATTATTAAGAATTCTATTACCATTTATATTTGTGCTCTTTGCCATTATATTAAATTGTAATGTGTGAGATACTGTGTGCAAGTCATTTCCATTATAAATAATGTTCTATCAAATTATTTACTCAGGGCCCATATTTGCTATTTTCTCATCTATGTTCTAATGTTATTTTCTCATCACAAACATTTCACACACACAAACCCTGCAGATTTCTCTCAAACAGAAAAAATGCTCCACTTTGTGATACCATAATGTGTTCGCAAAAACCCTGGAAGTGCAAGTTCAGGCACCAACCAATCAGCAAAGAGTCAGACATTCTGTGTTGGCAACGATTCCTGAGATCGAGGATGTAAAGCTGGAATAAAGAGAATGTTTGGTGAATTTTATCAAGGGGAAAGACGTTATTGTCCTTTTTCCTACGGGATTTGGGAAAAGTTTAATATACCAGTTATCCCCGTTAGCGACGCATTACATACGTCACAACCAAATAGCAGTAATTGGTTAAATAAAAAAGTACCCGCCTACTGTGGGGTGAATGAATCCTAATGCTGCGAGGTCAGACATTTTCCATGAAGTGAAACCATTTGATGAATCAGGCTGTGATGTCATGTGGTAATACAGGAAGTGCTCCACTGTGTTTTTAAATGCCACACACCTTCAGTAGAATCATTTGGATCATTTCATCTCTGGATATCTGATATCTGTTAACTTGAAATCTATTGCTTCATGACATCACAAGGTGGAACAGAGCATTTGGAGCTTTGGAGATGTAGACTAAGAATCAAGTTTGTGTAATATGAGACCAATACTGTGTTTTATAATGAACAAATTCAATTAAAAATAACGTAGGTATGTTATAGTTTAATACAGAATAAAAAGCATACCGTGTGTGTCGTCAGGAGTCACAGGCCTGTGTGTGTGTGTGCGTGTCTGATACTGAGTGGTGAGTGGGCAGAGAGCAGATGATAATGTGTTTCCTTTGTGGATAAATGGCTTCCTGTGAACGGCAAAGAGGAAGTAAGAAACCTCCTACAGCTTCACTTGACTATTTTTATTCCTCTTTATCTTTGTGTTTACTGACAAGACCGAGGTGGAAGAACTCAATTATACAACTGAAATTATGGCACATTCAACAATTTTGGATACATTTACAGTAAGTACACTGCAAAGACTCAATAGAACATTTTCAGACACGCAATATTCTAGTGTTGCTACCTGCTGTTAAGACCTAATATTCATATAAAACGCCTCTAAGGCAGGTCTGAAACTGGGACAAAGCAAAGAGTAGAGCAACAGAACTAAACTATGTCTCAATTGGGACTAAGTCAGGACTAAACCAGGACCACGAACGATCTCACAGTAAGTATGGCATAATTGATACTTTACAGTGACATCACGCTGGGGGAGTTCTACATCTATGTTTATGAAGGAATGTTCAGAAATTACCATGGTGACACAATGCACACATTAGCAGTAACTACCCAAAAGGTTTAAGACCATCTGAAAACTCAAAATGGATTTAAACAGCACATTTTCAGAAGTGTGTGTTCATAGAAAACTCCACAGTGTGGCATTAAAGTTACCAGTCAGATCTGTGAAGAGGCGAGCTCGTGTATAGTAAGCATTTGTTTCTTTGTGCAATACATGATATCTTTGTGCAATAAAAACACCCATAATGAAATAAATGAAAGGTATTTGATTAATGCCATACTGTGGAGCATTCAGGCAAAACATGAACATCTCCAGATAAGCAAGTACCAGATCTGCCACTGGAAAAGTTATATTAGTTAATAATAATATCTGAAGTAGAACAGACATCAGACAATTTCAGCATCTCCAAATCACCAAATGCTTGAGGAAAAACATTATAACATAGATCAGAAAACAGCTTAACATGGCTCTTTAACTAAGACCACATCAAACTCTGTTAACCAGGACTGCATCGGGTCCCGAATCCACTTATTGCTTTATAATTGTCAATCAATATAAATGTAAAAGCCGAGCAGCAGACAGGGGAGCGAGAGGCTGCTGGAGTCACTGGAGTGGTGTTATTTGGGTGTGAGAGTATAAATAATGAAATGAAGCCAGTAATTGGTGGTTGTTGGTAATTAGGAGCAAGCTGTCAGCAGCAGAGGAGCCTGAGCCTGACGGAGCACACAGGCCCAGTAATGACTATTATCTGTGGAGGCTGTTGACACAACAATAAGAGCGCTCTGAGCCCAGAGACAGGCTCTGCTTTTAACCACAAGTACACACATTTGTGTGCATGTTTATCAGATGGTCAGGGCTAAAAGACTGTGGTCAGAAATCAGTGCAAGAGAATCTTCATTTCACTAAAGACATATTTGGTAATTTGCTGCTGTAGAACAAGTTCCAAGATGTTTACATTTTGTATTGGACTCAACAAGAACAAGGACTAAACCAAGAATGAAAGCAGAACTAAAGCAGGATTAAAGTAGGACTAAAGCAGGACAAAAGCAGGACTAAAGCAGGACCCAACATGACCCACACAGGATCATTGCCAGATTAAACAAAGACAAAGCAGAAGAAAATCCTCCTAGGTACTGGTGACTAAGATCTGGAGACTGATTCGTAGGTGGTGGACAAAGCTATAGAAACAGCAGAAGCATGGGTCAAATGCAGACACTAAATGTAACCATGCTCGCTTTGAGATTCCAACTCTCACACACTGAAACCACATCCAAAGAGAAAAGCAGCCTCTTCAACCAGCGAGATTACAGTTACTTCAGATTTCTGTTTCCACCTTTCCCCTGTTTGCCCCCACTGCTGTGTACTTACTTGTGATTATACAAAATATCCAGAGTCCAGGTCATAGGGTCCAGGAATGTCATTAGACATTTCCACAACAGTGGAGATCCTCAGCTTTCAGTGAAGTACTGAAAGTGTCTCAGTTCTGCAGTGTTAAAGAGGAAGTCAGTGGATCAGTTTCTGTTATTAATGGTCTGACGTAAAATTAACTCGTGAGCTTTTGGTCATATTGGACTCTTGTCATTTAATCAAAAACACACCAGGAGCTGTGTTTTGTTTCATTTACACATGTTTGAGTAATCCTTTATTATTTGGCTGTCTACATTTCTAAAGCTCTAAATGGTCTGTTCCACTTTGTGATGTCATGAAGCAATAGTTTAAGTTAACATCGGTTACCCTTAGTTCAGTAGAGTTTGACAATTCTAGGGCTGAAATTATTCAAATAATTCTAGTGAAGGTGATTGGAGTTTAAAAACAGGAGTATTTCTATTACCACATGATGTCACAAGGTGGAAGAGTGTTTTCAGTTTGAGAGAGCTAATATGACTAAATATGCAGGGTTTGTGTGTTAAATGTGTGAATGAGGCAGCTCTATGTATGTTTGTGATGAGAATATATTGTAACATAGATCAGAAAGTAGCGTAATATTGGCCCTTTCAACCATTTGGGATCACTGTTGAGATTTAAAATGAACAAAACCATCCATCCATGTTAAACTTTAATTCTAAATACTAAAAAAAAAAAGCCCATCTTCTTTAAGTATGGTAAAGTGTCTTGTCCAATGACACAATAGGTTTATGCAGTTCAGGCAGAAGAAATTGACCCACCAACCTGACACATCTATTCTAGATCAGGGCCAGTGTAGTATAGTTAGTGTAGTATAGTTGATTAGCAAATCACAAAGGCTGCTGTTTTTTAAGTACCATAATTTCCTCCACAAACTACAAAATCTTCTATTTTACTCTGCATAAAAACTGCTAACCCTGTACTTTACATTTGCACAAATATGTTCTGAAATGTGATTCTTGTATAAATTTGTCTGTTCAGATTTCAGTTTTTTTGTCAGTTCTTCTGGACATGTTTAATATGTAAACCTTTTATTATTAAAACATAAACCACAAGCCTAAGCTGTTTTCCCCAAGTGGCATAGCCCAAGTCTAGACACAGAACACAAATAGAGAACAACTAGCTGCTTGCATGCGCTCGTTTTCCTCCGTGAGCAGTTTGCAGCTAAATCATTTCTTTTACCACAAAATCTGGCCTGGTGGTGGTGCATTTTGCGCTTGCTGACTTCCTAAAGACCATATTTTGATGAGTCTGGAGCAGTGTGGTGTTTCTCCCTGTGCGATGGGTGACACTGTAGCATAACCGGCATTACCCCCTCTCAGCAGCCAGCCTCTGGGGTGAGACCGGGCCTGTGTGGGTGCTCTGTGTCTGTCTCTCCTCCTCAGTTTGAGAGATTGGATTTGCTCTCCTCTTCCTCCTCCTCCTCCTCTTCCCCCTTCTGCTCTTCACACTGATATAATAGCTAGCATGTTCAAATCCATGTTCGCTCAATCCATATAGACTCAATCTTCTGGTATCACGAGGGTTAGAAATGTCATTGCACTGTGAAACCTGCAACTTAATTGAACTGAAACATATATATTATAACACGGTGGAGCGGTTACATGATGCTTCTGTCCAGCAGTAGTCCTGCTTTGGTACTGTATAAGGCTAGTATTTAATTTACTTGTCCAGCCTGAACCACACAAAACTTTACAAAGATGAGTGGATCTAGAGCTGTGTCCTGTCTCCCTCATTCCAGAGGGCGTGATTGACAGGTAGATTAGCCAATCAGAGAGGCGCATGCTCCGTTTGCATCAAAACAAACATGGCAGGCTACACATAAAAAAGAGGAAAAATTACTTAAAGAATCATTAAACCCCTTCCCGAAGCTTTACTCCGCCCCTATGCAAAATCTGAAAAATCCTCTAAAGTGGATGGTGCCAGACGGGTTGGGGGCAGCGGGTGTGGGGCAGGCTCTAAAGCGATGATTGACAACCAACTGACAGCCACAACAATCCAACACAGAGTGGACCGGTGCGCTCCGGACTTTGAAATGGAGTGGACATTTGTGCTCAGATCATGTCATTTCCACTCTCCAGACACGGCGGGACATGGCAGTGCCCGGCAGAGCTGGCTCCTCACATATCGCCCGTAGACACCAGTGACTGCGTTTGTCATGTAATAACCTGCATCTGACTCATTGGTGCCATTAATCCAACCCGAAAATTCACATATCATGACTGTAGGTGATCCTAAAGAGGCCGTTACAGACACGACTTTGACCCAAAAGTCCGTACACAAAAGTCAAATATGCACTTAAATGCCAAAATAAGGCCAGGGATAGAGATACACTTCTATTTTAGACACATTTACACAGAGAATCTGGAGAAAACAGTGATTATGGTGTTTAGTGGCCCTTTAAAGGACTTAGAAACAGCATGGATTTTCTCAGAATCAACAATGAGGTAAAAAAAGTTTTGTTTTGTTTTGTACATTTTATTCTGAATGCTACGAGAGTTCTACCACTTCATAGTAAAAGATCCACTGGCTTATGATTGTCTACTTACTTAAAACTTTCTATGCAATATTTTTCAACATTGCATTTGTGTATGCCCCAAATTGTAATTTTTTAAACAGTTTCAAGAAAGTGCAGGGCAGAAGGCGGGGCTAGGGTGTTGGTGAAAACCCCCAGAGGAAGTCCGAGGAGAGGATCTGAGGAGAGGGTCTGAGGAGAGGGTCTGGAGAGGAGGTCTATGCGGGTGTGAAATGCAGCTTTTCTGCTTTGCTGAGTGCAGCAGCAGAAGATCTGTGCTCAGATTTGTGCTGTGGATTTGACGAGTTGCAGTCATGAGCGAGCTGTCTGCAGTCTGTCGTCAGTATAGAGCTGAGAGAGCAAGGACAGGCTCTTTGAATTATGTTCTGGTTATAGGTCTGGAGGGTCTAAGTGGGGTCTCACTTGTATGTTTTCTTTCCATAAAGAAAAGTTATGGTCTAGTCCCGGTTCAGTCCTAATTAAGACCTGGTTCCTGGTTCAGTCCTGGTTCAGTCCCGGTTCAGTCCCGGTTCAATCCCGGTTCAATCCCGGTTCAATCCCGGTTCAATCCCGGTTCAGTCCCGGTTCAGTCCCTCCCTTTTCATCTGCTGTATAGTTTTTGTTTACTCCTTCCATGTATTTATAGCGTACAGCAGACTGGCCCTCTCTCCTCTCACACTTTGGTGATTAGATCTACAGACTGTCCTTATATGGTGCCAGCTTCAGTGAAACATTTTAACATGTATCTGCTCAGAGAAGTGTCTGTTTTAGTGAAATTCTCCAGATCAAACCCAGACGTGTCCGTGCTCTCCATGTGGGCTTTAAGCAGCAGCTACACCTGTTCTTCTGCATGTCTGTGCCACGTCTGTGTGCCGATGTAATCTCACCAGCCGCTCAGCCACACTCACAGTCAGCACGCTCACAAGCGCTCAGGGATTTCAATCAAACTTTTTTTAAGGAAACAATATTCAATCAAATACTTGGTAGAACAAAAAGTTTACGATATACTTTACTTTGATTGGTATTTAAAGGTGTACTATGGAACTTTTCTGGTGCAGGGTTCAATGCTTGGAGGTGATATTGCATTACTGGGTATGTTCCACAGTATTAGTCCTGGGTTAGACCTGGTTTAGAGCATCTTTAGACCTACTTAACTTCTGTTTAGACCCAATTTAGCCCTGGTTTTAGAACAGGTTCAGACCAGGTTCATCACCAGGTTCAGACCAGGTTCAGACCAGGTTCAGACCAGGTTCAGACCTCGTTTAACCAGGATTTGGTCTTCGTTTAGCCCGGGTGTAGACAGTGTTCAACGTGGTTCAGACCTGGATTGGACCTGGTTTAGTCCCAGATTAGTCCAGGTTTAGACGGTGTTCAAACCTGGTATAGACCTGGTTTAGACCTGGTTTATTCTTGGTTTAGTCTCGGTTTAGTTCAGGCTTAGTGTTCAAATCTGGTTTAGACCTGGATTAGACCCGGTTTAGACCTGGTTTAGTACCAGTGTACAGCCATGTCCTCCCTGCTCACACTCTGCTCAGCTCGGGCACAGGCTTTAGCGTGTGGAGCTCTTGTAGCATTTCAATGAGAGAGGAGGGTGCAGTTCTTGTTTGCAGGGCTAGAGTGGAGCGTGGATGAGACCCCAGTCCTGGCAAAGCAAAGGTTTGGCCTCCTCAGCCTCGACAGCTTGGAAACCCACAGGGGGGAGAGGGAGGGGGGCGGGCTGAAATCTGTGCTCCGGAGCTGGGAGGAAGTGAAGGAGGAGGGGGCCCGTGAGTCAGGGCTATGGTATTATTCTGTAACAGTAGGACATGTGTGTGCAGGCACAAACCCGAGCTAACAGAAGCAGGTGGTCAGGACCTTGTGGCTTTGTGTTTTTGTGCTAATTTGTGCAGATTTAGCTGATCTGACAGGAATAGGCCACGCACGACTAAAAAAGGAGAAGTGTTTTGGTCGTGTTAGTCATGAGTTGTGTGCATGACCCAGACAACAGCACTGCAAGCAGAAGGTCCACACAGAACCTAAAATAATACTGGTCATGTTCAAAAGAGCCTTCATCTCAGAGCAATACTGCCTTAAGACTAGAGCTACAAATACTCAGTGATCTGGAGGAATTTGCATTTTAAACGTATCCAGATGAATTGAAAAAAAGACTGAAATAGAAACGGACAAATCAATACAAATGTGATTCTTATGTAAGTTTGAGAAAATTATGTTACTTTAAAGATACTTCCTTTTGCCATGCACAGTACAATGATTATCTCCAGAGTTGAATTAAATGATTTGTTTTTCATTCAGTTGACTGGTCAAACTATTATTGGTATTGTACACTTTTTGAAACACATCAGCACAATAGCGCACAATACACAAGCAGTGACTAAGAGGTCTGATATCTAAAGGGCTCCCACTGCTGTTAAATAAAACATTAACATTTGAATTATTAGTGCAGCGCAGGACCACAGCTATTCTGATACAAAGAGGTTACAATATGACGCACTTGTGGATATTTTTGATTCAACTCGACGTGTCTTAAAGCAGACCTACAGTGCTTGTGTCTGCTATAGTTAGAATCTATGACACCCATGCATCATCCTGTTAGAATTTTAAATCACAATATTCATCTAAAAATGACTTAATAAAAGACACAAATTAGCTGGCTTCATTGTTAAGAAAGTGCAGTGTCCAGTGAGAGCTGACGTCACAGTAAACATCACAATGAAGAGTCGGTCTCTTCTTTGGACAGCACGTCGCAGTAGTGAGTGGCACATTTGTTTTCAGTACAGAGCAGTGTGTGTACCAGTGGAGGTGAAAATGGGGGTTGATTGTTTATTTTCAAGATGCCATATCTCTAATTAAAGACAGGGACAGGACGCGGATGAGAGCCAGTCCCAAAGGTGCTCTCCTGTCCTGTGCTGTGTAGGGGTGCTGGGGGTTAACCACGATGAACAAGACGACTCAGACATGCACGACTCACTCCAAATCCCCCTGAGTGAGTAAACAGTGAGAGGAAAGTACTACACGCTTTAATCATGGTCAATATTGCATAATAACTGCTTTCTTCTTGACAAGAGTGCGTGACCTCCTTGTCTCCATGGAGATGTTATTGTTTTGCTTGGGATGTTCCACAGTATGGCATTTAACATCTACATTTCCACGGAGACGAGTAAGTGTTGTCACCAGACGCCAAGTCATAGGTCAGATCTGTGGAGAGTTGATCCTGCTCAAAGGAAGTGCATGTTTGAAGTATTGTAACTGAATAAATGCAAGGTAGATGAGTTTAATGCCATACTATGTGACATTTTGGACAAAGCATCTCCATGGAGACAAGTAGGTGTCAGAGTGACACTGTGCTCCTTTAAATATGTAACATGGTTCTACAAATTTGATCCAGCACACACTCAACAACATGTGTGTCCATCTGTGAGACTTGTTTTTGTTGTTTTAGAAGAAAATGTTTTTAACTTTGCTGAAGAGATGAGTATCTGTTTGGAATAAATGAAGATAAGTATCAGAATAAACTATTTCCTGATAAAAGTGAATTTAATTATCCATCTAAAAGGGGATTATGTTTTTGAATAAACACAGTGCACAAACAACTTAACTAATCTGTTGCCAAATACAGCTACAGCTGTGTGTCTGCTTTAATGGATAGCACAGTTAGGACAGTGCGGAGCTATTTTAAAAAAAATACACTCAAATAAAGCATGTTTTGTTTTGCATTGTGATTGTTTTTACTGCTGTGGGCTTGCATCTCCACAAACCTGACTCATTTGGTCTGTTCCTCCACATTCCTGTTTCCATAGAAATGCTGTTCCTTTGACTATAAACTCCCACATTATGGCATAGAACTATATCCATGGAGAATGTTCCAGTTTGCAGTTTTAGTATTGTAACAACACTTTTGACACTAAGGACTCGATACTCAATACCAGCTGTGATCCTGATTACGGGCACAGTGGGAACACGGTGGGAATAGGATCGATATGTACTTTTTTATAACTGTTTGTATTTAGATTGGACTGTTTATGCTGTTTCTGTATTCTGTGTTTTGTGTGTGTCAGGGATTGCATTCTGCGACAAAGCATCTCTTCAATGTTTCTTTGATTAATGCTCCTCTACTTGGTCCCTGTCAAATAAACTACATAAAATAAACTATACCACTGTGAAAAAAAAAAGTTCCTCATTAAATCATAGTCCTTTCTTTTCTCTTCTCATGTGGTTTTATTTGTGTGTGTCCAGTAGGTTCATGTTGGTCCATGTGTGTATACTAGTCTATGTGCTCTGACACTTCCTCTAATCCAGCTCAACATCATTCTACAGACATTCAGTAAAGGTTCATCTCTTTACTATCCATATCTCCTAAACAGAAATTGTGTGAATGTGACAATAAATCTGTTAGTGAGTAAAAGTAATCCGTCATGAGTGGAGGACAGACTTTATGGGACTAATAGCTCAAATGGACCAGTGTACTTGACGGTTTCTTCTTATTTTTGTCTTTCTAGCTCTGTGTTAGGGCCATCCATGCTAATGACATGCTTTTGGGGATCACCAGGGCTCTCATGGCCTCTCTCTGGCCTAGAGCAAAGCACTCGCTAAAGAGGAAGGAATTACAATGAACTTCAGCATGAAGTGGGCTGTTTCTGCGTGTTCCCTCACAGAGGATGTCAAATTCGTCTTTTTCTGCAATTCTGACCTTTTTGTCTGACATTTTACTTTAGACACTTTACTATTTTGGATTATTCTTCCACAGATCGGGAGTTTCTTTTGGAGAAATCGACTTTTATGTAAAAATGTGCTTGTTTGAAGGGTGAGCTCAGAGTAAGTAAACAGAACAGGTAATGGATGCTAATATAATGCTGTTGATACGCTTTATCTGAAACAACTCAAATAAAGGAGAGTTTTCAAAGAGTTTCTCTGTGGATTGGCAGCACCAACGCCCATCTGCGATTTACCAAACTCCCAAGTTTAAATTTTTCACATAAGCACATTTCAATCACTAAACATGATAAGAGCTAATCCAGTGGAACTTTAAAGTATCTGCTTGTGTGGAGAAACAGATGCAGATGAAATTTCTTAGATTAACTCTTCATGCTAAAAGTTGAAGGTACTTGAATATTTTTGCCTGTGGCAGATGGAATCACGTTTTAACTACTGTCACTTTAACAGTAGCGGAGCGTGCATTTTCCACTTAGGCCTTCAGTAGTGCTCCGAGCACGGAGGAGTGAGGAGAGGGGGGCGCGGTGCACGGAGAAGAAGTGAGGAGCACTGGGGTGCTAAACCAGAACTAAACCAGGACTAAACCAGGACTAAACCAGGACTAAACCAGGACTAAACCAGAACTAAACCAGAACTAAACCAGGACTAAACCAGAACTAAACCAGGACTAAACCAGGACTAAACCAGGACTAAACCAGGACTAAAACCAGAACTAAACCAGAACTAAACCAGAACTAAACCAGGACTAAACCAGGACTAAACCAGGACTAAACCAGGACTGTTAGTCAGGACTGGCTGAAGGTGCACCCGTGTAGACTGTCGGGTGACCGCAAACAAAAGGACTGCGCCGGGGCTGGTGCTCGGCTCCGCACCGCACGGGGCCACACTGCACTCCACACCACTTGGGAGCAGCTGTCGCCCAGTCGCACTTTGCAGACACTCTCTCACTCTCTCTCTCGCTCTCTCTCAAGTCCAAGATTAGTCCTGGTTAATACCTGGTTTAGTTCTGGTTTAGTCCTGGCTTAGTCCTGGTGTAGTCCTGGTGTAGTCCTGGTGTAGACCTGGTGTAGACCTGGTGTAGACCTGGTGTAGATCTGGTTCCGCTACAGCTGCATTGGAAAAGCTCTGAATGGAAGTGGACGGACCATTTGGAATTATTTAATAATGATATAATCAACATCAGTCTGTGATTCTGAGTTTTTTTTTCAGCCAGCAAAGAAGCACCTGCAGACCCTGATGCCCCAACACTACAGCAGCAACAACACACACACACCACACACACACCACGCACACACAGACGTGTGTGGAGTCTGGTTTAAAAACACCATATTGTGTTTATCTGAGACTGCACTGGGCCAGAGGAAGGAGAGATGGAAAGAGGAAGAGAGAGGGGGAGATGAGAGAGAAGGAGTGAGAGGAGAGAGAGGAGAAGGAATGGGGAGACAAGAAAAGAAGAGAGAGGAGGAGAGGATGAGGATGAGGAGGAGGAGGAGGAGGAGAGACTACATAAAGAGGAGTGAGTAGATAATCCAGAGCAGCTCTGTGTAAATAGAGCAGAGCGCACATGTCTGACATGACAGACGCACACTGTGTGAGACTCACTCACCAAATGACAACAACAGAGCGACAAGACTCACAGTTTTGTGTTCTCTTCATGATCAAGAATTTTAATGTACAACCACCACTTTTTAACTACAAAAAATGTATTTGTTTTAAAGTGTAGGCCCTGACAGTAAGTGGACTTGCATCTCCATAAACCTGACTCGGTCCTGGAGTATTGGTCTCTCCATCTGCTTGTCTCTATGGAAATGTTGTTCCTTTGTATGGCTCCATAGAGAATGTTCCAGAGTATGGTATCCTTTCTATAGTCATCCAGTTCTGCAGGTGATGTGCCACCTCCAGAAAGTTACACAGTAGTGGTGTAGCGATATTGGTGATATCACGATATCGTTGTAGTTAAATTGCCACGATATCATCATGGTCTCGTCACGGTATTAAACTGTGTCTTTAGGCCAAAATAAGAATTTTCAGTCTGCTCTTTTGGTGCATAGCACAGTAAACTACGTGGACCATAATCCTTTGCGGCTGCGTCATTGGCCTGTGTGCCCCTTGTGGACGCACCAGCAACTTTTAGACGTCTAGAAGCATTTTGGGTTTGTCGTGACACAAAAGGAGAAAGGAGAAAAGGTGACAGACAAACAACAGGCAGCGTGTAGACACTGCCAATGCAGCGTGTGCTTCACCTCGAGATAAACTACAACATGAGAAATTACTTGATAAGCCAACACGCCAAACATTTTCAAGAATGTGTTCAGAAAATCATGTTGGGCCAAAAACTATACGTGAAGGATTTACAACAGTGCTACCTCACAAGAGCTCAAGCAAGACCAAAATACATCACAGAATGTATAGCGAGTGATTTGCATCCACCTTCCACGGTGGGCAGTGTTGGGTTTAAAAGGTTAGTGGCTAAACTGGAACTGAAATATAAAAGACCATCGCATTTAAGCTTTTTTTTCCCAATTTCCTACAAGGAAGACTCAAATATACATTGAGTAATAATGTGTTTAATGTAGCTTTGTGCATATTTGTTTACATTTTACAGAAACAAAACTTAAAGCCACGAGGATCATTTGTATAAGTTCTGATAAAAACAGTTCTCTCCTTTTCCCACAATATTGCAATAAATATCATACCATGAGGTTCATACTGTGGCAATATCGTATCGTGACACTTGGATATCGTGACACTTGGATATCGTGACACTTGGATATCGTGACACTTGGATATCGTGACACTTGGATATCGTGACACTTGGATATCGTGACACTTCTTCTATTACGCAGTGCTGCTTTAAGCCTAGTTCAGTCAGGATTTAGTCCAGAATTGACAGAATATGTGTTTGATAACATATGTTGTCTTAAGTCAGTCCTTTAGACCTCTGCAAACCTCTGCAGAAATGTATAGGATTCTTGTATTCATTTTCTCATTTTCTCTCAGTTTGTTTTCCAAAATGGCTGAGCCCTCGTGCTGTGGACTGGAGGCATATTTCAGGATTTTAATTAGTAAGACTAGACTTTATGCCCACATTAATTATGATTGAGTCAATTCAACTCTTGGTTTTGTTTTGCCCAGAATCACAGGCAACAAACACGTACACACACACCCACACACACACGCACACACACGCGCGCACACACGCACACACACGCGCACACACGCGCACACACGCGCACACACACACACCCACACACACACACACACTCTGCTGATGTTCAGGGCTCAGGGAGAAAAGCAGAATTCTACAGCAAACAATTCAATCTGCATTTGTGTTTTCAGATGAACGTTCAGCTCACAGGGCAAGTCTCCAACAGGAGCATTCACATTTGAGACAAGACTGAAATGGTTATGCACATTACCTTTATTTTTATTTAGTTAAATGTGTGGGGCAGGTTAGGGGTGGGGAGTTTTGTTGTTTTAGGCTTATTTTGATGTGTTGTTTAATGTTATATTCTATTGTCTTAAATAATAAATTAATTAATTAATTAATTAATTTTAAAAATCACATGCATGTTTGGAGTGGCCCAAACCAGGGATGGACTCATTCAGCTTTTCCAGATAAAGCCATAGTGTCTTAGAATCTGGACGTATCTGCCCATACAGATATATAACAGAACAACTTTCTAGAACTAAAACTGTAAACATTATGAGACGTTCTGGTCCTACTATGGTCTTATTTATATATATGTCCAACCACAAAACATCCAGCACATTTTTCAATATCAGCGCTGATATCCAATACTAGTATCAGGCGGGTGCTTCCATAAACTCCAGGGGCTTTAGGGGACACAGAATTTGATTGTTGATCAGTTTCATCCTCATGTTCTACATCAGGGATCTCCAACCTTTTCTTCTTCTTTACAAAACAAAAATGCCAGACAACTACCAATTTCAGCAGTCACAAAGAAACTAAGCAAATATAAAAGCCCAGGCGAGCCTTAGATGGGGAACAGTTACATGTGTATAAAACATAAACCATTATCCATTTATTGGTGCACCAAGTGAGAAATCAAAATGTTCTAATATGATATTTTCAGCGATACACATTTGTGACCAGTGAGTGTCCTGTCCGCCCCATTGTAAACAGTGACTGGGAATGAACGATATCCAAATCCCTCGATACAATATTTTTACAATATGCATCTTATAATATTGATCGATATTGATTGTGACGTACAGTATTGTGGAGGTTTACAAAATTCTGAATATGCTACTTTTTATTTTAAAAGCCTTTGGTACTGTTGTAATATGAAGCACTTTTAAATCTTAATTCTACATAACAGTTATTTCTTCCATCACCCGCTGACGTATTTTAGGGCTAATGTAAAGTCATGGGCAGAAGCAACGTCATGATGTTAAAATTTCTCAAAACTTCAGGCTCTTCCACAGACCTCCATAAGTCACTCCGACTCATCGCACTCAAATTCCAAACACATGACTCAAATAAAGTGATATGAGCACATTTAACATGAAAAAAATATGTCTATGCAGATACACGTCCAATTTTAAACAAAATATGAAACATATAGCCTAATACAAAATAATGACTTTATAATAATTTTTTTTTTTTTTTATCTAGGTCAAGTTAGGGAGTGCGGCACACTTGCGCCCTCTATTGACCAGTCACCACTTGTAATAATAGCAGTTGTAGTAAAAGTAGTAATAATAGTAGTCATAGTAGTAGTAGTAGTAGCAATAGTAATAGTAGTAGTTTATTGGGTCATTTTGGGTCATTTTGGAGAACTACAAAACAGAAGACAACACAGACTACATCTCCATGGATCACAACCAAAAGGGCTGAAAGGGCTGAAGTCAAAAGTTCTTCTCATGCCAAACCCTATGAACCAATGACAAAAAGCATTACAAACATTATATTTGCACAAGTATGAAAGTGTGGAGTCTGGGGTACACACACGTCTCTAATGTAACACACCTTTACACTAACCATGACCGTCATTCACACTCTCATGTCAGCTCTGGAAAGTGTGAACAAAGTCTGTCTGTTTAATGCACATTTAAAGGTATGTTTAGTGCACTGCAAATCAGCGAAGAATGCTAAAGTCTCTCATGCTACAAGATCTCATGAGACAAAATTGCCTCAAAATCATGACACATGAGAAAAATGATCTTGTGACATTTTTCCAAGTGTTCACATTTGCATTGGATGAAAAAGGGTTACATACTTGTGACATACAGCTCTTTAACAGCTCCAAAAAGCTCAAAAAATGGAAACTGAATTGTGAAATGTATAAATTAGGAGTTATGTTAAATTCTTGGCTTGTCTCATTCTTACGGGCCCAGTCTCTTATCTCGTTCTGTCCCTATGAAAGACTGAAGACTGAATATTACTACTGCAAATACAAGAATCCTGTGTGTTTCAGAATCTGTTTGTAGAGGAGACTGTCCAAGAATACTGTCTTCTATTATTCAATTACACCCAGTAGGTTTGTCAAAAGTATCGAAAATCAGATATAGGCAACTACAACTAATATTGGTACCAGAAACTCATTTGAGAAAGTATCGATACTGCAAAAAAGGAGGGAGAGAGATAAAGAGGAGGAGGGAGATAGAAAAATGCAGAGAGAGATGGAGAGATAAGAGGAGGTGAATCGAGTAGAGTGGGGGGAGACAGAAAGGAAATGAGAGATAGAGATGGAGAGTGGAGGAGATAAGAAGAGAGGAGAGAAGAGGAGAGTAAGAATGTGGAGGCGAAAAAAGAAGAGAGGAGGAGGAGAGACGACATAGAAACAGGAGTGAGGGAATATTTGTATCGATACTGCAAAAATATATATATCTCACTTTCCTGAGGAGTCTGAGTGTGATTTTGAGCTTTATTAGAACTTGTAAGACGTCATGGTAAGAGAAAAGGTACTTGTTTTTGAAAAAGAAATTCTATTACTAAAAAAGGATCATTTTCATCTTTACTGTGATATCGTAATCAGTAGAATAATGAGACAAGTATCTTGACAACACAAATATCAAGAGTACAATGTATTTTTCTTTTTTGTTTCTTTTTTGTTACTTCATACTTGGTTGGACCATTGATCCATTATGATTCATTTGACAAACGGCTCCTCCTGCAAGCAGAGATGTAACTACCACTTGTCAAAACTCAGATACTAATTGGTACTAAAACCAGTATCAAAACCCTAATGGAAAATATATAAATAAATAAATAAACTGGGCCTTTCCTGAATAGTTTTAGAATAGCCACAACACAACTCCAGGTCTGTTTGTGATAAAAAAAACAACATTCTAACAGAAAATAGAACACAAGTAACAGATTCACCCAAGTCGACTTTTGTAAAACATCATCCATGTCATGTCCTGTATCTCTAACACACACTATAGTCCACCCTCTGTCTGCTCAACTGTCCCCTGGTCTGCTTATGACAGCCAAACCACAAACCTGGACCTGCTTTAATGACCAGATACTGGAGTCTGGACCAATCAGAGCCACCCCAAGCCAGGTCCCCCACAGCGCCCCCCACTGGTCACTCTCTGCAGGCGCTCTACACCACACCTTCCAGGGACTGCGCGAGCATTGTGGGAGAAAGAAGTGGCTGGAAATGGTTGTTTTTGGAGTTTTTGGCATTGGATCTGGGCCAATAGGGGAGCTGGGTAATTGCTGAAACCCACTGTGGCAAATGAAGAGGCAGAGTGCAAGGAGAGCAAAAGCAGAGCTGCGTGGGGGATGAAACTGCAGCCGAGAAAATAAAGAGAGAGTGAAATGTGTGTTTGAATAAAGCAACCTGAGCGCAAATGATAGCAGGGAAGAAACACATTTGTGACTTATTTAAGAGTGGATTTATTTATCTATTAGCTTTTAGGAACAAACAGAATCCGCCATTTTAACAGCACTATTTTGTGGAATACATTAGGCCAACTGAGAGTACCACTGTTACTACAACTACCAGCCCTGCCAAAAAATATTACTAACACTACCAATACTGTGTTTATACAATAACCAAACAAAAGGACAAAATGCTGCTATTACCATTCAGCAATTACAGCACATCGAGCATAAGTGGAGATACCACAAATAGTGTTCTGGGATTTCTCCTCCTCCTACTGCAATTACCGTTTCTACCATGGTACCATTATAGTGCTGCTTTTAACACTACTTTACTTCTACTACCATTACTACTTCCACTGTCAACGATGAACAACAAACACAGGACTGAAAACAGTCAGGTACTTCTCCCCTGGAGCAAAGAGGCACAAACAGAGCAGGGGACAGACAATTCAACACAACACACACTGCATGGCTCCCAGTACCAAGAATATCACTATATATTTACATACAGTATATATACATACAGTATATATATATATATATATATATATATATATATATATACATATATATATATATATATATATATATATATATATATATATATATATATATATATATATATATATATATATATATATATATATATATATATAATACATAATACATAATATTGTACAAGCATACAGAGGTTTCCCAAAATAATAAACAGCAGGATAATAAGCAGCATGTTTACACGTACACTAATAATCCATCGTGATCTGATTTCTCTTTATATTCTGATGAATATAATGTGCAAGTATAATCCTGCCTCTGTTACCATAATCACTACAGTCCCTGACAAAAGTCTTGTCGCTTATCCATTTTGTAGAAACAAAAGCTTATAACCTGACTTTAAATTAATCCATTGGTTTTAGAAATGTCTCATATGAAAGCTAAAACCCTCCCAAATGATGCTCAATATACTAAAATAAATTTGCTTCACTGAAGAAAGATTGATCATTTAATGAACACAGAAATGTCATATTTTGGCAAGACAAAAGTTTTGTCGCCTACAGAAAATTGAACAAATAATTTATTTCAAATACAAAAATGTGTTGCATAACATCAGTGAATGAAGTAGTGGTGCTGTGAGATCCATATTTAATATCTTGTATGACTTCCATGAGCTTGAAGGACACATCCATGCGGTTCAACAATGATTCATACAGTTTGTTGATGAAGTCATCAGGAATAGCAAAGAAAGCGTCTTACATGCCTCCCAGAGTTCATCAAGATTCTTTGGTTTTGCCTTCCATGCTTCCTCTTTCATTCTACCCCAGACATGCTCAATGATGTTCATGTCTGGTGACTGGGCTGGCCAGTCCTGGAGCACCTTGATCTTCTTCACCTTGAGAAACTTTGATGTAGAGATACAAGTATGTGACGGAGCACCATCCTGCTGCAAAATTTGACCCCTTTTATGGTTGGGAATGTAAGAGGAGCTAATACTTCTTGATATTTTAGGCTATTGATATTTGCCTTCCACCCTGCAAATGTCTCGCACACCCCCATACTGGATGGAACCCCAGACCATGATTTTTCTGCCACCAAACTTGACTATTGTCTGGGTGAATCCACCTTCTGCCACTTTTCCAGTGTCCATCCTTTTAGCAGGCTGTGGGCCTTGGCAAATGTCACACGTTTTTTTAATTGCCTTTTGTTTAGTGCTGGTTTCTGTGCACTGATTCGACCATGGAGGCCATTTCGAGACAGAATTCTACAAACTGTTGTGGTTGACACAGGGACTTGAGGTGACCAGGCCTGGTGGAGTCTGCTGCAGTGGAAAAGGGGCTGGCCTTGGATTTTCGAATCAACAAACGGTCCTCCTGAGCAGTTGTCTTGCGGGGTCTGCTGGACCTGGGCTTGTCAAAAACATCTCCAGTCATTTCAGATCTTTTTCTTAGTACTTGACGCTGAGACACACTGAAGGTGTCACCACCTCAGCAGTGGATCTGGTCTTCAGCCTCTTGATAATTAACACTTTGGTCTCAGGGTGGAGGTTCTTTTTATACACACCCACTAATTGATTGATCAGTAACTGATCACAGGTGAGGCTGTAATCTAGGATTGGGTGCATCATATGACAAGACGACAAGACTTTTGTCTTGCCAAAATCTGACCTTTTTGTGTTCATTAAATGATCAATCTTTCTTCAGTGAGGCAATTTAATTTAGTATATTGAGCATAATTTGGGAGGGTTTTAGCTTTCATATGAGACATTTCTAAAACTAATCGATTAATTTAAAGTCAGGTTATAAGCAAGACTTTTGTCAGGGAGTGTATATACTATATACTAGTGCCTGACCGATATATTGGTTGGCCGATATTATCGGCTTATATGGGCACCTGGAGACATATCGGCCGATATACTTGCTGATATGGGCCGATATTTTACGTGGGCATGTTATACCTCGTTATAAATCTTAGACTCTCTACATTCTGTTCATTTAATCCAATTTACAGACAGATAAATGTCCAAATATGTGGCTCCACATCAGTATTTATCTGCAGAGTCATTTGTCTGTGTGTGTGTCTGTACTGTCCCTGAACACACCACAGAGTCACGTCACTCATGTGTGTTTTGTCTACACCCGCAGACACAGATCCAAACATTATTCGGACAATCGGTTTGAGTCTGGATTAAAAGGACATTTATTAATGCAGACTTGTGATGTGAGGAGGAGCCTGTGTGAGCGCTGAGTGTTGGAAATATGTCGACTTTGAAGCTAGTTTTGGTTATTTCGCATTGGTTAGCGATTAGCTGCTGTAGCTCCCACACATAAACAGGCTGTTTTCTATTGGTCTATTGTAAAGTGACTGTATTGGCCGCATATTTGTTACCAGACATGCATTGATATGTAAATGAGCTGTGAATAGACGTGTGAATTATGACATTTGCGCATTTAATTAATTACCGCGGTGCGCAGCATTTACGACTAAAGGCTAACAGCGCTAGTTTCTTTACTAGCTAGTAGTGATGGGTCGGTCTGGAACGAAACGGCTCTTAGAGCCAGCTCTTTGAAGCAAACGACGGGAGCCTGATCCTTATCGGGAGCCATGTTTTCTCTTACGCTCACATTTTTCTCTTCACGTCACGTTCAGACTCGTGGTAGTTTGACAGCGGCAGCAGCTGAAAACGAAACTTTCAGAAATTTGCGTTTGCATAGGAGAGAAAAAACATGCATGTTTGTCTGCAGTTCAGCATAAAATAAATAAACCAGGACTAATTTTGGGCTCGAGAGACGGAGAGAGACGGAGAGAGACGGAGAGAGACGGAGAGAGACGGAGAGAGACAGAGAGAGACAGAGACCGAGTCCTGACACTCAGTCCTAGTTCAGTTCTTGTTTAGTCCTGTTTGCAACGAAACAATCTGAAGAGCCGCTTAGGAGCTGAAAGAGCCAGCTGCTTTTAATGAGCCGAGCCAAAAGAGCCGGTTCTCTAAAAAGAGCTGGAATACCCATGACTAGCAACTAGAATGTGATGCAAAAATGCCATTAGGCCAACCTACTGTCTGTAAATATGACGTAAAGAGTCAGAATAACAATAAATGTTGCTTAAATAAATGCAATTTAAAATCCACTAGAGCCAAACCTAAGTTTTTTTAAACAATTCAAGATTTACAGTGAATTTTTACATCACTAAATATATCGGTGATTATATCGGCTATCGGCAGCTCCAACTCCCATTATATCAGTATCATATTGGGCACAACAAAATCCATATCGGTCAGGCCCTACTACATACTCTACTCTCTATAATCATACTTTGAACAGTCATTTTTGGGGGTTAGTACTTATCGTGAGGACTTTTTCTTATACTCTTGTGGGGAACTGTTAGTTATATTTTGTTACTGTGATAAGATCTGAACTGTAAAGGGCTGAATAAAAACTTCTATGACTCATAATATACTGTTTAAACTACTACTACTACTACTGTGTTTCAATCTGTACATTTAGAATAGTTTTTTTGTTGTTGTTGTTGTTGTTTTTTTTTTTAGATAATCCTGCTTTAGTGTTATTATGTCAGTGGTATAACTTCAGTATCATCACTTATCTATATTTACTTCAGCAATATACCACTCTTTAAATTTAGGTATCATGACCAATGTGATCCCACTCCAGATGAAGATGCATACAAACACACACACACACACACACACAAACACACACACACAAACATACATGACAATGATCAGATTCCACTGGCCATGTCAATACTGATCCATCCATAACACAAGACAGAAAACACCACAACACCTCTGCAAAACTGTCTTCCATCACAGTCACACTTCCACGAGCACAGTGTGTGTTTGTGTAAAGTCAAAAGTGTTTAACATAGAAATCATTGACACCGAGCTAACAGTGTCCAGGTGAGACTCACAGGCCGAGGCTGGAGGTGGAGCTCAGAGGTGGAGCTCAGACGACTCTCCTCCGATCAGCCACACCACCGACAAGATCTGCACACAGGAGAGAAAAACATGGGTTATTTTTACAACTTCATTTTTACACACACCTTTATTGCATCTGGAAGACTGTCCCCATAGTGAAATGAAGAAACCAGGGGAGGCGGCTGCTGGTGTGATTTTGGGTTCTACAAAAACACACAATTGAATAAAAATGTCCACCTTGATTTCAGTAGTAAAAATGCTCAATTCTACATATCGATTTTGATGCCACGAACCACTGATTTAAAATGAGCAATTTACAGAGAAGCGGTGAGAGAGAGAGACAGGAGAATCAGATAGAGAAGAAAGAGGAGACGGATGGACAGATTGAGAAGGCCATGGGAGTAGTAAGAAAGTGAGGGAGGAGGGAAGAGGATGAGTAGTGAGAGATGGGGGAGGGAGAGGATGAGATTAGGAGCATCACTACTGCATTTGCACAAACACAGCCCATGAGGGAAAGCCTGAGATTACAGATAAACTAATGTAATGGAGGGACACTTTGGACAGATCTGATGGAGCACACGGACGGAGACGGTTCAGCCCAGACACGGAGAGGTCTCGTGGGGTTAGCTCTGAGGAGAACTGCTCGTTGGATTTTGTATTCTTTCAAAATACTGAGAAATCACAGAGCTTTAAATGGAATATATTGGGTGTATTTGAGGTTTCAATGCTCAGAAAATTGCCATTTTCACCCACCTCCTATCCCCGCCCACAGCTCTGTACTTATGCTGCCATTATTCAAAAAATGCAAGACTCCTTTAAAATTGCCATATACAAATATTTCCAACATAAAAAAAAACAAAAAGCCAAATTACTGGTCAGATCTGCAGCGAGGAGACTCCAATCACAGTAGGAATGCATGTTTACAAGACATTTTAAAGCAATAAAAAACATTTTTTACACTTGTAAATAAATAAAAAAAAAGCTTTAATTTTAATAATGTGAAATATACCAGACAGAGCAATAACACAACAAGTAGCACCTGTTGCACTATAACTGAAGACCTACTGCTTATGTCTGTTACAATCAAAAATTAGTAATAATAATAAATCACAATATTGATCAAAACAACCCAATAAAAGAAACAGGTCTGTGCTGCCAACTGCGATGTCCAGTGGGAGCTGACATCACTGTAAACGCCGTCACAGCAAAGAATCAACACCTCCTATAGACATCAGAATGAATCCACGACGCTGCAGAATCCCACACATACTGTATGTGGATGTGCCCTTTTGCTTGAGGAAGTTTGTAACTCACATAATGAAAATAAGCCCATGGGGAGATCCAGTATTTGCCTTTATCAATTTATTTTTAAAGAACAAAAAATACGTTCTCCTTGATAACTTTCAAAAGATTTTCAGTGGTCACAAAATAGTTTCTCTCCTCCTCTCTTGGTGCTGCTTCCCCCGCCCTGCTGCTACAGGAGGCACAGAAACCTGACTGCAGGAGGAGGAGAGGAAAGATCAGGATGACACTGAACGCCCAAATTTAATAACGAAAAGTTAGTTACATTTTAATAATACATATTTATCAAATGAATAATTTCTTAAATCAATAAAAACTGGCTCTGACAACATATCACTGATTCAGAAAAATCTAACTGGAGCTGGAAGTGCACACGTCACAGCAGGAGTGTACTGGTGGAGCTCAAAACAAGGGCTGATCAGCAAAATGGAGTCTCAAAAATAAGCAGTTAAAGACACACACAAATCCCTCCAAATACAACTTCAGAGGCTCAATGAGAAGAGAAACAACTATAACATGGTTAAGGGCTCAGAAAAGTCCATTTTACACAACAGGTCTGCTTTAAGAGCTGACAAAACAGAGACAGGAGCTGCCACAGAGCCTTGACACATACGGACAGAGGTGGAGCAAGATCCATGTCTGAAATCAGATCATTTAGCTGTGTGTTCGTCTCTGGGGCTGTATCACATCAAGGTAGTTTAAAGCTAAAGCAGCGGTCGATGAGATGGGAGTCACAAAAGTTCACCTCCATCTGTGTCTCCACCGAGCCAACAGGTGGAGTAGTACAGACGAGCAGGGCCAGATCAGAGAGGAGAGAGGCAGGAGGAGAGAGAGAGACAGGGGAGAGCGGCAGCTTCAGTCCCACCGGAGAAGACACACGTTCTTTTCTTTCATCACAAATCTCTCACAAGCCCAGCGCGACACAGAGCAAGAACACAGACACCAGATCAAAACTGTACAGGTACAACAACTAAAGCACAGCACCTGTGAGCGCCTGATCTGAGCTCAGACAGGGAGGAACAAGGGAAGAGGGAGAGAGGGAGGAGGGAGGAGGGAGAGAGAGAGTCTGACACAAAAAGTGAAAGAGAGAAATACAGAGAAAGAAATGGGAGAGACACACACAAATAGACAAAGAGAGAAAGAAACAGAGAGCAACAGAAGTGATGCATAATAAATGTTAAAAGAAAGAAAGAATTGAAAAACCATAGTGAATACAATGTAGTTTCTATCCATATGAATCTGAAACACATGTGCTCATTAGTTTAGGATTTCATGATTCAATTGTCTGGTGAATGCTTCACGTTAATGTGACTCTGAATCTTCATTTTTGGAACAAATGTGATCCGTCTGTCACCGGTCACACAATTAGATCTGAGCCTCCATCCTTCAGCCCAGAACATCTCCTGTTTGTAATGTGGGGATGTCCTGAGCACACAGTGTGTGTGTGTGTGTGTGTCTGTGTGTGCGCGTGTGTGTGTATACGCGCGCACATATATGTGTGTGTGTGTGTGTATGTGTGTGAATGGTGAGTCTCAGATTACCCCCTTCCATCAGCCTAAATAACATTTGTGTGTGCTCATGTGTGTGTGCTCGTGTGTGTGTGTGCTCATGTGTGTGTGCTCGTGTGTGTGTGTGCGCACTTGTGTGTGCGCTTGTGTGTGTGTGCTCGTGTATGCTTGTGTGTTTGTGTATGCTTGTGTGTGTGTGCGTGCGTGCTCGTGTGTGTGTATGCGTGCGTGCTCGTGTGTGTGTGCGCGCTCATGTGTGTGTGTTCGTACTCGTGTGTGTGTGTATGTGCTCGTGTGTGTGTATGTGCTCGTGTGTGTGTGTGTGTGTGTGCGTGCTCGTGTGTGTGCCTGCGTGCTCGTGCCCGTGTGTGTGTGCGTGCTTGTGTTTGTGTGTGTGCTCGTGTGTGTGTGTGTGCGCTTGTGTGTGTGTGTGTGCGTGCTCATGTGTGTGCACGCTCGTGTGTGTGTGTGTGTGTGTGCGCGCTCGTGTGTGTGTGTGCTCGTGTGTGTGTGCGCGCTCGTGTGTGTGTGTGCTCGTGTGTGTGTGTGCGTGCGTGTGTGCGTGTGTGTGCGTGCTCGTGTGTGTGTGTGTGTGCTCGTGTGTGTGCGCGCTCGTGTGTGTGTGTGTGTGTGTGTGTGTGCTCGTGTGTGTGCGCTCGTGTGTGTGCGCGCGCTCGTGTGTGTGTGTATGTGCTCGTGTGTGTGTGTGTGCTGTGTGTGTGTCTGTGTGTGTGTGTGTGCTCGTGTGTGTGTGTGTCGTGTGTGTGTGTGTGTGCTGTGTGTGTGTGTGCTCGTGTGTGTGTGTGTGTGTGTGCTCGTGTGTGTGTGTGTGCTGTGCTCGTGTGTGTGTGTGTGCTCGTGTGTGTGTGCGCGCTCGTGTGTGTGTGTGTGCGTGCGCTCGTGTGTGTGTGCGTGCTCGTGTGTGTGTGTATGTGTGTGCGTGCGCTCGTGTGTGTGTATGTGCTCGTGTGTGTGTGTGCTCGTGTGTGTGTGTGTGTGTGTGTGTGTATGTGCTCGTGTGTGTGTGTGTGTGCGCGCTCGTGTGTGTGTGTGTGTGTGCGCGCTCGTGTGTGTGTGTGCTCGCTCGTGTGTGTGTGTGTGTGTGCGTGTGCGTCGTCGCTCGTGTGTGTGTGCTCGTGTGTGTGTGTGCGTGCGCTCGTGTGTGTGTATGTGCTCGTGTGTGTGTGTGTGCTCGTGTGTGTGTGTGTGTGTGTGTGTGTGTGCGCGCTCGTGTGTGTGTGTGTGCGCGCTCGTGTGTGTGTGCGTGTGTGCGTGCGCTCGTGTGTGTGTGCGCTCGTGTGTGTGTATGTGCTCGTGTGTGTGTGTGTGTGTGCTCGTGTGTGTGTGTGTGTGTGTGTGTGTGTGTGTGTGTGTGTGCGTGCGCTCGTCGCTGCTGTCAGACTCTCACGCTTGGGCGGAGAGGTGAAACTGGCCTTGTATTTAAAACAATCCAAGGATGAAAGATCAATGTACTCGAGAAATGGAGGGAAAAGTTCACAAACACTGAGGTGCTACAGGGGGATTATGATGGAGAGATGCAGAGGGAGGAGGAGGAGAGTGGAGGGATGAGAGTGGTGTTGGGAGTGGAGGAGGTGGAGGAGGTGGAGGAGACATTGAAGGAATATTAGGGGTGGGAGGTATGGAGAGATTGAGAGACGGGGGAGGGAGGTGAGGTGGAGAGATGGAGAGATAGAGAGGGAGCAGATTGGGAGATGGGGGAAGGAGCAGAGGTAAGAGATAGAGGAGGGATAGAGGAGATAGGAGACATCACAAAAAGGAGGAGAGAGGAGAGAGAGGAGAAGGAAAGAAGAGTGAGCAGGTGGAGGAGAAGAAGGAGAGGATGAAGAGCTTGAGACTGAGGTGTATTAAAGGGGAGAGAGGAGACATGGAAAGCTGGAGAGAGGGAGGAGCAGAAGGAGAGAGGGGGAGGGAGAGGAGGCGCGTCCGCTGGTGGAGTATCGATCGGTGGAGACTCAGCTCCAAACATTCATCACGAAGCACTCAGCCTCAGATAACTCCACTGATAGTGAACGCAACTGGACACATCCATTATACTGTGTGGGGGGGGGGGGGGGGGGGGTAGGGTTAGGGCTAGGGGAGGGGGGAGAGAGGGGGAGAGAGGGAAAAAAGGGAGAGAAAGAGGGTGGAGGAGAGTGCAGAGAGTGGGGGAGAGACAACGGGGTAGGGGGGAGGGCTGTGATTAAAAGTATTGAGAGCAAGATAAAAGACAAAATATGAAAAACAAAGTTACGCAAATGAGATTTATTCCATAAGCAGGTTAATATTATGCAGAGAAAATGTTCCAAACTCAAGAAACCTTTTGACACGTCCAACAGTCACCAGTTTTCAGACAAAATCAAGTTGCAGAAGTTCAAATTGTAAAAAGAGGAGGTGTTTTTGACGGGGAGGACATAGCAACTTTGCTTTATGCCGAACATACACTGTGCGATATATTTGGTCGTGTCATTCAGCCGCAGCTTAAACTGTACGAACAAATCGCAGGGTTTAAAAGTTCACAGTTCACAAATCATGTTCTCACACTGAACGAACCGATGCTCGGATGTGACCTGCCTGTGCACACTGTACGTTCACATAAAGACTGGAGTTGTTATTCCTGAAGTACAAAACTACAAAGAAGAAAACTATGGAATTAGAAAACCACAGACGTGTGGAGACACAATGATCCCGGTAAAAAACAGACGCACTGTCTTGGCAATTTGTGTCATTCTCTGCACAGACAAACCCAAAAAGAAGAGACAACGAATATGATCAAAGAAATGTCTGTGTAGACGTGGGCAGTAAGGGCTGTCAGTTCTTCAGAGGGAACTGGAGGTAAGTTTCATCAAGTTTTTCACCAAACTTCTGTTTTGTGTTGCTCGATTAGCTGAGCCTCCATGTCCTGTGTCCAAAACACTCGCCGGTGCAGTCGTCCTCCACAACCTCATATCCTGCTTCCTCTTCTGTTTCCGCGCATGTGCAGTCTGACAGATTCTGGCTCGTGGAACGACTTCAACAGAGTGAAACCCTCACCAGAGGCGAATGGATTTCAAACTAGTTTGATTTTTTTGCGACCTTCGAATGCAGGTCGGAGCTGGTCGTGAGGTATTAATTGGTTTTCTTTTCCCCATGTTTACAACACGAAGCACAACACACGATGAAGCCAAAACTCGACTTTGAAGGGGGTGGAGAGCTGCTGGCAGCTCCCGAGCTCCAGGTTGGAGACCCCTGCTCTAAATCACAAGGTGGAACAGCGCTGAAATATGAACAGACAAACGGATACATTTGCAAAGGTCGAAACTACAGGTGCAACAATATCTATCAAAACGAACGTAGCATCTGATCACTGCAGCGACTTAAATGTGATGTCCAGCCAAAGTGTGTGTGTGTGTACATGTGTGTGTGCGTGTGTGTGTGAGGGGTCCCACAGCAGACAGGTGAAGGAACAGCTATTATGAGGCATGAAGGGATGAAGAGATAGAGGAGGAGAGGAGGAGAGAAGGAGAGGGAGGGAGAGAGGTGATGGGGAGAGGAAGAGAAAGGGGGGAGAGAGAGATGGAGAGATGGGGAGGACCCGAGGAGAGGGGGGAGGAGGGGGAGGGAGAGAGAGATGGAGAGATGGAGAGATGGAGAGATGGAGAGGACCGGAGACAGTGAGGAGAGCCCCTAAAGAGCAATTAGACCAGCAGAGGCCCAGACAAAGTGTGAACCCAGCCCCCAGGCTCACACACCTGCACACAAACACACACAGATACATACAAACACACACACCTGCACACACACAGATACATACAAACACACAAACCTGCACACAAACACACACATACATACAAACACACACACCTGCACACAAACACACACAGATACATACAAACACACACACCTGCACACAGAAAGGCACACAAACATACAGGGATCAGGTTGGTTGCTGGAGCTATTTTAAAAAGCCACTATGGAACTTTAGCGGTGGAAGGTGTGCAAATGGCTTGGGTCCATGGAGATGTTATTGCTACTGATTGTCCGGAATTTTCCACAGTATAGCTTTTAACTAATCTCCATGGAGTTACAGTTCAGATCTGTGGAGAGAAGCTCACTAAGAATGTTTAAAGTATTTCACTGGGAATAAAAATGTGTTTCTTTGACTGAAATGTTGTACAGGCCCTGGTTTACACCGCGGTTTGGACCTGGTTTAGACCTGGTTTACCTATAGGTGAAAACAAAACAAGGGCAAGTGGAAGAAACCCTGAGCTCAGCTGCTACAGCTGTCATTTATAATGACAAAAACTCCTAATTCTCCTCGTGTTAGTCCAGTCGTCCTGGTGCTCTGTCCTCTCCTCGTGTGCATGTTTGTTTCCTACATTGCAGCTGTAATCTCCATTATGCCCACACACACCAGAACAAAGCGGGAGCTGCAGGAGGCCTGTGTATGTCTGTGCGTGTGTCTGTGTGTGTGTATCTGTGTGTGTATGTCTGTGTGTGTGTGTCTGTGCGTGTCTGTCTGTGCGTGTCTGTCTGTGCTGTGTCTGTCTGTGCGTGTCTGTCTGTGCGTGTCTGTCTGTGCGTGTCTGTCTGTGCGTGTCTGTGCGTGTCTGTGTGTGTGTGTCTGTGTGTGTGTCTGTGCGTGTCTGTGCGTGTGTGTGTCTGTGTGTGTCTGTGTGTGTGTGTCTGTGTGTGCCTGTGTGTGCCTGTGTGTGCCTGTGAGTGTCTGTGAGTGTCTGTGAGTGTCTGTGAGTGTCTGTGAGTGTCTGTGTGTGTCTGTGTGTGTCTGTGTCTGTGTGTGTCTGTAGCTGTACAATACAGAACATGTAAAAGATCAGGACATGGGGGAGACTAGAGTTTGGACTAACTCACTCTCACAAACATCAGGACAAACGGTTTAGAAAGGCCAGAAATATGACCACTGCTACTGCTCATGTCATGGAGGGAAGAGCAGTTATTTCAATGGGAATGATGTTTGCACACAGGGGCGTGTCTGTGGGATTCATTAAAGAGACAAATGAAGATTTCAATTTCAAAGGGTTATCGAGGACAAACACACAAAAGTGATTTAGTTTGTTGATATTTTCTATTAAAATGATCCAGATATGACACGTGACAGACAGATATTATTCATCTCCAGGGAATTTTAGGTTTTGCTGCAATAAACTGTTGCTGAAACATTTCCGGTGTGTGTCTCAGTGATCTTTGTGTGTCAGTCAAAGGTCTCAGGTCAGTTTAACAGTAGAACTGGTCAGGGAGGGTCAGCAGATCCTGTGGAAGAGCCAAAAATGTCCCTCCCTCCTCTGTGTCCTACAACATCACAGCAGCCTGCAGGGGGCGCCAGGAGAACAAACAGGAAAGGTCTCATTCTCACTCCACTCTGGTGTTTCCTCTGAAGGTCTTCTAGTGTAAAAAGGCTGCAGCAACGCAAATGTTCATATCTAGCTCCATCTCCATGGATACGAGAAAGGTCATTTTCTCGTATCATTTCACACAAGTATTTCCTCTGAAGGTCTTTTTGCCACATTGGCTGACGTATGGTGTAAAAAACTTGTAGCAACTCAAATGTCCATAGCCTCTTATAGCCTCCTTCATATAACGTGACATTCCCATTTAGACCAATAACTCTTGGATTAATTCAGCAGATATATTCTAATCACAAAATACATTAGCATTATATTATATACAACACAATAAAAATAATAAAAGGGTAATTGAAAATGGTTACATAGTGTAGCTACTTTTGAGGTTCCAATCCAAACTCCAGGGTCACTCACAATTTTATGTACGGTTCATGTTTCTAAAGCTAAAATACAAAACACTAAAGGCAAAGTCAGTCTGACAACATGTGACACTGATACGTATCATGATAGAAGTATTTCACTCTATTATCAAAGTTCTAATATCAACATGAGGGGAACATGCAAACTACACAGAAGACCCCAGTCCAGAAATCCAAAATGAAATCCTCTCACTATGAGGCTGAACTTCTACCCCTTACACCACCATTATAAATGACTCAGTCTTTGAATCCATGTTTGTCATATTTCTTGTGCGTGTGAAACTTGTGTGGCTCTGAGGAGATCTCTGGGAGTCATTAGTCAAAAGCTAATCAGGAGTCGTCTTATTGAAGCGATTAAAATCCTTAATAACGCCGCAGAACCCAATCTCCATTTCAAGTCTCCATTCACACGGCTATTCCCATTACACTACACTATCTGATCATCACCTGGTTTACTCCAAACGCACAGAAAGGAAACACATGGCTCTAATTTAAAGACAGGAGCAAAGAAGGAGTGATGAGGGAGAGAGAGATGTGCGAACGGATAAAGGGGGAGGGGAGATTAAATTAAGAGAAAAGTTCCGGCGCTCTGTTGTGCTCCATTGATTTCCTATTGTCCTGGAAACATTTAATGAGCTTAAGCAGGAGCGAGGTCTGACACTGCCACTGCCAGCAGCCAGGAGAGGGGGATGGAGGGAGGACGGAGATGAGGAAGAGGATCAATCAACAGCTGGGAGAGAGGGAGAGAGGGGAGGGGACAGATAGGATAGGGGGAGAGAAAGAGGATGAGAGAGGAAAAGGAGAGAGGGGGGAGATGGAGAGAGGGGTGGGGCAGATGGTGAGTATCGCGGAGAGGGGGCAGAAAAAGAGTAGCAACATTGGGAGGGAGGGAGAGGGGGGAGACAGAGAGAAAGGGGGAGGGACAGAGAGAGGGAGGGATTGGGAGACAGACAGAGAGAGAGCGAGAGGAGAGAGGGAGGAGAGGAAGAGGAGACAGAAGGGGAGCGAGAAAGACTGAGGTCAGGGGGGAGAGAGAGCATAAAGGGCAGATATGGAAAGACATGCGAGGATGTAAAGAGGTGAGAGGGGGAAGTGTGTAAAGGTTTCAAAACAAAACTTAGAGAGATGACATGTTGTATTGTTGAGGGAAACAATTGATTGAATTGTTTTTCATAGTTTATTGATTCTTTCTATTGTTCAAAAAGAAGAAATCACTATCAAATCTATAAATGTAGGGCTGTGCCTGACACCAAAAGAGCGATAGATCACAATCAAAACTGTGGTGGAATCTGAGCGGCCAGGCCTCCAGCCGGTGTGTGGCAGTGAGTGTGTGGTCATGGTCTCTGTACGTCTTCTCATGTGTCCTCGGGTTTATCAAGTCTTGACGTACATCTGCACACTTTGATTAAATATCCAGTCTCTCCCTCTGTCTCTGTGTGTCCATCTCCCCGTTTCTCTCTCTGATCCAGCTCTTCACCTTTTCTCCTCTTCCTCTCCTCACTGAAAACCAAGTTACAGAAAGTAAACTAAAAAGCTCATTTAGACACACGTGTTTCTGTCGGACATCACATGTTTCAGGTGTCATATATTGTACAACACATTCTAAACTTCACATGTGGATTTCTTATTGTTCTCTTCAACATAAACTAGAACCATCTACCATCTCCCTCTAACCTCTCATCTGTCTCTGTCTCTCTCATCTGTCTCTCTGTCTCTCTCTCTCTGTCTTATATATATATATATATATATATATATATATATATACATACATACACATATATATACATACATATATATACATACATATATATACATTATATATATATATATATATATATATATATGAGAGAGAGAGAGAGAGAGAGAGAAATTAATAAATGAGCCATTAGCCATTTTTATGAATACATTTTCAGTTTTTTTTTGTTGAGGGTCACACACTGGTCACCTGAAACACAATAACAAATCAGCAGGCTTGAACCTGTTACCCTCTGGTTGAAGGGTGAATGATCTTTCTACCCACAAATCAAGCTCCTTGTGCCGTTCTAAGCAGCCCTCATTCACCCCCGTGTGATTTAGGTGAGACATAAAGGCTCTAATCCCAGGCAGGAGACATATGTGGATTTACACAGGGAAATGGTCCGTAGGCTGCATCACTCACACTGCTCAGAATGAAGGATCACTGAGATTAGCAAAGACAGGCCCAGACGACGAGCGTCCCTCTATATGACGCCTATATGTCAGCTCTGTCACATGTGTGTTAGGGTTCAACCAATGAACCAATATGGAGCTCAAGTGTCATTTCTCTGTCAAATACTTCGATAAATACACACGAGCGGCCCCAGAGAGAGGACATCCACAGATAATCATGATTAGATCAGAATATCATCTTAAAAACCTAAAAATAACAACACCTTTAGAAGCAAAAATAAAAAAATTCAATCAGTCAACTCTCCAAAAAGGTGAACTTATAGTTTGACCTGCCTGTTTATGTCACACTCACTTGAGTTTCTCATTGTGAAGGCTTCATTTCATAAAGCTGCTCCCACTCTAGAGGAATAATGATGTGTTTGAGCAGAGATGTCCAGAGCTTTGGACAGGTCAGTGCACTGAGTTATTTACATGGTCCTGGTGAAGCAGCTAGTACAGAGCCATCGCACATTACTGCAGAGTTGAACAGAAGAATTGCCTGTGGTCATATGGGCCCAGTCCAAAAACTGGCCTGGGCCACATTTAGCCCCTGTGCCATAGTTTGGACAGCCCTGTATTAGACTATGTGAAAGAGTTTTACATCCTTAACACAGAGAGCAATCTGGACACAACTAGCAACATTAAAATCAGAACACAAGTATGTGACTTGTAAACAAATACCAGAATCACATTTAGAAGATGTTTGTAGTCTAAATGACAGGGTTTGCTGCTTTTACACAAAAGATCCAACAGAGGTCTCTTCAAAATGTTACAATATTAATGTGACATAAACAAACACAGCCCCTGTGACTATTCAAGTCTCACTTAGATCTCTCTCCACCTCAGCTCTTCCTCACATTATTCACCAGTGTGTGGCTGTGCCTCTGAGCATCACACCTCCTCATCGCCTCCAGTTTGACCTCGTCACGCGCCGACACATCGACACATGCCCGCGGCGCGTCAGCCATCTTGTTTTCTACCTCCTTCCTCTCAGTCTTTTGTCCCTCCATCAGCGGGAGCACTATTGTCATTTTGGCCGGTCTGAGGCGCTTCGCTGCTCTGAACTGCTCTGATGAGGGCCCCACTGGGAGCCATAAGAGCCACTTTATGAAGCTGTCTGCCAGGGTGAATAGACTGTCCGCTTGTGTTCTGGACACTTGAGGCTACGGGGCAGTGTGGAGCAGTGCCACCAGGGGGCACTACATCAGAATGGGTGTGGCTCAGTGGGTTTTTATAAGGTCTGCTGGGAGGGGGAGACGATTAGATGTGCTAAATAATGGATGAAGACCTTTTTACAAATGGGATGTTAAGAGTGTGTGGCAGAACAGAATAAATTTGTCTGGAAAAATTACACAAATCCACACATAAAGTAATACATACAGCTCAGGGATCATTAGGACCTGATATTGTCTGATATTAAATGTTCTATTATTTGATCATGAATATGAAGTGGACCATCCAGACTCTACATATACAACTAATGACTTTATTTCACAAACACAGTGACATTATTAAAACAAGAGGTCAATAATTCATCTTATTCAGGAGTATTTTCTGTTTAGAAACCTTCAGGCATGTGTCAGGCCTTTGTCCACACAATGTCTGGTACAGATTTAGTTTCTTTGGTCTTTTGGTTTTAAAGATACAATATGTAACTTTTCTGGAAGACTACACCACCCTGACTTGATGTCATTGACTTGCCAGAATCAGCTATAACTTAACGGATTTACTTACACAATACACCTGTACACTGTACATGTAACAACATGATCTGAAACATGATTCTGGTACGAGTTTGCCAGTTCATATTCCAGTCTTTACTGCCAATACGTCTGGATATCTAAGCTTTTAACAAACATCTATTAAAGCATAAATCACAAAGATAATCAGATTAATTGTCAGAAAAATCCCCATTACATTTTTTTTTTTTCCCAAAACGGTCCAGCTCTGTTCTCCGCACAGAGTGCCAGCGTCTGTTCCAACTCCCTTGACCTACATTTATCCACAATTAGTTATTTGTTGAACAGAATAACAGTTTCCAGATTGGATTCCATTTCAAACAAGCACAGACTGAAGAATGCATGATTTACTGGTATCTTCGTGATCTTGTCCAGCTCCAGTCGTCTCAGCCGGTCTGACCTCCACACATACTTCTGTCTAGAGTAAACATGGACGCGACATGTCGGAGAGGATTTAAAATGGCTCCTGAGATGTTTTTATCTCAAATACCTCAGCTCTGCTTCATGTATGCCGTAAAAGTCAAATAGTTCTTGGACAGGACAGACTTGGCTGCTTCTTGGTCTCGTTCTCAGCCTCTGTTTTGGTTCATCTGTCTCTCAAGCTGGAGATCTTTCAGAGATACACACAGAAGGTTGTGGAGTGGGCGTATGATGTTGCTGCATGCTGAAGGGCATGTTTTGGCTGGACTTTTCCCATGTCAAACTGAAAGACTTCAAAAAACAAATGTGATTTTTTTTTATTTTTATGTTTTTAGTACCAGTCTGGGAAAAGTTGAAACTTCATAGGTCAATGTCCAAGTAAGGGATAAGAACCCATTCGTTTTTGTATGAAAATGTATGTATGTGTTGGCCAGTTTGGTGGTAACAGTGGTGCAGTGGGTTCAGTGTTTCCCACAAACAAGACATTTCAGTGACTATGTAATCCAGTCATAATAGAACTCATTTCAATAATATCAGAAAGAGTCAGGAAAATATGCTAGGGTTGAAGTATCAAAAAGTATCAGAAATTAGATTATTATTAGATTATTAGATTATTATTATTATTATTAATAGGTTTAGAATTAGATTAAATTATCGTTGGCAAACTCATATCAAAACTACACATTTGAGCAAATAAAATGACAAAAGCATCACATAAACAAAACTAAACTATAAATATAGATGATAAACAATAGCTCAAGAGCCGATTTAAATAACAAAAACTACAACACAACTACAAAAAAAATCTACAATGTTGTTAAAAATCATAAGCTGCAATAAATAAACAGCAGAATGAATACTTTAGGACTTCATCTGCATCTGTAATGAGTCAGAAAATATAAGTATTCCACCTTTTACAGCTCAAATCTGATCATAAATTTAAAAACATCCCAAAATATCCCTGTACTGCAAAGAAAAAGTATAAACAAAAATATACAGTTCCATCTTGATATAGTAATTATGGTGACAGGCCTTAAATAAGGAGATCACATTTGAATAATGTGACGACACTAAACTGTGCGCATTTGCAAGACATGTTCAGTAACATTCACCAAAACAAACCTCCACATAACTTAGCGCGTGTGTGGAGACTGGAGCTGACATCAGGCTGCCAGCTTCACCATTCTAGTGTTAAACTCAACAACAACACCTATATATACTAGGGATGTGCAAAAATATCAAAATATCGATATATCGTCTCGTTTTATGTGATGATACAGAATCAATATCGAGGACTGCTGTATCGATATATCTCCAAGAGTGTTTTTTGGTATATTTTACTAAATTATTTTGGTACAGAGCTACATTTTGTTACTTGTTTAGAGGAAGGAAACTTGTTTATATGACACATTTGACATTTTCACAGTTTTGATGATTAAAATGGGCGTGTTTCATATGAACTTCACATAAGAAGTTATTTAACAAAGACTTTTAGTATCACAGCATGATTTAGCCATAATTTTTATTGAACAATATTGAATCATTTTGAAATATATTGTATTGAATTGAAAGCTCACTGTATTGAGATATGCCTCGTATCGAGGTATGTATCATATCGGCAACTTCTTAATGATACCCAGCCCTAATATATATACTTTACAGTACTATATAATGTACCATATACTCTCTGTCCCTCCCAGTGGCGGCTGGTGGTATAATTTTTTTTTTTTTTTGGGGGGGGGCAAGGTCAACATTCTAAATATATACTATAAATACATGTGTTATATATAGGCTATATAGTGTTAAAACAAATGCTAGAAACAGACAGTCATTTTGGTCACTATTGGTTGAACTATCAGAGCACAACACACAGCCAAGAGCAAAATTTACATAGCAGCACAATCTGATCCACCGCTCACAGCCAGCACCAACACACACAACCTAACACACCACTCACACCCAGCCCCAACACACACAACCTAACACCACTCACAGCCAGCACCAACACACACAACCTAACACACCACTCACATCCATCCCCAACACACACAACCTAACACCACTCACATCCAGCCCCAACACACACAACCTAACACCACTCACACCCAGCCCCGAGAAACACAACCTAACACCACTCACATCCATCCCCAACACACACAACCTAACACCACTCACATCCAGCCCCAACACACACAACCTAACACCACTCACACCCAGCCCCGAGAAACACAACCTAACACCACTCACATCCAGCCCCAACACACACAACCTAACACCACTCACATCCAGCCCCAACACACACAACCTAACACCACTTACATCCAGCCCCAACACACACAACTTAACACCACACACACCCCAACACACACAACCTAACACCACTCACAACCCATCCCAACACACACAACCTAACACCACTCACACCCATCCCCAACACACACAACCTAACACCACTCACACCCAGCCCCAACACACACAACCTAACACCACTCACACCCATCCCCAACACACACAACCTAACACCACTCACACCCAGCCCCGACACACACAACCTAACACCACTCACACCCAGCCCCAACACACACAACCTAACACCACTCACACCCAGCCCCAACAAACACAACCTAACACCACTCACACCCAGCCCCAACAAACACAACCTAACACCACTCACACCCAGCCCCAACAAACACAACCTAACACCACTCACACCCAGCCCCAACACACACAACCTAACACCACTCACACCCATCCCCAACACACACAACCTAACACCACTCACACCCAGCCCGAACAAACACAACCTCAGCAAAACTACAATAAGATAAGAGGCTCTGGTCACAACATGAACACATGGCATCAGCGCCCCCGCTCCCTCCTCTGTACCACATGTGTGCATTTACCTTTGGCACAATACACGAAGGCCTGGCTCTTTAATATTCACCAGGGAACTTGTCTGTGATTGGTGCAGTGTTTCCCGAGGCGCTTTATAGTTAGGGCGGCCGCCTTCACAACAATTTTCCCTGCCTTGCCCTCCCAACCACTTGAATCCTTCACAAACTATGGTCATCACTCCCCGGTCTTCACTTTCGCCTTTCGCTAGCACAGAATCTCCCCCCAACCTCCGTCCCCAGTGAAAGGACATATTCAGCCACTGGGGGACATTGTAGCTGCAGCAGGTCTGCACGTACTACAGACAAAGTGGACATGTTGGTTTTTCTGGTCAAAAATATGAAGATTGAGTAAAAGTTCATGCTGGAACTGTTAGTAAACAAAGCATTTCAAAGAGTACAGCGCAGCACTGTTTACAAGGAATTTATTATTTTTTTTATAATATTTCATACATTTGTTGCTTATTTGAGAATATTTTATTTAACTTATTGGTTTTACGAAGCAGCACTTTTCCCCCTTTGTATAATGTTAAAATAAATTGTTGGTTTAATAAACATACAAATAAACAACAAGCTAATGGTTTTGGATTTGGTTCTCATACTGTACTGAAAATGAACCGAAGCATGACCTCACAACCCAGCTACATACCAAAGTGTGATTTTTGTGCACTGTTACACCCCTGATACTGTGCCTCCTCTGTCCTGTATATTCCCTGTGCATACACTCCGGATAATCCATAGACCATCATGTAAATCATCTTGAGCCTTCTACAGCCTCCGGAGAAAAGGTCATGATAGAAACAGATAGATATAATTCATGATTGCATAAACGACTCCATCCCTTCGGTTAAACTGGCCCATTAGGATACATGCTGCTCTGCTTTTTTCTTCCTTCACATCCGTCTTTTCCTCCATCTCTCCCTACCCACCATCTCCGTTCTCTCTGTCTCTACCTCTCTCCCTTCTTTGTTCCTTTCTCTCTCTCTTATTCTCCATTCCTCCCTCTATACCCTTTCTCTCCCAAGCTCTCTCCCTCCCAACCCCTCTCTCTTTCCTCCTTTCTCTCTCTCCCTCCCTCCCTCCCAAGCTCTCTCTCTGTCTTTTTCCTTCTTTCTCTCTTTCCACCTTTCTCTCTCTCTCTCTCTCTCTCTTTCCACCTTTCTCTCTCTCTCTCTTTCCTCCTTTCGTCTCTTTCTCTCTTTCCTTCTCTCTCTCTCTCTCTCTCTACCTTTCTCTCTCTCTCTCTCTCTACCTTTCTCTCTCTCTCTCTTTCCTCCTTTCGTCTATCTCTCTCTCTTTCCTTCTCTCTCTCCATTTCCTTCTCTCTCTCCTTCTCTCTCTCTCTTTCCTCCTTTCTCTCTCTCATACAGACCTTTTCCTTTCCTCTACTCGCTCGCTCTCTCTCCATCTGATTGTGCCCCTCTTTCTCTTCCCTCTCCCTCTTTATCACCGTCCCCTTACCCCTTCCACATTATCCTGTCCTTACCTCCTCCCTCCATCTCCCTGTTGCCTCTCTTCCTGTCCGTCTCTCTATCCTCCTTGTTCTCTCCCCTTCTCTTCAACTACCTCTGACTCTCTTGGTCCCACTCTCTCACACTCTCTTCTCCAGTTTTCTTTCATTCTCTCTCACTTGCGCTCTCACCCCCTCTTCTCCTCCTTTTCAGTTCCCTCTCTATCCCAGTAGAGCTCTACACCTCCTTCTCCGTCCCTCTCTCCCCACTCCTCTCAAACCCCTTCTTACCCTTTCTTTCTCTCCCTCATACTCTCCATCTCTCTCTCCATCTCTCTCTCTGCTCCCCCCTCCCTCTCCCTCTTATCTGCTCTCCGTTTTGACAGCTTGCTTGTCTGTGCTGATGCAATAACCACCTCCATTTGGATCCAGAGGCGGGTGCATTAAGTCGACAGGGTAATCAGGCCACAGGGAGAGAGAGAGGAGAGGAGAGGGAGGAGAGGGAGGAGAGGGAGGAGAGGGAGGAGCGGGAGGAGAGAGAGGACTCCAACCACAGAGCTCTTTACCCCTCTGCGTTACAGTACAGCCCCATTAGCCCACAATTAGCCCAGTGCACTCCACAAACAGCCCATCTCCGAGGCTGAGAGGCTGAGAGGCGGGCGGATGTGCGGGGGACCAGGGGACCAGGGGACCGGGGGACTGTGGTGGAGGACTGTTGGACTGTTGGAACAGGCTCTTATAGGTCAGGGGTGCAGGAGACAGAGTGGAATTGGCCAGATTGGAGCAGGAGATGTAACAATGTCCAATTCTCATGATGCATTACATAGTACAATTTTTGTGTAATATTTGGAGGAGTAAAGCAGACTTCAGCCCTAAGATCTAAATTAAAGTCTGGTTTGATGTGAATAAATTGTCCCTAAGTAAACACACACACACACACACACACACAAAAATTAATGATATTTGCAAAACGAAAAGTACAAATTCAAGTACAAGTTAGGCTTAACAATAGAAAGAATGTTTTAAGACCATATTTTAAACTGGAAATCACACATAAATAAAATTAGACATACATTTTCCAAAGTAATTGCATGTATACACACACACACACACATACATATACACACATTGACACACATATACAAACACATATACACACACACATACACACACATACATATATATCCTAAATAAAAACTTTTCTTTTTATTATATACAACTGTCTGGTAATGCCCCACAGAACCGACTGGATTGAGATTTGGGGCAATACATATAAGACTAAAACAAATCCAATCTTTACCTTGCCAAAAAAAAAAAAAAGAGGCAATAAGAGCATCACATTATCAACTTGTAATGAACCAACCAATGCATTATTTATAAACCTTCAAACTCTGAAATTTTACGATTTAGTCGACCTTTTGACGAGAGATTGTTGTTTACTTTGAACACGACTTTCAACGTAAACAATAATCTCTTGTCAAAATCATTACAGAATCTGTTCAAAATCTGAACTAGCCGATATGAGCTCAGAGGAATGGTCATGTTTATCAAAAAGGAAATCTGAAAATCTGTTGAAGGTTTGGAGCTCTGGAACAATTGTACAGAAAAACTAAAACTGCACCACTCTCTTCCATTTTATAAAGACATTTAAATGTTTAGCTCTGGGCAGATTCATGAATTATGGTCCTCACTTTGTGCTGTAGTACTTTGCTCTACTGTTACTGATCTGTTTGTTTCCTCTTGCTGTATTTATGAACGATCTGGTGTAGACATAATAAGCACATTCACCTTTTCACTCTCTGTGTGTTAAATCTGACTGTGGAATAATGTCAGAATACACCTGTGACCCAAATAAATGAATAAGACCTGACTTTTGGCCTGAAATATTCCACACTATGGCTTTAAATGGATCTATTTGGCTCATGTTTATAGGTGTTTTTATGACATAGGAATACATTAAAATCCTGCAGTGTTGACATGCTGGAGTGACCGTCTTATTTATGGTTCTATAACATAAGTAGATTTTGATAACACATTTTGTTGTAAATCAGGACGTGGGCGGAGATTTTCTGAGCACTCTGGGGTTCAGAGGAGGGCCAGATGTGAGGGGAGACCAGGGGACTGTGATGGAGAACTTTTGGATCAGACTCTTATTGGTCAGGTGTGTGGGGACAGAGGTGTGATTCGATTGGAGCTGTACGGAGCCTGATGTTGGACAGAAATGGGCAGATGTAACAATGACCAATTCTCATGATACAACATTATCACAATTTACATTTCACAGTACATTTTTTCTGTATTATTTGGGTGAGTAAAACAGAAGTGTGAAAATGCTACTTAATTTTTCCTTTTAAAGTGTCTTGACAAGCTTTTGGTGCCATCATAATGTAAATTCCAAAATATTTAGATATAAAAGTTATTTATTCATGTAACTGTTGCTGTAACTTCAATATTTCAGTTATTGTTACCTCTGTGTTAAAAACAGTTTCAGGACTCCATTAATGAAGTGTTTATCTCATTGACATTAAGAATCAATCATTTTAACTCATCAATGATCAGCTCGAGGCTTTTTTATCGACAGACCTACACCAGTGTGAGGAAGAGCGTGTGGACTGGAGCAGAGTTCTGACTACATTTGACTATTTTTGATGTTAAATTACACTGACTGAAAGTTAATAATGTTGAATGTAGAGAAGGTTTCAGCTGTTTTCACACTGTTTTTACAATCAAGATGTTTTGGCTCGATTCCAGACAGTTTTCATTATGGATGATCAAGCATTAGTGAGTAAACAGGGGGAGGGCAGTTTTACTCTAAAACTCCTCCAAAGGGGGAAGGGCTGAGCCAACTCTGCAGTATAAACCTCAGTGTCTCGAACAACACAAACACAGTGTCCAGATTAGGGATGGGCATGATTAGTTGATTAATCGATAATTGATCATTAAGAATTTCGTCGATTATGTTCACTTTTAATCAACAAACTGAATGTAGGTTGTTGTGCATAGCGTAGGGTGACCAAATGTCCATTTTTCCCCGGACATGCCCGTTTTTTTGTGTCCTGTCCTGACTGTCCGTTTTTTTTGTTGTTTTTTTTAAATAAAATGATGCAAATGTCAGCGTTTTCATTTCCTTTCATTGGGCCATTAAACTGAGCGTCTCTCGTAGCTCTGTGACTCAGAAGGAGCGAGCAAACATAAACAGTCGGTCAGTCTGCAACACGCCGAAGCACAAATGCACATTTAACGACGACTTGGACAAGAAATTCCCCACTTTCCGTCCCGGTCGAGACAAGTGTGAGTCCATGTGCACAGTGTGTAAAGCAGCACATATGTTTCAGTGTCCAGTGGTGGTGTCAGGGACCTCAAAGCACCAGGACACCGAAAAATATTAAAAAGCTTTGCCAGGTGAGAGTCGCTCAATGTCGATGACGAGGCCCCACCTCCCACCCCCCGTACAGTGTCCTGGTTTTGACAAACACAAATATGGTCACCCGTGTGACCATCATGTCCTTTAGTCCGACAGAAGTTGAACTGCATCAGCGACAAGAGCTGTTTTTTTTCTTCACTTTGTTTATGTAAATGAGCCATGTGGTTTTAAGTTTTGTTTCTGTGAGATTTGCACAAAGCTGCATTAAACACATTCTAATGTCAAACGGACTGATGTGGCTCTAGAGATTATGTTTATATGTTGTAAAGTTGAATTTATTTATGCAGATTAGTAGTAGTAGATAGTAATAATGATTATGATAATTTTAATATGAAAATATTAAGGATTAATCGATAATAAATCATTAATTAATAATTGATTAAGAAAATTGTATCGAATGCCCATCCCTAATCCTCTGCGTGGACGTCTTCTGGACGGATGAGCTCTTGTTTCTTTGAGCTATAGGAGGAATACTGAATGTCACACATTTTATTCAGAAAAATATATTATTGAATCAACAATACTCTCTGCTTTTGTCCAAACCATCTCAAACTGTTACCTCCAAAACATTAACTCTTTTTACGTGAGCACAAACTTGCGTAAAGTTGTATTTTGCTTGATTCATGTTTGAGTAATACTGTATTGTCCCACATTTTGGGCCATTTAAAAAAATATATATATTTATTTTTATTTTATTTATTTATTTTTTGCTATAATTTCATTAATGTTATGTGTTCCACTGTGAAAGAATGTACATTTGTTACATGTCCAAAATAAATAGATAAATCAGAATTTGAGGCTTGAGTGCTCAGACATTTTCTGTCTTTCCCTACATCCTATCCCCACACACTTCCCAATTTACAACGAACAAAACGTATCCAATTTTGCATGTTTTTCAAGGTATTTCAATGACCCAAGTCCGAGATAGATCCATATAATACCATAGTGTGGAAGATTTCTGGCTAAGATGTGAGGTCTGAGAACTGAAGTCATTACCCACCTGTGGAAAGTGTGCGTGTGCTCCCTGTTTCTATAGGTCCACCAGCGTATGCATTCATGTTTATGCAAATAGTCAAACGTACTGCACATCCCGTGGTCAAAGAATGGAGTGAATGGCAGGGCTTTCAGTATAGTTTCAGGGATAGGCTCCACAAAACCTCTGACCTCTGCTGGGAATAAGCCCACGATGATGAATGAATGCATAAATATTCAAGACGCACGGCACACAGCTCCACGAATGGGAATTACTCCACCCAGAGAATATTAAAAATCATTGTAATGTTTTATGGTGTGGTCCTGAAAGACAGGAGCAGGGCTGACAGGTGCAGGTTCACATGGGTCTGACAGGACAGGAGCAGGGCTGACAGGTGCAGGTTCACATGGGTCTGACAGGACAGCAATCCAGGTTTTTCAGTTCTGATACTGATGTCGACACTACACAATATTAACCGATAACTGGCAGAGACTGAAAATGTAATTTTTTAAAACACAAGTAGCATAAGGTAAACAATAATCCAAATCCGTTTTGTAACTGTTCTTCACTATTTAAAGTAACTACAGCTTTGAAAAAATAATATTATGAGGCATTTTGGGTCAACATCGTCCAATAAATTGTTTTATTACACCAGTTTCTAGACCAAAATGGGATATCAGCTGAATCGATATATCGGAAGCCGATATCCAAGCCACCAAAATGTTCCATTTTGGCACTGATATCCGATATCAGTATCGTATCAGTGCAGCTGTATTTAATAATGCATGAACAAGTAAGAAAAAGGTTAGCAGTTTGGGTTCAGTTATAATGAAGTAGATACAAAGTCTGAATCCTTCTTAAAAAGCTGCGTGCTCATTATGGATCTTAGTCTATGTTTTGAAAAGACTTTGAAAAGTGAAGTTTAAAATCACAAGGCCATACTGACATCTACACCAGAAAAGTTATGCGCTGCACTGCTGTGGGAGCATTTCAGGTGATGGTGGACATTTGTAAAGCACACATCTCCTCCCTGGGGCTGAGACAATACAAAGTGAATGTGGCTGTCCCTGTGGTCATCGGAGCAGAGCGGCACTGGGCAGACGCAGATAAGAGCCTGGATCGGTCCAGTCTGACACACGGTCATTATCTTCAGCTGCTCCAATTGAGCGTCCATCAATCCACACGAGAAGCAGAAGCAGAGCACAGAACACAGTTTTGTGATTCAGTGACCTAGAAAAATGTGTGCAGAAAGTGTCAAGTGTTTTGAATGTGTTGTTGTGTCCAAATGACAAAAGACGTGGAAATACGAGCGGCGTCTCCGAGGAGCAATCATCAGCAAAGATGATTACAAAATGGATGGGACTGGTGAGGAGAAAAGACTTTTAAAATGCTAACACCAGAGATGACAGGACTCACACAAAGTACAGACAAAGAAAAGAGAAAGTACTACAGATCTAATGCTACGAGAAAGTATTGTTACTGCAAAATGAATACTGCTTACAAAACACAAATAAGGGTTACTGCTTCTGTCATTACTCACTGCATTACAAACTACCAGACCTACTAATGGTTCTTCTTCTACTTCCACCTACTACTACCACTGTAGTACTTCCAATACTGATGAATACTGATGTGCGAAAATACAAATATAATATACCTGCTCCTGCGCCCACTGACCAAACCCAAACCATCTCTGAATGAGACCAACCTGCTCAACATGACCTCAGAAGTATAAACATTGATGTGGTAAAGATTTTTTGCACTTTAGAACCACCATCACTTCAACTATTACAAGCACCTGCACATGCTGTCAATCAAACCTGCACATTAATACAAACATTTTAAGACCACAATGATGAGAGTGACAGCAGCAGTTACAGAGCGAGGCGATGTCCATTTCTATAGAGTATATAGGGTATATAAAATATATAAGGTATATAGGGTATATACGGTATATACAGTATATACGGTATATAGGGTATATACAGTATATAGAGTATATAGAGTATATAGGGTACATAGGGTATATACGGTATATACAGTATATAGTCTATTGTCTGGACCTCACTCAGTTGCATCTCAGTTCAGACCCAAACATTATCGTCCAATCAGATTTGTTTGTCAGTGACAAATGTAAAACAAAGGCGCTCATTGGTCTCTCAGAATTTTGAGCAAACTGAAACATGTTTCTCCCTCAGATGAACAGGCTTCAGTGCTCTGCTCAACAATTTAGAATAATCTGGAATGTTTTTCAGTCCCCTGTGACATTTGTGTCCTTTTTTTTCCCTTGTAAGCAGCCATATCTGCTTACAAACGGACCATGTATGTCAATCACGCCGTCTGAACTGTGGCAGATTTGCAGTGAAGTGCAGTACTGCAGGAGTATGTATCATGAATTCCAAACTACACAAATGACCTGGACAAAGGACAAGCTCTTTTCCTCATTTCGTAAATATGATCAACACCGACTTCACACTGAAAAGACGTAAATATGCTGAATATGTTTCCAACATGTGAAAACCCCATTTTTCCTTAAAATGATGTGACATATTTCGTTAGTTTCCACTTCAGCGTGTCGTCCGGGCCTCTCACCGTGTCCTGCCTCAGACTGCACAACCTGGACACAAACCCAGTTCAAATACCAGAGACACCGGAGCGAGCCAGAGATGGAGGAGAGAGGGAGGGAGGGAGAGCAGGAGAGAACGGAAGAGAGGGGGTGGTTATGGAAAGAATGGTGAGACGGGGAGTAAGAGGAGAGAGAGAAAGACATACATAGAAAGAAGAGGAGGAAGTGGCAAGGAAAGCGAGGGTTAGGTAACTGATAGAAAGAGAAAGAAAAAATAATTGAACTAAACAGAAGAGAGGCTGGGAGAGAGAACAAGATAAAGAAGAGAGAGATTGTGAAATAGAGAGAGAAAAGGTGAGATGAGAGAGAGGGGGGATGAAAATGGAAAGACTGAATTAAAATGGTAAAAACGGTTAAACAACAAAGGAAGAGGGAGGGAAAAACAATGAAAAAGATGGGGCAGAGGTGGGGTTATGGAAAGACAAAAGAATGAAAAAGAACGAATAGAAAAAAGAGAGTGACCATAAAGACTGAACAGAGGAGGTATAGAAACAGACAGACAATAGAATAAAAAGATGAGATGAAAAAGAATGATATAAAGCAAAAGGGGAGAGGCAGAGAGAAAGAAAGGACAGAGAGAGAAAGACGGAGTGACGGAGAGAGGGACAGAGAGAGAGAGGGAGGCAGAGAGATTGTGAAGACAGAACAGAGGTGGTAGAGAAAAAGAGATACGATAAAAATGATGAAAAAGTAGGATACAGAGCAAAAGAAAAGAGAAAGAAAAGAAAGAACAGAGGAGATGAGAAAGATAGACAATAAAAAGGGAGGAGAGAGAGAGAGAGAGAGAGAGAGAGAGAGAGAGAGAGAGAGAGAGAGAGAGAGAGAGAGAGAGAGAGAGAGAGAGAGAGAGAGAGAGAGAGAGAGAGAGAGAGAGAGAGAGAGAGAGAGAGAGAGAGAGAGAGAGAGAGAGAGGCCATAAAGACAGAGGAGAGGAAGTGGAGAGAGTGCTGGTGCATTCTTTCTGTTGTGCTCCATCTGGAAGAGGAGAGGTAGATAAACAACAGCGTTCCCATCTCCACCAATCCTCTGAACGAGCGGCCATTGTCACAGGCTACAGGGGCTTATCAATCCAGCCCCAGAGCCCGAGAGGAACGCAAACAAAAGGAGGAGCGGGAGAAGAAGGAGGACGACGACGAGGAGAAATAATGGGACAGGAGCCACACGCCACACTGACAAACACAAATGAGACGATGGACGGCGGCCACCAGAACACAGCCCAGAGCTTTTACTGTGGTCAGGTCTGGTCAAAAGGTACATCTCCTCCACAGAGCTGCTGGACGATTCAGACACAGGGAGAGGAGCCAGGGACACTGCAGTCTGCAGTCTGGGCATCCTAACCATGCACCATGATGAGTTTATAAGAGCTTGCCACAACTAGGGATGGGCATGATTAGTCGATTAATTGATAATTGATCATTAAGAATTTTGTTGTTTATGTTCATTTTTAATCAATCAACAAACCGAATGTAGGTTACTGTAGGGTGACCAAACGTCCATTTTTCCCCGCACATGTCAGTTTTTCACGTCCTGTCCTGACCATCCGGGGTATTTTTTAAGTGATGCAAATGTTCAGGTTTTCATTTCCTTTCATTGGGCCATTAAACTGAGCATCTCTCGTAGCTCTGTAACTCAGAAGCAGACACAGACAGCCGAAGTGCACATTTAACAATGATTGTACCAGAAATTCCCCGCTTTCCGTCCTGGTCGAGACAAGTGTGTGTAAAGCAGCACATATGTTTCAGTGTCCAGTGGTGGTGTCAGGGACCTCAAAGCACCAGGACACCGAAAAATATTAAAAAGTGAGAGTCGCTCAATGTCGATGACGAGGCCCCACCTCCCTCCCTCCGTACAGTGTCCTGGTTTTGACAAACACAAATATGTTCGCACTAACCTGTATTCACCTGAGTCATGTCCTTTAGTCTGACAGAAGTTGAACCACATCAGTGACACAAGAGCTGTTTTTTTCTTCTCTTAGTTTATGCAAATTAGCGATGTGGTTTTAAGTTTTGTTTCTGTGAGATTTGCACAAATCTGCATTAAACACATTCTAATGTCAAACGGGCTGATGTGGCTCTACAGTCCCTGACAAAAGTCTTGTCGCTTATCCATTTTGTAGAAACAAAAGCTTATAACCTGACTTTAAATTAATCCATTGGTTTTAGAAATGTCTCATATGAAAGCTAAAACCCTCCCAAATTATGCTCAATATACTAAAATAAATTTGTTTCACTGAAGAAAGATTGATCATTTAATGAACACAGAAAGGTCAGATTTTGGCAAGACAAAAGTTTTGTCGCCTACAGAAAATTGAACAAATAATTTACTTCAAATACAAAAATATGTTGCATAACGTCAGTGAATGAAGTAGTGGTGCTGTGTGTCCAGGAGCTTGAAGGACGCATCCATGGGGTTCGACAATGATTCATACAGTTTGTTGATGAAGTCATCAGGAATAGCAAAGAAAGCGTCTTACATGCCTCCCAGAGTTCATCAAGATTCTTTGGTTTTGCCTTCTGTGCTTCCTCTTTCATTCTACACCAGACATGCTCAATGATGTTCATGTCTGGTAACTGGGCTGGCCAGTCCTGGAGCACCTTGATCTTCTTCACCTTGAGAAACTTTGATGTAGAGATAGAAGTATGTGATGGAGCACCATCCTGCTGCAAAATTTGACCCCTTTTATGGTTGGGAATGTAAGAGGAGCTAATACTTCTTGATATTTTAGGCTATTGATATTTGCCTTCCACCCTGCAAATGTCTCGCACAGCCCCATACTGGATGTAACCCCAGACCATGATTTTTCTGCCACCAAACTTAACTGTTTTCTGGGTGAATCTTGGATTCATGTGGCTCCAGTAGGTCTCCTGCAATATTTGCGGCGGCTGTGATGTAATTCAACCGAGGATTCATCTGAGAAATCCACCTTCTGCCACTTTTCCAGTGTCCATCCTTTTAGCAGGCTGTGGGCCCTGGCAAATGCCACACGTTTTTTTTAATTTACTTTTGTTTAGTGCTGGTTTCTGTGCACTGATTTGACCATGGAGGCCATTTCCAGACAGAATTCTACAAACTGTTGTGGTTGACACAGGGACTTGAGGTGACCAGGCCTGGTGGAGTCTGCTGCAGTGGAAAAGGGGCTGGCCTTGGATTTTCGAATCAACAAACGGTCCTCCCGAGCAGTTGTCTTGCGGGGTCTCCAGTCATTTCAGATCTTTTTCTTATTCTTTGTACTTGACGCTGAGACACATTGAAGGTGTCACCACCTCAGCAGTGGATCTGGTCTTCAGCCTCTTGATAATTAACGCTTTGGTCTCAGGGTGGATCTTAGGCATGTTGTCAGAGGTCAAGTTGCAGTTGATGTGAAGGTCTGGTGTGCTGGGGGTCTTTTTATACACACCCACTAATTGATTGATCAGTAACTGATCACAGGTGAGGCTGTAATCTAGGATTGGGTGCATCATATGACAAGGCCACAAGACTTTTGTCTTGCCAAAATCTGACCTGTGTTCATTAAATGATCAATCTTTCTTCAGTGAAGCTAATTTATTTTAGTATATTGAGCATAATTTGGGAGGGTTTTAACTTTCATATGAGACATTTCTAAAACCAATGGATTAATTTAAAGTCAGGTTATAAGCTTTTGTTTCTACAAAATGGATAAGCGACAAGACTTTTGTCAGGGACTGTAGAGTGATTATGTTTATATGTTGTAAAGTTGAATTTATTTATGCAGATTAGTAGTGCAGATAGTAATAATAATGATGATAATTTTAATATCAAAACGTTAATGATTAATCGATAATCTATCATTAATTCTCCCGACGATCGATTAATGAAATTTCATCGAATGCCCATCCATAGTCACAACTTTCAGAAACCATTAACGGTGTAAACCTAATATTGTATTTTGCTCAAATACATTGACAAAACTTCAGACACAAGCTCCTTAACAGCGACTTTACATGAGCCACTGTCAAAATGTGAAAAGAATCAAATCAAAATCATCAGTGTGGTGTTACATTCCCCTGAAACACTTTTGACTCTTGACTCTAACTGATTTAGCAAAGGTTTTGACTCATACACGTTTAAAGATGCACCCTGGAACTTCTCTATTGATAGGCCCACCACCTGCTCGTCTCCATGGACATTTTAGTGCTTTGCCTGGAATGTTCCATGACATGGCATTTAAGTATTTCTCATCTATTCAAAGAAAGACATTTTTATTGTTCAAAATGACTTCTGATGAGATCTGATTTGTAACTTGGCCTGGTGTTATCACTTTAAAGTCATACTGTGGAACATTCCAGGCAAAGCAATAACATCACCAAGGTTTAAGTCCAAACTTACTTTTCTGTCATTATTCAAACTAATTTCAAAAGTAATAAAATGTAGCCGGCTGCTGTAGGGTAGGTAGGTGTTCAAAGTTAAGAACGTCCTTTTGGGAACAGGGATAAAAAAAAAAAACTTAAAAAATAAAGTTATAATAACCCAAGAATTCCCCAAAATCTAGACAGCACAAGAAAGGTTAGAGACCAGGCCAACATGTTTCTACGTAAACTCATCCGGGTTTAAAATAAATGTAAGTGTTAAATAAAGGATATATTTATATATTTCTCATCTTGATTGTGTCTGGATGCATTTGTCGGATTAAGCCCACCACCACCAAAAGAACGCTACTGTTGGACCATATTAAACCATATTAGATTGACAGCATGATTTTAATATCCTGTTCTATCAATACATTTCCTCATTCACTCTCGTCCTCGTGCTCATTTCTATGAGACCATCACGGGTCAGATCAGAGCCATCTTCTCCAATGGCCGAGGAGGAATCCGAGAGCAAATCCACTGTAAAGAACTATTAGATGGATATGAGGAGGAGAATGCCTGAATAAGTCTGTATGGCCTGAGCGCTTTAAAGATGATTTTAAAAGTACATTTGCATTCAGCGGGTGAGTCCGATGAGCTTGGGGGAACTGGCTCTGGCTCACACTGATTTCATATTCCTTCCATCTTTCCAGGTCCTTCTGGCGTGCTATATATCACTGCACATTGGGAATCTTTATTATAGCTGATGGGGGAGTGTCCTTGAAAATGTCTAATAACTAAACAAAAGGTATGTATGTGTTTGGGTGCACCAGCTGTAGAGGGGGTCCCATGGGTGCCTCTAACTGCTGTACTGTACTCAAAGTCGACTGGATTTAGTTGTGATGCAAGACAGCAAGAGTATCATAAACTCAAATTGGCCAATGCAGCCACCATACTGCAAGAAAGTACTGCAGGCTAAAGGAACCAACATGTACTTCCAGTTTAATGAGTTTGGACTCAAATGTGTTGTGATTAAAACAGGCCTAAAAGGAGATGCTTTATGCTAAATCAACTTTGATTTGAAATACAGTAGTTGGCTTACTCAAACAGGTTTAGAGTGTTCCATGCAAGTTTGTGTGATTGTGTATTTTTCAAAAACACTGAAGCGTGAGTTGTTTCTATCTCCACGCCTAACTGCATTTCTTTGATAGATTCAGACTGTGAGTCACACAAACTTCAAACACAATCACAGGTACGTAATTGAACTATTGCATAATATTGTGTAATGGCTGCAGTATTTGTCACTTTGGTTGAGGTTGGAGTTGGAGCCATCAAACATGTGGAGACAAGCAGGTGGAAGATGCTCCACCAGAAAATCCCTTCACCTTTCCTGTAGAGCCAGACTGAAATACCAGATATTGGGCTAATACTTTTTTATTTACTGTGTCCAGTATCAGCCTTAAAACCTCAACAAAAACATATCAGTGGATCTGTACTTTATGCCATAGTTGACTCTCAACCAGAACATTTACAACACTAGTTCATCACTGATGTATTATATCAAATACAACATATCAAATAGAACATGCCACCAGGAAAGTGAACAGAAGAGAGTGAGACACCAGCCCGTCCTCCCCTGTGTGAACACACACACAGTCAGGTGAATAATAAGAGAGTGTGACAGCTTTCCCTCAGGCTCTGCTCCTCTGCTCCTCTGCTCAGCCCTGTTCACTGGAGTTCTGTTTCAGCTCAGACACACAGCCCTGGCCCCTCTGCCCCGCACCCCGCCCACCCAACCACCCCCCCCACCCCCCTCCTTCCTCCTTCCTCCTGCACGGACACTACAGGAGGCAGGGATCAGGTGCCACTGAAGGGGGTGAGGGGAAGGGGGGGTGACAAATGGGTCCCGTCAGGTAACACTCCTCACAGATGTGGAACAGAGGAGAGGAGGGGGAGAGGAGGGGAGAGGAGGGGGAGAGGAGGGGGAGAGGGGGGGAGAGGAGGGAGGGCTGTCTGTTTATCAGTGAAGTTCTGTAGACTCTAGTTTGGAGGAGAGCTGCTTTCAATCATGTCCAAACAAAAAAAAAGGAAAAAAAAACATTGTGTTTGGCTCTTTCGCTCAGATTTTAAAGTGCTTTTTTTTTTTTCTGAAATAAAAATATTATGAATATATAATATTGTTTACAAAGGGAGTTTGTGTGTATAATGAGTCATATATACAGCCTCTACAGCTCACATCTGATCATATACTACAAGAATACACACGTACAATAACAGTTCCATGTATCAATCATTGAACGATCCGTCTGTGTGCATCATGACAGACCTGACAGAGTATCTCACACTTTCTCCCTCACATGTTCTTCTTTATAAAGGCAGTTCTAAAGATAGTCTCAATGGAAGTAGGTTAATTGTTGTTTTGTCCTGGAGCATCTGGAGACAGGGGTATTTTGGTTGTAAGAGGAGAGAGCTGATCTTGTGCTGTTTATGCTCAATGATCTGTGTTAGCAGCTCATGAATTGGGGACAGTGTCTTGTTCTTGACAGTACACAGTCACAGTCACAATGTTTGATAATGTGCTTTTTGGAAAGTGCATTTACACTGTATTATTCATTCTCTCCACACATACAAAAGATGAAGTGGAGCCTATTTATAATTATTACACTCTGAAGAAATGCAAGATGGATATGTTTAATGCCATACTGTGGAACATTCCAGGCAATGTAATAATATCAGCTCTCATTTGGCAGGCACTCCACCAGAGCAGTTACACCAGAGCAGAGCAACTTGAACTTTTACTACACAAATTCCACAGATTCCTTTGTTTCAGCTCGAACCAACGCACAGTTCTGTCTCAGACCGGATTTCAAATCTCTGGCTGATCTGGTCAGATCTGGTTCTGGTCAGATCTGGTTCCGGTTGGGTCTGGTTGGATCTGGTTGGGTCGGATCTGGTTGGGTAGAGGATGAAATGCTTTTTTTTTTTTTTTTTTTTTTTTTTTTTTGAGGGAAACTTCTGCAGCCTGATCAGATGTTCAGCCGTGACACAGCAGAAAAACAGAGAAGACAACAGAGTTTGTGGAGATGTGGGTCAGACAGACGGTACAGAGTGAAGGAGAGATCAGGAGGAGGGAGTGAACCAAAGACTCAAACTGGAGTATGAGGGTCATTCTAGGACTCTCATTTGAAAAAGGAACAGCACATATTTCAATTATGGACATTTGATTAGACTAAAAAAAATATGCAAACATATAAACAGAATTTATTATGAAAGCCACTTCGATTATTCTGATGACTCAGCAATTACTGCATTCCTATTGCTAATGCTTTATAAGTTTATTATTATGTGAAAGGTTTAGTCCAGCCCTGGTTTAGTCCTGGTTTAGTCCTGGTTTAGTCCTGGTTTAGTCCTGGTTTAGTCCTGGTTTAGTCCTGGTTTAGTCCTGGTTTAGTCCTAGTTTAGTCCTAGTTTGGCCCTGGTTTAGTTGTAAGATTTGATTTCTACATAAATCCTTGTGTGGACCTAATTATATCAGAGTCACTTTTGGGTTAATCCTGCATGTACTTGGCTCAGTCCTGATTAGAGTCCATTTTAAGCACATTAAAAAGCTGCACTTGGGTTGCAAAATATTTTGAAATGCCACAACTCCAGGTCAGTGAAAAAGCCCAGACTTAATGCTGTCCCCTTGAAAATAAAAACGAACATTATCAGCTGGAGCACTTTGGCCAAACACTCTCTCCCTCTGTCTGTCTGAGATCTGCCCGCTGCCCGCCGCTCGCTGTTATAGCGCTGCATGTGCCAGGCTAAAGTCATAATACACAAGAGGAGTCTGGACCCATAACGCCGTCGTGAAAACTCAAATGGGCTGTTGACCACAATCCCATCACTACAAAACAAAACGGCTGAAGACAACAGGTGACACTGCCAGGCCAAATTACACCTCTTCATTCTTTGATCTGCAGTTTTAAACACATCGGCTGTTGGTCTTAAAGGAGGACTGCGTAACTTTCCGTTACCATGGAGATGCTTATTACTTTGCCTGTAATGTTCCTCTATATGGTATTAAACTTACTTGATTATGGATGCTTTTACTAACATGATGTTTGAATATTAGAAGTGCATCTGTCCAGTTTTTTTTTTTATTGAAGAGGGACAAATGAAAAACATGCATTCTTACAGTGAGTGGGGTCGCCTCTCCACAGATCACAAATGTAAATTGCCCTGGTGGCATCTCTTGCTTGTTTCTATTGATTCACCTAAAAAGTTTAATGTTATACTTTGGAACATTGCAGGTAAAGCAATAACATCTCCATGGAGACAACTACCTGAAAGGTTACACAGGGCACGTTTAAATTTCCAGCAAAAGCTGCTATTTTGTTTTGTCCAACCTGTCTAAAGGAGAAGTATAAAACTTTATTTGCACACTGGTCTGTCTACAGTCAAGAGGACGCGGGGAGTTTTTAGTCACATTTAACTGTCATCATTTGGAGGAAAGAATCTAAATCTGCCCCACATATCGGCCCACAAATATTGTTAGAACTTATCGACCATCAATTTCTCTGGGTTCTAATCAACCGGTATCGGCATGGGCCATGAAAAAACCCATATGGGTTGATCTCATAAGTAAGAATGCATGTTATCACACTTGTCCCTCTTCAGTTAAAAACTGGATACTATTCTAATATTCAAAACTTCGTTTGTACAGGGGACAGGGCCAGGTTACAAGTCAGTTCTGTGGAAATGGAGTCTGCAGTTTTTCAAGCAACAAATACACCTAATTGGAATGTTCCACAGTGTCACACTAAACTCTTGCATTCAAACAAAGCAGTAACATCTCCATGGAGACAAACGAGCCACAGAGAGCTCCTTTATTATAGAAACAGAGAGTGTGATTAGAAATGAGCCACATGCGTCTTATATCAAGTTCAGTTTTAAATACATTTCTTCACATGATTTAAATTCACTTTTTGTCTTTTGTCAGTGCTTCTTTTTCCCCAGTCACTTAATGCCCACCTGGCCCTTCTGTGTCCCCCTTCCTCCTCTTCACTCTCTTCTGTTCCCTCTCTCCTTTAGGTGATAATCAGAACCTACCCTCCCTCCTCTCTCTCTTCTCTTCTTCTCACAGACCAGTTCATCTTTCATCTTTCATGGTGCATGTGTTCCTGCTTTTGTTAGAGAAACCTCAGCTGTACAAAAGCCTCTGTGACACTCCCATCCTCCTCTCTCTCTACTTCTCTCCTTTCCTCTCACTCCTTTTTTCTCTCCTCTTTCTTCTCCTCTCCACTTCTCTCTCTGCTCTCCCTCTCTCCTCCCAATTTCCTCTGCCTCTCCTCTCCCTCTCTCCTTCCCCACTCTCTCCCTCTGTCGTAGTGAGCAAACAGCTGGGATTTTGCAGCTCTGTCATTCCAGTGGTGCACAGACATGAGAGCAGCACTTTAAACCCTGATGGAGGTGAAACAGTCAAACCCAGAGAGGATCAGGAGAAACACGAAAGGATTCTCAGAGAAACCTGGACACACCTGCGCATACAACTGCAACAACGCACAACAAGAAACAACACTGCAAACATTCACGGAAGAAAAGGTTAAGAGACACTTTACTGTCCCCAGATGGACCCATCCTTCAGCCACAGGTGCCCGGTCCCTGCTCACTGCCCCAGACCGATCTGTAGACAAGTGGTGATCAGATTAGATTCAGATTCACCGATATGAGTTTTCCCATGACCAATGCCAATACCAATTGTATGAGTCCTTGGTTTATTAGGATCTAGAGAAAGTGATGGTCGATAAACTCTGTTGGTATTTCTGGGCAGATATGTAGGGACAAGAAATTTTACCCAAATTATTTCTTTTGCATTCAGTAAAAACTCATCCACAACCTGGTTACTTACCACAAACTGGAAAAAAGAGCAGTGAAGTCACATTTTTGCAGTATCCTCTTTGCTCTAAAGTGTTCAAATAAAACTTTATGCTCTCTACTCTTGATGCATATGAGGCAGCTGTTCGGCCAAACTAAATATGGGCCTCTGTTGGAGATTTAAGGCCTGTAGCTGAAAACTCTCTCTATCTCTAGTTGTGATGTTTAAAAAGGTCAGATTCTGTTTCGAGTGCACATGTAAACAAGTCCAGGAGCACTCACATTTGAGCGAAGACTGAATTCTGAACTGAGAAGCTAAGAAACTAAAACATTCACATGACTTTCAGCTGGTATTGATCTGAAGCAGGTACAACAACTGGAAAATGTAAAAAAGTAAATTTTGTTCTTTTATTAATAGAGAATTTTATTGTCTAAATAACTGAGGCATTTTGGATATGATCGTACAAATTCAAATTGTTGTAGTGTGTTGTGTATTGTGCAGCCTTATATGTGATTAAAGCATTCATGGGTTTCAGCCAAAGGAATCCTTCCTGATTTAAATTAATTGGCTCACTATCTGTCCTCCAGCAAGAATGCACCACAAACCAAATATGATAGCTTTTGAATGGAGAAAGTCCTAAGAAAACCCTTCATATGAGCAAAGAAACAAATGATTATTTAGTCATACAGGTCAGTGTTCAATCAGATGCTAATTCTTCTGGAAGGAAAGTCTGGAAACATATCACCCTCGAGGTATCTTGATGACCTGGCCCCTGCAGCCTGACACAAACACGGAGCAGGCTCACGTCACCGATAAGGCAGTGTGTGTGTGTGTGTGTGTGTGTGTGTGTGTGTGTGCGTGTGTGTGCGTGTGCGTGCGTGTAGGTGTGTAGGTGCGTGTGTGTAGGTGTGTAGGTGCGTGTAGGTGTGTGTGTAGGTGTGTGTGTGTGTGTGCAGGTGTGTAGGTGCATGTAGGTGTGTGTGTAGGTGCGTGTGTAGATGCGTGTGTGTGTGTGTAGGTGTGCGTAGGCTGCTAGCAGCTCCACATGCTAACAAGTGTGTGTGATTTGAATGGTGCTGGGAGAGTGAAGGGCAGAGAGAGGGCACCACCTAAACAAAAGACTACACAACCACTACAGCTCCACTTCAGCGTGACCAGGCCTTTGTGCACCAGGAAATCCACTGTGACCTCCACAAGGGATTTAAACACACCTACGTCCTCCAGGGTCAGTGTGATGGTACAAAGAGAAATGACTCAGGCAAAACTCCCTGGAAACAAAATGTAGCTGACAGAGAAGTCACAAGTATCAGAAATCAGATACGAATCAATACTAATCCTAGTAGTGAAACTCGATACTGTGAGCAGGTATCAATACTAAAAAGTCCCATTGACACGACAGACATGAACCTTTCCTGTTGAACTGTATCAGAACAAGTATAAAAGCACACAGACCAGTATATACACCCACAGAGCACTATGGAACTAATAAACTGTGTTTATTATAATCATCTTGATATCAGACTCAATGTTCTGTATCAAGTCTTCCTCAGTATCGAAATCGATGGTGACAACATTAGTATCAGACTGTACCATTATAATTTGATGCAGACAGAACACAGAGTCTCATCTCTACCCTAAGAACTGCTGTTTTAATATATCTGTACCCAGGGAAAGAACAATTTTGCTCAACTACAAAAATCAGTTACAGACCCTTTCACGAGTCCAGAACTGATACTTACAGCCAACCACAAGCTGGTCTCATGGAGATTATTGTTTGAATGGTATTAAACTCTTAAACTAAATGGTAATATGTCGATCGCGATCTACCAGTCGATCAGAGCAAAGCAGTGTGGGTAGATCACAGTGTCCTAATACTCGTCTCGGACTCGATCATGTTTGGACTCGGTCTTGTCTCAGACTCGAGGTTTGGCCGCTGCTGTGCCGATAAACACGGGAGCATGAGGGAGCGTGCGGGAGCGTGCGCAGTGGAACCCACGGATAATGTGCAGCACATCACAAACACTATGTGCGGCTTGTCTGCAACATCATGTGCCCTCGTGTACCAGCGTGTATCACAGGGCAGGATACAGTTTTTCAAACATCATCTGCTGCACGTCGGTGTGCCGCTCCTCCTTGCGTAAAGCGCACACACGCTTCTTCCACAATGTAATGATTAGAAGAGCAAGACCAAGTGGAAGCAAAAACTCATCTTAATTATGTTCCAGGGTTGACACAGAGGAGCCTACAGCACAGATCAAACAGATTTGCCAAATAAAAGTGCACAAATGCATCTGTGTTTGTCACGATGTGCGTTTGGTTTGGTAAATGTGCACAGTCTGGTAAACACCACTGCAGAAGCAGTAAGAGAATGTAACTCCAGTTAGTAACTTGAAAAAACTGATTTAAAAATCCTACCCACTGTCTTCACTTTTTTCACAGTTTTTTGTAAAGTGCCAGTGGAAGTTCTCTTAAAGAAGTGGTTCTCAAACTGTGGGTGAAGGTCCAAAAGGGGCACAGAGTGTTTCAGTGCAGCACAGTTTGCTTGGCTTTGTAGTAGGTCGAACATTTTGACTTGGTCATAAGTAGCTCGCATGTTGTGGGCACCCCTGATGTAGTTATAGAATAAGAATGCAGGGTGCTCTGTACAAGAAGGGGGACCGGAGGGTGTGTTCCAACTATAGGGGGATCACACTCCTCAGCCTTCCCGGTAAGGTCTATGCCAGGGTACTGGAGAGGAGAATCCGGCCGATAGTCGAACCTCGGATCCAGGAGGAGCAGTGTGGTTTTCGTCCTGGCCGTGGAACACTGGACCAGCTCTACACTCTCCATCGGTGCTCGAGTGGTCATGAGCTCTGGGTAGTGACCGAAAGGACGAGATTGCGGATACAAGCGCTTGAAATGAGTTTCCTCCGCAGGGTGGCTGGGTGCTCCCTTAGAGATAGGGTGAGGAGCTCAGTCACACGGGAGGAGCTCGGAGTAGAGCCGCTGCTCCTCCACGTCGAGAGGAGCTAGTTGAGGTGGCTCGGGCATCTGTTCCGGATGCCTCCTGGGCGCCTCCCTCGGGAGGTGTTCCGGGCATGTCCCACCGGGAGGAGGACCCGGGGAAGACCCAGGACACGCTGGAGGGACTATGTCTCTCGACTGGCCTGGGAACGTCTCGGGGTCCCCCCCGGAGGAGCTGGAGGATGTGTCTGGGGTAAGGGAAGTCTGGGAGTCCCTGCTTAGGCTGCTGCCCCCGCGACCCGGCCCCGGATAAGTGGACGAAAATGGATGGATGGATGAATACAGGGTATTTTTGAACTATAAAAATGTTTGAATTTGTAATTGAACAAATGGCAGCAGGACGAGTGCAGTGGCAGTGGATTATTCCAAGCAAAGCAATAACATCTCTATGGAAACAGGAGGCATATCCCCCACCAGAAAAGTGACACAGTGCATCTTTAAATATGAGCAGACTCTCCTCTCTCTCCATGCAGTGTTCTGGGCAGAGCTTATCTAAACAGCCCCTCTCTCCACAGCTGGATCCTGGCAGCTGTGCCCAGGTAAGTGCCCAGGTACAGTGCCCAGTCTGATGCAATCTGAGCCAGGTATGGACTGTAGAACGCTGACAGCGAGCCAGCATTCATTAGCAGCAGAGTCTGGACCTGCTTTGGACCTGATTTAGACTGGTGGTCTAACACAAATCTGCACGTTTTTAGTCTGGTTTAGTTTTAATTAGTTTGTACTGGTTTAGTTTAATTTATACTAGTCATGGGTAAGATGTGGTTTAGTCCTGGTTTAGACCGGAATATTCCGTGGTGCTTTGGCCATAGATTAAACTGAAAGTTGTCATATCATGTTTTGAGCCAACTCCAATCCTGCAGTTTTATCCTGGTTTAAACATTCATTTATTAGTCCTAGTTCAGTAATAGTGGTCCTGGTTGAGTTCTGGTTGAGTACTAATTTTGCTCTTGTTAAATCCTGGTTCAGTCCCTGGTTCAGTTGTACTTTAGTTGTAAAGATCTAGTTTAAACCTGGGCTTGACCTGGTTCAGGCCTTATTTAATTTAATCCTTTGTTTTCGCCTGGTTTAGTCCTGGTTTAGACCTGGTTTAGACCTGTTTAGTCCTGGTTTAGTCCTGGTTTAGTCCTGGTTTAGTCCTGGTTTAGTCCTGGCCATAGTTTTAGATAAATCCTAGTTTAGACCTGGTTTAGTGCCATGTTTAGATCCGGTTTAGACGTTTATTCCGATCTGGATTAGTCCTTATAGTCTTGGTTTAGTCCCAAACACTGTGGAGATCATTGGTCAGTGCTTATCCAAATAGCGGTCCCCTCGCCCCGGCAGGCTCTCAGGTGCAGGCCCGTCTGGAGCAGTGTCAGGCAGGTTCAGAATGCGGGATGAGGCTGGAGCAGAGCCAACAGTCATTACAGAGCAGTGTCTGACTAAACATGACATTTTCAAAGGCGTGGAGGACTTAGCGGAGACGCGGAGAAGAGGACCCAGCATCTGTTTCATTCAGGCCTGTGAGATAACAAGCCCCTGTCCAGAGCGGTGAGAGAGAGGAGGGGACGGAGGAGAGCGAGGAGGGAACGGCCGGCCAGAGCATACAAATCACCTCCTCAAAACACGACATCGAGCTGAGAGAGGATACGACACGACATGCTCCCTTTATCAGGACTCTGTGTGTGCAGTGTGAGGAGGGCTGGCTTTGACCTGGTGCTGACCTGGTGCTGACCTGGTGCTGACCTGGTGCTGACCTGGTGCAGACCTGGTGCAGACCTGGTGCAGAGTCCTGGTTTAGAGTCCCAGTTGAATCCTGGTTTAATCCAGAAGAAAATCTGTATAGGTTGAAATCTTTGCTCAATTTGTAATAAAGAACATGTCCTAAAATAATTTTGCACTGTAACATACACAACAAAAGACTTGATCATGCTATTTTAATTAGTCCTGGTTTAACTCTGGTTTAACCCTACTTTAACCCTAGTTTAACCCTGATTTAACCCTGGTTTAGCCCTGGTTTAACCTGACTTGATCCTGGTTTGGTCCTGGTTCGTTTCCAGTTTAGTTGTGGTTTAAAATCTGGTTTGGTCCTGGTTCAGTCCCAGTTTAGTTCTGCTTTTAAGTCTGGCTTGGTATTGGTTTCACTCTTGTTTAGTCATGGTTTAGTAATAACTGCCATGGGAGTTCCTGATGATTCCTCTTAGTCCTATGATTATTAGTATCTTAAACTAGATTTATTTTTAAGCTTATGAGCCGCCTTATATTTTACTCCTTCATTGCTCAATTTAAAGTTTCAGAATGAAACTAAACCAGAACTAAACCAGGTCTTAACTGAGCCGAGCCCGTGACCGAGGCGAGGCAAAACAACTACAAATCCCTTTCTCTACAGACTCCAAAATCTGAGCAAAAATCAACATTCTCCGGCCTCGTTTTTCAGCAGATCCGGAAAGTTCTATAGTGCTGTGTACTGTCGCCAAGAATTTCAATGCATCTCTGTGCGCTCAGAGTAATGTGCCTCTCCACAAAGGCCACATGACTGCACGCTAATAAGCACGAAACACTTAGCGTTAAGCAGAGAGAGCAAGAGAGCCAGAGTGGACTGGCTCAGATCTGCTGTATCATTCACACAGGGCTGGAGCAGGACAGGAGGGAATGAGGAGGAGAATTACTTTTTAAGAAACTGTCAGGAGAATTTTAACTGTAAAAAACAACAAAGCACCATTTAGACAACAAAACTGCAGATTAAAGGGTGTATATGACTATGGAATATAGTACAAAGTTATTCAAGGTTACAAAGGCTCATACAGTAGGTGTCCAGCTCCAACCTCAACTGTTTCTAAAGTTTTTATATGCTTCACTGGTTTAGTCTTGGATTTAGCTGTGGCTTCAATCTGGTTTCGTACCTGGTTTAGACCCTGGGTTCAGTCCTTGGTTTAGTCCCGGCTTCAGTCTAAGGTTTAGTCTGGTCCAGTCCCTGGTCCAGTCCCTGGTTCAGTCCCTGGTTCAGTCCCTGGTTCAGTCCCTGGTTCAGTCCCTGGTTCAGTCCCTGGTCCAGTCCCTGGTCCAGTCCCTGGTCCAGTCCCTGGTTCAGTCCCTGGTCCAGTCCCTGGTTCAGTCCCTGGTTCAGTCCCTGGTCCAGTCCCTGGTCCATGGTTAGCTATCAGAGAGAGCCAGAGTGGATTGGCTCAGATCTGCTGTATCATTCACACAGTGCTGGGGCTGGAGCAGGACAGGAGTGAATGAGGAGGAGAATTACTTTTTAAGAAACTGTCGGGAGAATTTTAACTGTAAAAAACAACAAAGCACCAATTAGACAACAAAACTGCAGGTTGACTAAGGAATATATTACAGAGTTATTCAAGGATACGACATCTTTTACAGAAGGTGTCCAATTGTAATCTTAACGGTTTCTAATGTTCCGGCTCAGACCCTGATTTAGATCCTGATTTAGATCCTGATTTAGATCCTGATTTAGATCCTGATTTAGACCCTGATTTAGACCCTTATATATACCCTTTTTTAGAGCCTGGTTCAGTCCTGGTTCAGTCCTGGTTCAGTCCTGGTTCAGTCCTGGTTCAGTCCTGGTTCAGTCTTGGTTCTGTCCTGGTTCTGTAGAAAGCTGGAGAGTGGACTCAGATGTGCTGTATCATTCACACAGGGCTGAAGCTGGAGCAGTGGAGGTTGAAAAAAGAAGAGAGTTACTTTGAAAGATACTATCCTGAGATTATTACAGTGAGAAACAACAAAGCTCCAATTATCAAAACATCTTTTATTTTCCACTATACAACAAAACAGCAGGTTAAAGGACGCGTATGACTAAGGAATATATTACAAAGTTATTCTAACAGTGTCTTTTCCAGCACTATCAAGGACAAAGAATCTCCCACAGTAGGTAGGAAAGTAGGAAAGTTTCTACGTTCTTCTGAAGTGGGTTCCGTGATTGGGTCCCTGGTTGGGTCATAGGTTGGGTCTCTGGTTGGTACTTGGTTGGGACATGGTTGGGACATGGTCGGGTCCCTGGTCAGGTCCCTGGTCGGTACTTGGTTGAGTCCCTGGTCGGGTCCCTGGTCAGGTCCCTGGTCGGTACTTGGTCGGGTCCCTGGTCGGGTCCCTGGTCGGTACTTGGTTGAGTCCTTGGTTGGGTCCCTAGTTGGGTCCCTAGTTGGGTCCCTAGTTGGGTCCCTGGTTAAGTCCTTGGTTGGGTCCCTAGTTGGGTCCCTGGTTGAGTCGCTGAGTGGGTCCCTGGGTCTCTTCTCTGGGTGGGTCCCTAGTTGGGTCCCTGGGTCTCTTCTCTGGGTGGGTCCCTAGTTGGGTCCCTGGGTCTCTTCCCTGGTTGGGTCCCAAGTTGGGTCCCTGGTTAAGTCCTTGGTTGGATCCCTAGTTAGGTCCCTGGTTAAATCCTTGGTTCGGTCCCTAGTTGGGTCCCTGGTTAAGTCCTTGGTTCGGTCCCTAGTTGGGTCCCTGGTTAAGTCCTTGGTTGGGTCCCTAGGTCTCTTCTCTGGGTGGGTCCCTAGTTGGGTCCCTAGTTGGGTCCCTAGTTGGGTCCCTGGGTCTCTTCTCTGGGTGGGTCCCTAGTTGGGTCCCTGGGTGGGTCCCTAGTTGGGTCCCTGGTTGGTTCTCTGATTCAGTCCTGTCGAGTCCAGGTTCAAACTTGGTTCATTCCTTATTTTGTCATAATTTAGTTTTCCGTTTAAATATCAATAAATGTTAAAATTACAACAGGAACTCAACCAAACTAAACGGAAAGAGCGCCAGACCAGCTTTACTGTTTCATTTCACCTTGGCAACGTAAACCTAATTTACACAAACACAGGACAACTGGAAGCAGACTTTTGAATAATGATCCAAAATGACTCAAAAACTAGTGTCCTCCATGTTCCAAACCCATAAACAGCAGAGTGACCGGAGCAATCACCAAAACTAACACACTTTCACATCTGCGTCTCTGGCCCTGTCCCATTAAAAACACATCACACGAGCTAAAGCTACGCTACGCTAACAGAGCACAAAACGCCATTGGTTTTAATTGGGTCCAGTGCGCCCTTTAGCCTCGCAGAACGGGCCAGCGGGCTAATGCAAACAACTGCGCAGTGACTGGAATGGAAGCAGGATGTAAAGGAGTTTGGAGGATGATCAGGAGGCAAACTGTTAAAACATTACATCTGTGGTAATGTGTGGGCTTCATCACAGAACACTTCGCTCGAGTTTTTGGACCTAGATGTAAACAATAAAGGGCCGATTCTTTTAGTGGTCAACTGGGCAGCAAAACCTATAAATAGTGTATACTGTACATCATAAAGTCCTAAAACATTTTAAACAAATAAAGGTTGAAATATGGTGATTTAAAGGACACATATTACACAAAATTGACTCATGTGAGATTTAAGCCATGTCATGATGTAGTGTCCTCCTCAAAAACATATTATACCTGGAATCGTGTTTTGTTTCATTCACACATATTTGAGTAAACCTGCTTTATTAAATTGTCTTTATCTCCACCTTGTGATGTCATGAAGCGAATACCAGCTCGAGCGATGATCTCAACAGGAACCTGACCATGATGATCCAGACCTGTACCACCAAACTGACTGGACTTTTCCTAGAAGCCTCTTTGCCGGGTAAAGTAATTATACTGCATTAGTCTTATATAGTGCTCGTCCAGACGCTGCGAGTCAATGTTGTGCATTATTCATTCACTTCCCTCTCTGTGGTGTAAACTACTGCTCTTGCCACAGCTGCCCTGGGACAGCCTGACAGAAGCACCACCGGCCTCTCTGACCACCTCCAACACTCTCACACACCACGTTTATATTAGGAATGCTGGGTGAAGTTCATTTGGAGTAGTAGTAGTAGTGTAGTTGTAGTAACAGTGGTATGTGTAGTAACTGGTGGGTTTCAGATGACATCACAGCATTCTATAGACCAATGTTATTTAACACAGATGGGAGCAGGTTGTTGCCATATAGTGAGTTCTTGTGGACAGTGATAGAACTGTCCAGGTTCAACATTTGTGCATTTACATTTTGGATATTTCATGGTAAAACATGATGTAATTAACAGGGAAAACTGGCTCTTGCCTCTTATCTGTTAGTATGACATCACATTGTAGAATGTGAAGACTACCAATAATAGTGGTATTAATAGAAGCAGTAGTAGAAGTAGTGAGTAGTAGTAGTAGTAGTGAAGTAGTAGTTACAGATTGATGATATGGTAAAAGATCATTTGATTCATCTTCTAAAGCAATCATCACTTGCACTTGTAACATGATATGATTAAATCTTAGATAATCCAGAACTTGTGAGCTAAATATGTGGATGCTGCTGGATCTTTACGCACCGAGAAATCCATGGAAGCTTTTACAGAGCCACAGAACCTCCACAACACTTCTGTGACCTACAACAGTTTCCTCTGTGTGGGGAACATATTAGACAGCTGTGAGGAGAGAATGTGGGCCACAGGGACGAGCACTGTGCTGCAGCTCTATTGTTTAACACCGGGCTCAGTGTAAACCTCAAACCATGTCATTACACCAGCAGAGAGAACGGAGAGACTGAGAGGAGCAGAGGAAAGGGAGAGAGAACAGAGAGAGGGAAGAGAGGGGGAGAAGGGGACAGGAGAGAGGAAGAGACACACACAGACAGAGAGGGAAAAGGGGAGAAAGAAGAGTGAGAGAAGGAGAAAGGGAGAGACACGCACAGAGAGATGGAGAGAAAGAGACGGGGAGACAGAGTAAGGGAGAAAGGAGAGGAGTAGGGTTGAGACACATACAGAGAGAGAGAGAGACAGAGACAGAGAGACAGAGAGAGAGAGAGACAGAGACAGAGAAGGGGAGAGACACGCACAGAGAGAAGAGAGAGAGAGACAGAAAGATAGAGAGAGAAAGAGGGGGGGCAGAGAGGGAAGGAAGGAGAGAAGGTGAGAAAGAGGGGGGAGAAAGCAGAGTGAGAGAAGGAGAAGGGGAGAGACACGCACAGAGAGAAAGGGAGAAAGGAGAGGGAGGGAAGGAGAGGGGGTTGAGACACACAGAGATAGAGAGAAAGAGAGAGAAGAAGGGGGGGCACAGAGAGAAAGAGACAGAGAGAGAGAGAAGGAGAGGCGGAGACACAGAGAGAGCGAGAAGAGGGGGATAGAGTGCGAAGGCAGAGAGCGGATGGGGGACCAGCGGTGTTATTCTGGGGCTGCTACACACCGGAGTGTTTGACAATGAGTGTAGATAAACAGAAAGCAAGGGAGCGAGGAAACAAGTGAGGAGGAGGAGAGGAGGTGAGGAGACAAGGTGGAATAGATTCGTACTGAAGTGTGACTGACTCAAGTATGCATGAAGAGGTGATAGCAAAGTTTAGTGCCAGTGCCAGTGTAAACAGGAGGAGGTGTATTAGAGATAGTAATACAGTGGTGCTGGTAGTTATAGAAGTGGTAGTAGTTCGTTAGCAATAACAGTAAACTATGTAGTAATAGTTGTAGTATTAGTAGCAGCAATAGTAGCAGTAGTGAGGAGTAAAAGTTACCAAAGTACTAGTCACAGTAGTAGTGCTTCACGGTTGCAGTAGCAGCAACAACAGAAGTAATGCTGGAAGTAGTAATGGTAAAAAGGTCACATTTTTTATATCTTTTTTTTTTTTTTCCCCATACACCACTGTACACAAACACTGGGGGTGAGGTGGGTTAAGTGTTTTACCCAAGAAAACAGCATTCATCTGAGGGAGCTGGAATCACACCGCCAACCTGTGGGCAGTGTTGGGATGGTTACTTTTAAAATGTATTCCCCTACAGATTACAGATTACATATCCCAAAATGTAGTGTGTAACGGAATCTATTAAAATACTTAAAGTGAGTAACGTAATCTGAATACTTTGGATTACTTGATATTGTCATGTATTTAAAACTACATGAATGTACCAACCACATCCTGAAAATTCGTGTTTGTTCAGTCTTTACTTGACCAGATTAAAAATATTATTGAGAGAGAAATGACTTCTACATGAGATCACTGCTGCCTTCAATTACATCCACCTACTGTTACTGTAATATTCTACTAGTTTAGTCCGGGTTTTAGTCCGGGTTTTAGTCCGGGTTTTAGTCCGGGTTTTAGTCCGGGTTTTAGTCCGGGTTTTAGTCCGGGTTTTAGTCCGGGTTTTAGTCCGGGTTTTAGTCCGGGTTTTAGTACGGGTTTTAGTACGGGTTTTAGTACGGGTTTTAGTACGGGTTTTAGTACGGGTTTTAGTACGGGTTTTAGTACGGGTTTTAGTCCGGGTTTTAGTCCCGATTTAGCCCAAAATGTGAAAACATACAGCCATGTAATCCATTTATTTCAACAAAGTAACTGTAATCCAATTACCACTCATGTAAACAGTAACTGTAATTGAATAAAGTTACTCATAATTTGTACTCTGATTACGTAACGCAGGTACATGTAATCCCCAACACTACCTGTGGGTCAGTGGATCGAGAGCAGGATTCGAACTGGCAACCTCTGCAGAACCTCAGTGGACAAACACAACTGAGCTACTGTCGCCCACACTATCAGCAGTAATGTTGTACAAACCAAAATAAATGTGACCGTAGGCAAATACATACTGGAAGTTTGGTGATTTTGATTCATTTTTGTCATGATCTGTAAAAGCTAAAATAGATATAATACTCCTTACAATGGAAGCCTATACCTAAAGTGGATCGGTATGGATAAGTCCATCACAATGCCTTGAGAGTACAAATGAAAATGACTAAAACAATCGTAAGTTTTGGCCATAATTTGTTCAGTGACTCTAGTGTTAGTGAAGTAGTTCAAGTTCTACTACAAGATTCACTACACATTTAGTTTTGATTGAAGTGAATGACAAAAACCGCTTTGGACTTGAGTTTTCAGACATGCTGACAAGTGAGTGACAACATGATAAACAAAGCAAGAAGCCAAGGAAACAAGGAAGCGAGGAGACAAGGAAAGAAGGAAGCAAGCAGAGGAGTGATAAAAGAGTTGTGAGTGTGCGCTGGAGTGTGACTGGGGTGATGGGAAAGCTTAGTGGTTGTAGCTGGAGAGGGTCTGAGGATGCCTGTCATACCAGAGCAGGGGCACGTCTGGGCTGGAGACAGATTGAGAAACGCCACTTTAGACCCCAGGCTGCGAAAAACTCCAGAAGCACTCTAGTCTCTCTCCACAAGACTCACTCCTAACGTATGATTTGAGAAGAAACAAAGAGTTCAGAGCCGTGGTTAAAGCTGTGTTCACACTCGTCTTTGGTTTGGGACTGGTTTGAAGAGTTTGCTTGATCCTGTTCTAGTCCAGGTTTAGTTCTGGTCTAGTCCAGGTTTAGTTCTGGTCTAGTCCAGGTTTAGTTCTGGTCTTATCCCAGTTGTGATGTGGTGTTTATGTAAGCGTGAACTCATCCTAAATCAGAAGAATCTTTCAAAAATCTACAGAAGAACAGGAATATTTATTCAAACAGCACAAAAGGTATGTAAAGTACTGACGTAGAAGTATTATAAAAAGTTGTTATCATTGGCAGATGTTCACAGACTGGTTTTGGAATTTAACTACTACAACAACAACTACTACAACAACTACTACAACTACAACTACAACAACTACTACAACTACTACTACAACTACTACTACAACAACTACTACAACAACTACTACAACAACTACTACAACTACAACTACAACTACTACTACTTACTACTACTACTGCAACAACTACTACTACTACTACTACTACTGCAACAACTACTACTACTACTACTACTGCAACAACTACTACTACTACTACAACTACAACAACTACTACTACTACTACTACAATATTTAATGATACTGTAACTACTGCAAGGGAAATTACTGTTACTAATACTAGTACAACTACTACCACCACCACAACAGTAACTACAACTACATGTTTACTACAGTTACCACAGTTGGACTTGACTTTATTAATCCAGCACTGAAAGTAGCCTAAGACAACTGCTATTGCTTCATTTGTTACAACAATCTAATTTAGAAAGATTTTTTTGTAAAAGAGAATCAGAAACAAGTTCATTTAATTAAATTATTACGAAACAGTTTAAACCCGGGAAAGCAAAAGCACATCCCTCCATCCTCTGGGGTCATCCCCACACTGCAGACTACACACAAATGTCATTGCTATTCACAAACCAGTGCCATTAATTAAAATGTTGATTACTTTGCTAAACAGACTTTGACGACCAGCTGCCCTTTGCAAAGACACTTACACAGCGCTCCGCTCGCTCCTCTGAGACCTGCGGGGAGATGAGGAGGTCGGCTCACTCCTGTGAGGTCTGCATGGAGATGAGGAGACCTATGTGGAGATGAGGAGACCTATGTGGAGATGAGGAGACCTATGTGGAGATGAGGAGGCCTATGTGGAGATGAGGAGACCTATGTGGAGATGAGGAGGCCTATGTGGAGACGAGGAGGCCTATGTGGAGACGAGGAGGCCTATGTGGAGATGAGGAGACCTATGTGGAGACGAGGAGGCCTATGTGGAGACGAGGAGGCCTATGTGGAGACGAGGAGGCCTATGTGGAGATGAGGAGGCATTCATATATATTCTGAATATTTTGGTTTCTAGTGGCTGAACTATATCAGAGCACAATGAACAGCCACGTGAAAACTTCGCAACAACACAACGTAACACACCGCTCACACCCAGACCCAACAACGTCAGCAAAACTACAATAAGATAAGAGGCTCTGGTCACAACATGAACACACGGCATCAGCGCCGCTCCTACAGCACAAGACAGAACAACCGGAGCAGCTCCACCGCACACACCAGCTCATTTACGCACTATTTAACTAGAACACTATTTAACTATGACACTATTTACCTGTGAGGCTCCGTCTTCAGATTTGCCGCAAACTAATGAAAACCAGCCTCTTACCTTCTCCAGAGACTGAAGCAGAGTGTTTCCTCTATCCACTGTCCCACTGGTTCTGTCTCCAAAAGTCTATTGTCCAATATGAAGAGATGAAACTGGTCCAAATCCCGGTCCAGTCAGGTCCGTGACGCGAGGTCCCGGAGCCGAATGCACGAGCTGGTTGTAAAACTAAAACTTAATCCCACTTGCAACTTAAATCTGAAAGTTCCACCAGTCCATATTAGCACTGGGACACCAGGTAGACTTCTGCCTCTGCACTACGCCCAGGACAAACTTTTACACCCAGAAACGAGCGGGCAAAGACGGATAGACTCTATCCTCGGCCTGGCCCCGGCGGCGGCAGCGAGAGCTCTGGGTCCCGGCGGCAACTGTCCCAGCCCCGGCAGCGACAGTCCCAGGTCCCGGCGGCGGGTCTGTCAGTGTGTCGCTCTTTGGCTCTGTCCTCGCCATTTCCTGTGTGGAGCTTTAGGCACGGCCCTCAAATGCCCCACCTTGCCGTCGACACCGTGCTTGTCTGAAAAATGCAATTCTATATTTTTCCCAAATTGTTCAGGCCTTGTATCTGCTCCAAAAAAAATCCAGATTTTCGATACTTTTGACAGCTAATTCCACCATTGTCACACACACAGCGCCACACTTATGAAGAGGAGAGGAGGAGGGTGAAGAGTAGAGCTATGTGCCAGAGCCCACTTTCAGATAGCGCAGTTATCAGCTTCAAACCGAGGCCCAGAAACAAAGAGGAAGTTTACTGCTCCCGTGTTATCGTGGCGGGCGCTGGCGAGTGGCACAGGGGGAGACAGTGGTGGATAAAAGCTTTCAGACAAATGAGAGAAACAGACCAAAGAGGAACCTTCAGAGGACTATGTGTGGACCCGGCTGATACCGAGGAGCAGGCGTTGGCACGGAGACCGGCCCGGGTCACGGTCAATGGGACAGATAGGAGCAGTGCCCAGGAATCAGAGCAGACAAACCAAGAAGGCAAAACAACGGACAGAAGCAAAGGCATCGCGAAGAGAAATGGTACACAGACTTTGATAAGCGCTCAGGGAAGATAGGGTAAAAAAGTACGGATTTTACTTTTTCAGTGAGATGTTGGGACCACGGTAGGCCTGTCATGATAACATATTTTTAAGAACAATATAATCCTGAGGAAAATATAGAAATTCTTAGTAGCTCCTTTAGGAGTTAGGATACATCTCGAATGAGACATAGAAGTTCTACTAAATCTAGTTGCAGTACAGAAAAAGAACAAAAGCTCCTCGCTGTTCCCCAAGTCCTCATGATAAGAACTGACCCCACAACAAGAGGGTCCAGTGTTCGAGTCCCGGATGTGGGAGCTCGTTCCCTCCCAGACCCGTCGACAGAAATTTGTGGGCCTGGGGCAAGAAGCCTCACATGTGGCCCCCTTTAATATAAATGAATATGAAGAGGGTCCAAATCTGGGCCTGTAAGACCCTGGGGCCAGAGACAACAAACCCCTTTGTCCCCTTGTCCTGTCCACTCCCCTGTTCCCAGTGCTCCTGAAAGATATCTCAAATGCAGACAACAAATTTCACCACAACTTCACTACAAAGACAATTACGGCTTAACCTTAAAGCCACACTGTGTTACTTTTTCACCAAAAATAGACTAAAATAGACTCATTTTGTTTTAGTGCTCTGAGAAACATTGGAAGACATGTGTCTAGAGGTGGTTTTGAGATTCTACAATGTGATGATGGGGCAGGGACAGATTTCTCTCCTTTTTTTTTTTCAAGAGTTAGTTTTTCCAAAAGGTAGAAATTCTGACAATTGACTCGTAAATAGCCTAAATGTAGGAGGTAAATCATCTTTCAAAAGTAGTAGTACACATTTCTTTGCAAAATATGTTATAGTAATCAGTATTCTACATTTCTTTCTATCTAAATGAAGTTGTTATATAAATTTGGATGAATATCAAGTTTTTTCCAAGGCCGCTTGTGCAAAGGAATGATGTTCCAAAAACGTTTTAAAAGATCACAATCACATTGATATTTTATTCATTTTTACAGGTGTAAGATAATATTTATGTAGAAATTTAAAATTTGCTTCTTTAATTTTATTACTTGTGAATGGAAAATATATATTTTCACACATTATTGACCAAGTATTACCTTCTAAACTTAATTTTAGATCCTTCTCCCATGTCTTCTTTATCCTCTGGAATGATGATTGACCTTCGTTTGAAATAATATTATAAAATTTACTTATATTCCCCTCAGATTTCTCTACTAATAACATTGTACTTTACCATGAAACTTCCAAAAGGTAAAAGCTCAAATGTTGAACCTGATCCTTTCCATCAGTGTCCAAACCCTTTCACTTGTTGAATTATAACACAAATCTGAATTTTAATAATATCTACTTTAGCTTCCCTTCATGTGTATTAAATATGATTGGCCTTTAGAATGTGGTGATGTCATCTGAAACACAGTAGTGGGCTCACATGTCCACAAACCCGACTCTCTCCATAGACAAGGCTCCATATTTTCATGCAGATACCGTGCCACCTCCACACAGCGCTGCTTCAAAATATACAAGTTTAAAAGTATTAATTAAAAGTCTTGCTGATGAGCTGTTATACGTCGTGTCCTCGCCTGAAACAAAGAACTGTTTTTATTTCAGAATCGTCTGCATTTATTTCACTCACAAAACAAAGGAATTCCTGAAACCTAAAGTCATGTTAGTGTGTACGACTGGGACATTAGAAACGTTGTACTTGGAGATGACTTTGACAAAACATTCAAAGATGAACTAAAGATGTGGAGAAAGTGTTCCTAATGAGCAGCGCTGGAGCCAGACGAGCTCCATGAAGTCTGGAGCTGCTCCGTCCTTGACCCCATCAAAGCTCTGCCTGTGGAGGGGGGAGCAGGTGTGGAGAGAGGGAGGAGAGGAAAGGGAGAGGAAAGGGGGAAAGAGAAAGAGAGAAAGAGAGAGAGAGAGAAAGAGAGAAAGAGAGAAAGAGAGAAAGAGAGAGAGAGAGAGAGAGAGAGAGAGAGAGAGAGAGAGAGAGAGAGAGAGGTGGAGGATAAGGAAGAGGGAGAGTGGGAGAGTGAGGCCAGGGAAAGGAGGCAGAACAGAGAACAGGTGATGAGGGAGAGAGGAAGCAAGAGCAAGAGAGAAAAACGACGCACTGAGATAGATGATGGAGGGAGAGAGAGAGAGAGAGAGAGAGAGAGGGCAAGCAAGAGAGAAAGAAAAGAGATACAGAGGTGAAGAGACGAGGGTGGGAGAAAGAGGGAGGACAAGAAGAAAAAGGAGTGAACATAAAAGGAAGGGGGGAAAAGAGTGAAAAAAGAAAGTGGTGAGGGAGAGTGAGAGAACGACAGACAGATCGAGAGTGAGTCAGTGAGAGAGAGAAACAGAGAAAGAAAAGAGACGAGTAATAAGTGAGAAACACACAGACATGCGCGCGCACACACACACACACGCACAGACACACACACAGATACACACATGGACACACACACACGGACACACACACACAAGGACACACACACACAGACACACACACACAGACACACAGAGACATGGAGCAGTTGAAATAATGAATGTTCAGTAATGCTCTATGGCAGAGGGCGCTCACAAGTGAACACCCCAGAGCTACAAGACCAGGAGAGAACAAGAGAAATGTAACAGGAGACACAGAGAGAAAGAGAAAGGAGAGAGGGAGAGACAGTGCAGAGAGGAGAGAAAGAGAGGAGAGAGAGGACTCCAGCAGGCGTCTACAAACCAAACCCAGCTAATCAGACAGCCACAGTCAAGGACGCGATATCCACCTTGCTAGGACTCAAGCAGACAAGAGAGCAAGGAGAGGAGGAGAGGAGGAGAGGAGGGAGAAGAGAGTGAGCGAGTTAGGGGAGGGGGTGAGACAGAGAAAGAAAGAGATAAAGAGAAGAGACAGACTAAAAAGTGAGAAAGAAAGACAGACAAAAGAGAGAGAATAAGAAAAGTGAAGAGAGTGGGAAAAGAGATCGAGGGAGACAGGAGGGAGAGAGAGAGAGAGGACACAGCACACAGGCAGTCAAGGACGTGACTCCCCCCTTGTTAGGACTCAAGGAGGCGAGGAAGGAGGGAGGAGGAGGGAGGAGGCTGTAGGTGAGATTGGACACGGTCGCTCACAGTTTGAATTGAATTATTGATCAGGCGACAGATTGTGTTATGAGGAATTCATGGATCTGTGTGTGTCGGTGTGTGTCTAAGCTCCTCAGGCCAGGACACTCCGCAGGACCACTGTACGTGTGTGTGTGTGTGTGTTGTCTAAGCCAGGACACACGTGTGGTTGGGTATTTCTGACATTGTGTTGGACTAACGTGTGTAAACTGGTGACGTGGACGTGCTTCTCTCAGGGTGTAAACTGCTCTCTCTTTTATTATCACATCAACAATATCAGGCTCCAGAAAATGCAGGTTAATGTAATATCCCCCAAAAAGCATAGATCCCCAAAATGTATTTTTATGTACTTTTTGTGTACTTCGTTTATTTTATTTTTACATACGCACAGCCATGGAAAGTTAATAAAATGTTTGTTCAATTCTAAATTCACTTTTATGATACTGAATGATTTATCATGAGCTGAATTTAAAACACTAAATAA
>NW_026571152.1:616158-736158 GCF_026225935.1 Boleophthalmus pectinirostris
TCAGGCATGTTTTTGATGAAAGAACAAAGAAACATGATAGAAAGCTGAAACCAAAGCTATTTTGGATAACAGCCCTCTTTAATGAACTTCGATCTTCCTAAGCCTGAATCTCTTTTAATAAATGTGTTCACTGTTCATTACAGCTAATTAAGGTGTTATTATGAAGTGGTACCAGAGAATTCTACTTTCATGGGAAACTAATTTCAACTTCAATTTTTCAATCTATTAAAAACAAGCCTAAGAACATTTAATAGATTCTCTTTTACTTGAAGATCAAAATCCCCAAATCTCTTCTGTCAAACTGTGCTCATTTGACCCCATTTCCAAATTCAGCATGAATGGTGGGTCAAATGCAGAGCAGAGAGCACATTGAAGTCTAGACCATAATCACTTTAACTTCACAGATGCACAAAGCCCAAAGCAACACTCCCAACAGTGTCTTTTGGACGTACATTTGGTGCTGTGTCTGTGGAGGAACAGATCAACTGTAAGAAAGAAGCAAACTCCAGATCCACAGATCCTCCCCAGACAGTCCCCTCAGACTGTTAGACCTGCCCTAAACACCCACCGACACTCACAGCCACAGGGACCTTACGACCACTACGTAAGACACAGTAGTCCTGGCTGAGTAGTGGCTGAGTCCTTGTTTCAGTCTTTGTTTCAGTCTTTGTTTCAGTCCTGGTTTAACCTTTTTTAGTCACTATGAGTGAAGATACAGAAGATAAGATGATAAGAATAAAGACATTCATTCATTGCTATTTAAAAAAAAAAAAAAAGTCACATTCTCTCCTCTAAACCACATGCCTTTCCTGGCAGAGGATTGGCTGTAAACCTCTGGATAAAAGAGCCTGATCACTGCCAATTAGAAAAGACAGAATGAACACAGAATCAAACTGAGTTTATTACAGAGTCCTGTGTTGCACTCTTCAGACACAGTAGATCTCACAGATCTTCCAGAGCGGAGAACAGGCTCAGAGTGGCAGCGTGTGCTGGGAGGAGTCTCTGGGCGTGTTATGAGCTCTTGTAAATGTTTGAATGTTTCACAGTGGCATGTGGCTTGGACTGTGATGTCATAAGAGCTCAGTCTCTCATTTACAAAAACAGAAAACCCCAAAGTGGAAAAACTGTAAAGGTTGAACCGTGAACAGAGCAACAAAAGAAAACTTCACTCTGGTCTTGGCCAAGTCCTGGTTTAGATCTGGTTCAAACCTGGTTTAGAATTGGGATTCGCCCTAGTTTTTTCTTCTCCCTGGTTTAGTTCTTATTGATCAGAGTTGGGAAAAGCACTCCAACTTTATAGTTAGATGAAGCTGTTTTATTATGTGCATACATCATCTAAACTCAGCTCTCTGGTGTTTAATAGAGCGTCTGCAAGCACAGGAGGAGGGAGAGCATTCAGACACCAAGCTCCTGTTCTGGAACCAGCTCCTGCTCATGTTAAAGGGACTCCTGCCCAGGCCCCAAAGGGCCCCCACAGTCTCTGCCTAAAACCAGGTTTAAAATGTTCTTGTTTGTATGAGCTCATGGCCTGGTCAGTCAGGAGCAGAAACAAAAGACAGCTGGAGCTAAGCTGCTTCAGGAGTTACTCTGCTGGAGACAGTGTGTGACCTGAGCACTGAGACTGTGTCCTCACACTGTCCTCTGTGTCCTCACACTGTCCTCTGTGTCCTCACACTGTCCTCTGTGTCCTCACACTGTCCTCTGTGTCCTCACACTGTCCTCTGTGTCCTCACACAAACCAGGAGGTCTACAGTCCTGGTCCTGAGTCTCTAAAGCCCCCATTTTGTCCTGTTTGAGTCCTGATTTGGTCCTGCTTTGGTCCTGCTTTGGTCCTGCTTTGGTCCTGCTTTGGTCCTGCTTTGGTCCTGCTTTGGTCCTGCTTTGGTCCTGCTTTGGTCCTGCTTTGGTCCTGCTTTGGTCCTGCTTTGGTCCTGCTTTGGTCCTGCTTTTCTCCTGCTTTTCTCCTGCTTTTCTCCTGCTTTTCTCCTGCTTTTCTCCTGCTTTTCTCCTGCTTTTCTCCTGCTTTGGTCCTGCTTTGGTCCTGCTTTGGTCCTGCTTTGGTCCTGCTTTAGGTTTTAGTGTGAGTTGTGAAAAGAGGAACAGAAGTGGAGCATCACATGAGTGGACGGTCACATGGACATGAGCAGTGCAAAAGCGTTACACACAGAGACATGTTTAAGAACAGATTCCTTCTTTTAGCGTCACAGTCTGCAGTAATCTGCTCTGTCTCACAGTCACACAAACACACTATTCATCCACCATCGTACAACTGTTTCACCAGTGTCAAAACACCTGCTCTCCCTGGACTACACAAGGATGATAAAACAGCACCACTGAAAAGTCTTCAAAATGTCACCAGTAAAAAGAAAGCTGAACCCCATCCTTCTGTTACTAGTACTAACAGTCAATTTATAGTGGAAACAATGCTTCCTATTTACTTCGAGGATAATTTGGCATTTAACACAGTTTGTCCAGTAAGAAGCCTGTTTGTCCAGGTTTATCCTGCTCCTGATCAGTCCAGGTTGTCTAAGGTCAGTTTGTTTCTTACACATTATAGGTTTTTAGACCTTGGTAAAGTCCTGGTTAAGGACTAGGGTTAGTCCAAGCTCAGAGCTTGACTGAAGGTTTAAAAAAAAGAAAGTCGATACTAAAATTAGTATCAGAATGAGGTACTCATTTGAGCAGGTATCGGTGCTGTAAAACCTTTGCACTTTTATGACCAAATGGTGTCTGTCAATCATATTTGCATACAGTGTCCTAATACTGAAATGAAACATCAGAGTTCACAGAACAGAAGAGTACTTGAGTACATTCTGTGGTAAAAGAGGATTTTCACACCATGAAATCCAAACTGGTCCAGACTATTAGTTGAGCGTTTTTCTTAAGAAACTTTAGTATTGTGACAAATAGCATTGCCTTTAAATCCTGATAACAAAAGACAGAGGTAAAAGTATGTAGTCACAATGACAAAGAGAAAAAATGCACTGTCTGTGTGTGATTGTGCCGACACAGGCCCAGGCTAACTTTAGATCTGCTGAGGTGAAGTTTTAAACCCAAACGTGGACACATAATGTATGTTGCATTTACTATTTTGTTCAGCAGCAGGACAGCAGGATTACAGTAGCGATGGGTGATAGTAAAGGACATTTTTGTGTCTTTTTCTAATTTAATGCGAGTAATGTTTCAAACATTATCCGAAAACACACAGGAAAAGGTAGAAGTCAAAGTTAAAACGTTACAAGACAATTTGTGTAGAGAAATGCTGCGTGTGTGTGCGTGTGTGTGCGTGTGCGTGTGCGCGCGTGTGTGTGTGTGTGTGTGTGTGTGCGTGTGTGCGATTGTGCCTCCACCAGCTCAGGCTAACTTTAGATCTGCTTATGAGAAGTTGTGAAACCAAAAGTGGGCAGAACATTTCGCCGCTGTCCAGATGACTCACTCTGGAATATTCAGCGCAAAAGGACAACTCCAGGGCTACACACACGCACACACACACACAAACACACACAAACACACATGCACACACGCACATACACACTCAGGCACACACACACGCACGCACACACACATACACACTCACGCACGTACATACAACACACAAGACACTCACAGCCTAAAACAACGACCATGGAGCGGAGGACAGGGAGAGAGGGAGAACGAGAGAGGAGAGAGAGGAGAGAGAGAAAGAGGGGGAGAGAGAGGAGAGAGAGGAGAGAGAGAAAGAGGGGGAGAGAGAGGAGAGAGAGGAGAGAGAGAAAGAGGGGGAGAGAGGAGAAGGGGGAGTTTATATGTGTTGTACCACAACAGAGAGTGGGAAAGGGGACGAGAAGGAGAGAGGGAGGAGGGGGAGAAGGAGAGAGGGAGGAGGGGGGAGAAGGAGAGAGGGAGGAGGGGGGGAGGGAGAGGAGGCGAGAAAGAGGGAGGGGGTCCAACATTTAAAACAGTCCACATTGTGTGACTCAATATACCACAACAGAGAGAGACAGAGAGACAGAGACAGAGAGAGAATGAGAGCAATAGAGAGAGACAGAGAGAGAGAGAGAGAAAGAGGGACACAGAGCGAGAGAGAGAGAGAGAGCGAGAGCTGGTTGAAATATGGGTTAACTAGCAATCAAATGGTTAACTGGTGCACACAGGCTCAGACAGACTGAGTCACACACACATGTAACACTTGAGCTTCATCTGGGCACAGTTTAGGAAAGAGCTCATTCACTTTGACGATCTAAAGGACTGAATGATTAGTCGTAGTTTTACTGGTGAACATCTTCAATATCCTGTGACTTCAGTCTGGGTTTTTTACATATTGCTCTTGGATATTTGTGTATGTCTTGTGTGTGGGGGGAGTTTGGACTATTTTAAACAGACTGTCCCAGGATGTCAGAGCAGAGTTTGGCCTGAGGTCAGAGTGAAGTGCTCTAAAGAGACACAGAGTTTCCTCACAGACACACGAGGGCCCTACAGAGGGTCTGGAGCGTGGAGCAGGTCCTCCAGAGGTTAAAGACGCTGCTGTAATGACCAGCACCTCCTAAACACACTAGGGACAGGGACAGGGACAGGGACAGGGACAGAGACAGAGACAGGGACAGGGACAGGGACAGAGACAGAGAGAGAGCGACAGCAGGAAGTAAATATGTATGTATTATTCAGTGGTGGAACATAACAAAGTAAAAGTACTGTACCATTACATTACATATACATTACACCTGTACTTTGCTTAAGTACACTTGTTTAAAGTGGATACTTTTTACTTTCACTTCACTACATTTGAGAGCAGGTATCTGTACTTTCTACTCCAGTACTTTTTTAGGGGGCCTGAAAAGTAAAGTAAATAAAAACAGCTAAAACAAAAAACAAAAAACTGTAGATTCAGTTGTTTCTTTTGGGTACTTTTACTTTTATTTGAGTATAATTTGGTCTGGTATCTGTACATAAGTAACAAATTTGAGCACCTCTTCCACAATTACCGATGTAAAAGTGAAAGAGGATCAGCATGTTTGTGAACTGCTTAATCATGAAATGGCCTGAAGTGTCATTCTGTTTCAATAGTGAACCAGTTTCATATTTCACTCAGGATAAAAAGAGCTGCAGCTGAAAATGTCACATTTGTAAAAGCAGCTTTTAAGGTTTAAATGAGACCGCTGTGTGATGTTTGTATCTAATTATAAAGTATATTTATGATGAACCAGGAAGTAGGGATGATGCACTGTTAGCATGCTAGTTGGTCATTGGTGTTGCCATGACACACTGGCCTGAGGAAACTCAACACAGTGAAGAATTAAGATGCTAAGAACGTGTTAGGTGCAGAATACATTTGGACTAAACCATTTTAAATGAACTACTTCTGCTTTTCACGTAGAAAAAAATGCAAAAATCATTCACACGTTTGAGTAATCCTTTATTTTTATTCTGTCTACATCTCCAAAGCTCCAAACGCTCTGTTCCACTTCATGAAGTGGCAGTTTAAGATAACAGTTACGGTTTACCCCTTAGTTCAATAGAAATTGGCAATTCCAAAGCTGAAATCATGATCATGATTCTAGTGAAGGTGTGTGAAGTTTAAAAACACAGAGGAGCACTTCCTGTATTACCACACGACATCACAAGGTGGAACAGTGTATTCTGTTTGAAGAAGAAGTCAGTCTAAATCTGCCTGGTTTGTGTGTAACACGTGTGAATGAAACAAAACCAAGTCCAGGTCTGTGTGTGATGAGGAAACATTAGAACCTTTGAATCTCTGATGAGAGACAAAACACACTCCACAACACCACATGAAAACGACCGTCTGCTGGAAGATTTACCCAGACCACCAAGAGATCACAGGAGGAGGGGGGCTGCAAACTCCACCAGAGACACTTCTTGTATAACACAGCTAATATTTTCTATTCACATCGATTTTTAGACGTACTCTGTCCCAACCCTCACACCCAATTTATTACTTTGCCATTTTTCCATGATTGCATCCAGTATCCCTATGGACAATCAATACAATTTCATTGTTTTTAAGCCAAAGCCCCATTTGAGATGGTACAGCACAGCCCCTCCACCAGCACAGAATGTCACCATATGAATGTGAAAGGAAGGCTCCAGTATTACGGAACTGAATGTAATTTAGGTTATAGTTATTTTTTTCATTATGTTACTGTTGAAAAAAAAACACTACAAACTGCCAAACAAAATACAAGAATCACATACCAGTGTATCTCTCAGGTTTTTACAAGACAACGATGGCCCAGGCAATCCTTACTTGAATAAAAACTAATGATAATACACATTTAGGAGTAAATAACCCACTTATTGCATGTTTTAATCAACAACAGACTGATAAAAGTGTCACGTTTAGAGCAGAAAATCCCCAAAATGCAGGACTGCACTTGCATAGTTGTTAAATTAAAACTTTCACAAAAATCTGAAGTAACCAAATCCAAAAATCCAAAAATAAAAACTACCAGGACATGACACTGACAATAACAAATAAACCAACAAAAGGGCAGAGGAGAGCAGAGTGTATAAAAGCACACAGACGAACGAGACACAAGTGAGACACATTATGGCAGAGCAAACAATACAACGGGAAGTAAAACTCAAACGCACAAACATGGCTACAGAAATAAAAAAGGAAAGTAAAAACTGAAGGAAAATGAACACCATGACAAAAACATGATCTAAAATTGTTGTATATAAAATAATACAACAGCAAAAAAGGCAACATAGTCTGGTGTTTTAATGGGAGACTCTGCATTTCAGAAGATCTTGGTAGAGATCTAAGGTAGAGCTGTTAGCATGTTTTATGTTTTATATGTCCCCATGGAGACACAGGGACGTTTATTGCTCTACAGAGGACAGGGCAGGTCAATAATGGTCAATAATTGGGATTAGACAGGTCCAAATATATACATATAATTGTACTGAAACTCAAATGAACTTTTCAAGACCATTTCATTTCTTAAACCTAACACTGAGCACTACTGGATGCCTTGTATTATTAAATTAGTTATTTAGTTTGATAATTGTGTCAATAATCTTAAATACTTACTAAATTGTGAAGTTTTTTTTCTCATAATAACTCAATCACTCAAACGTAGGCTACGTTCAGACTCTAGGGCTTAATGTTCAATTCTGATTTTTTTGTGAAATCTGATGTTTTTGCGAGGTCGTTCACATTTCCAATTAAATGGGACTTGTATGTGACTCCAGTGTGAACATTAAACGGCCCAAAAGTGTCCCACATGTGCACTGGAGACACGACAACGTCAACCTCAGCGAGTGTGCTCTGTGTTTACAGAAGTTGTCCAAACATGGACACGAGCATTGAGCACCTGGAGATTTTAAAGTTCCTCTCGTACCGGAGCCAGAACATGAACAACTTACTTGTTTTTAGGAGGAAATTGAGAAGGAGAAGGAGGAGGTTTTTGGTCGTGGTGTTTTCTGGGACAGTCCGTTGAAAGGAACGTGTGGATGTGGAGACGGAGCCAAGAGTGGTGAGTGGTGATGTGCTTCACCTCAGTCACACGGAGTTCATTAACAATTTTCGCCTACTTCAGCAGAATAGTGACGTTTGTGGTTTGTTGATAACGTGTAGGTGGATGAATGCACTTTGGCCATTTACACTGAAGTCACATGTCAAAAGATCAGATATGTATCGGTTTCAGGAGCACATATCCAAGTGTCCTGGGTCACATTTGAAAAAATCGGATCTGTATGGTTCAGACTGTCATTAAAAGATCAGATACAGGAACATAGGGGCCAAAAAATCAGATTTGGGTCACTTTAGGCTGCAGTCTGAACGCAGCCTTAGTATTGTGAATGTCATATTACCTCTTGTTTTTCCTGGAATGTTCCACAATATGGCATTAAACTGAACTGCCTCTCCGCAGATCTGGCTTTTAGTTATCCAGTCAGTGTCACCTGCTTGTCTCCATGGAGATAACACGTTTAACACCACAGAGTTAAACAGTCAGAGCAACGCATTACATCTGCTGCTGCTGGTGGACTCTTTACCAGAGAAGTGACACAGTGCTGCTTTAAATTTAGATTCCTCATTCATGGCGTAAACTCAAAGGTTAAATGAGTTCCTCTCGCTGTAATTTCACACCACTATTGTGTGTGTAGTAAAACGCTCGGTTGGTTTACAGATGAGAGGAACACAGTCGGTGGCATTTAGTGTGCATCTTTACAATGGCGCTTGAACACGTTTTAATAGGTCCCTGTTGGATCGTGGAGGAGCTAAAGGCCAGACTGCCCAGCTCATTTAGCACACACAAGGACGAGTCCACGCTGACGGAGAGCGCCGTTTTCACAAACATTTAGACGGGAAAAGAACAGGGACAGAAAAGTGATCTCAAGGAATACAAAACGCCATTTAAAAACAGTCGCAATACACAAGTTTGTATAATGTTGAAACGTTATCTGTAAACCAAATATCCAGACCAATCAATTTAAGGAGAAAATAAAATTGTGTTTCTTCTGATATATTTGCAATAAATGTTTTCAAATCAGGATTCAGTTCACAGCAGACATTTTGAAAGACAGAACGAGATTCAGACATGCCAGGCAACATTAACACAGTCCCATATGTCTGAACACGTAGAGGTCTAAACTACAGGGGAGCACTTTCTGTCTATAAAAAGATCAGCTATTTATTGTTCTCAGAAGATTTTCTAGAAACATGTTGGAGGCACAATCGCTGCATTAGCACTCTCTCCTCTCAGCCCAATGATCCATTCCCAGAACTTATATTTGAGTGGAGTTTGCAGAGGTTTTTTGGGGAGAAGGGGGTTCTACCATGACAGTACATGTTGTAGTGGCTCAGGTCTCATCTGATCTGTGTCATTTTGTTTTTGTGAAACATAATGACAAATAAAGAACTTCACATAAGAGCCTGTTGTAGAATAAATGGTACTATCCTGAGAGCTGAAGAGAAGAGACATGAGGCTGGAGTTCTAACACACGAGACGTTTATTTACACGAGTACAGATCCAGCAGAGACATGAACCCTCAGGACAGCGTGATAGTGTTGTCCGTTCCAGTCTAGTCCACTCCTGTCTGGCTGTGCTTCTATTGTAGGGAGTATTATACCTCTGATGACGGAGGCCAAGATAACAAGGAGTGAGCAGTGAAAGTGGAGTTTCTCTAACATCAACCATTATGATTTAACAGTAATTCTCACTGTTACATGCTCACTGTCGCAGCCCTAACATCCTGAATTGCATTGTTGTATTACTTAAGAAGATTATTGTTCAATTAAATGTTCCCCCATCCACTGCTCTCATTGGTCAGTTCCCACCCTGCACTGCGTGTCAGGCTTTAACCAATCACAGTCAAGCACGAACCAACAAGTGGATACTGGGAATACTGGGCTAAGAATGTTGACCAATAAAATGGCTTATAAAAAGAATTATGATACAACTGGTGAGTTTAACAAGTTCTAAATGATTCTGGTAGTGTAACTTTATGACCATGTAGTAAAAGTTCCATAGTAAAAGTTTGCATGGACATTAGTTAACCTTGAGTGGCTTTATTTGAATTAATTTTGTGATTGAAACAGACAGAAAGAGAGAGAAAGAGATGGAGAGAGAGATGGAAAGAGCGACAGAGAGTCATGTGCGTGTCCAGATGCCAGCAGATTTGGGCAGATGCCTCCTATAATAAGGACAGCATATGTTTGAGCCTCTTCTAATGCTCTATTTTGGACCATGTTGGGCCCACAGTCTGTCACTTCTCTTCACTGGATGGGAGCAGGGTAATGCTATAAAACGCTCGCTATCATTTACTTTATATAGAGTTGAAGCCGCGTACAGCAGCTTTAGCAGGTGGCTCACTTTCCACTTACATATTATTGTCCCATTCACCATTCAGAGCAGGGCTGTGGAATAGTTGGACATTTCAGAATTGTATATTATAAGAATTTTAAAACTGAGATTAGATTTGTAAATTATTCCTTTTCCATTTCATTATTGTAGGGATGCCCCGATCCAGCTTGTTCAGTTCTGATACTGATTTCGATACCATCTTCATGTATCTCGCGGTGGATGAGACAAGATACGAGATTGGAGACGAGTTTTTACATTTTCTCTCTAAATTCAGTTTCCAATTTTGGCATCACATTTTTTTTATTTAATATTTTTTATTCCATTCTAGTATCTAGTATATAGAGATGTAACTCAACTCATACAGTATGTAACCCTTTTTTTGTCCAAACCAAATGCACTAACTAAAAAAATCTCACGAGATCATTTTTCTCATGTGTGCACGATCTTGTGGGACGAGATCTTGTACATCCCAAGTATCTACCCATTCCTGTTATATATTATACCAGTGCAGAGACTGAAAACAGCATTTATTTCCTTTATACAAAAATAAAATGAGACAAAACTGATCCAAATGTGCTATGTAGTTGTTTTCCACCTCTTAAATAACCACAACCGTATAAATAAACATTATGAGACTTACTGCGCTGAATACAACCAGTAAACCGTCTTATTACATCAATGTATTTGTCCAACCAACACATCGGCTGAACCAATATCCGATACAGCCAATTTTTCATTACCGATATCAGATACCAGAATTGGATAGGTGCATCTCTAATTTCCAGTGCACATTTTCAACATTAATTTATTAACAAAATTAAGGACTTACAGGCTAAGTACATATTCAGTTTTTATTCTTTTTTTTTTTTTTAATAATATGAGTCAATGAAACAGGCAAGTGATAATTACAGCTTTTTTCGACTTCCTAATTTTCTAAATTTTTTCATTTCATTTTGTCCATTTTTCATAAATTCAAACATTTTTAGTGATTTTCATCTTCCTTTCATTCTTGCGTGCCGGAGGTGATGATCTTTTCTATAAAACAGCAAAGGGATATTAGCCTGGGCATTTGGAAACAGGACAAATTTAGATCCAAAAAAAAAAAAAAAGTTGGTACGGGTACATCTGATTCACAAAGACGTCAGAGCACAGTGCACGAGGAGGGTTTTTTATTGTTTAAGTTAGTGCAAACTATAAATCATATTCAAAGCGTGATTTCCAAATGAGAGTGCAGTGCCAATTCCAAACAAAGTCTAATTAGGATCATAACTCGTATAGTGTTGCAACGTGAGGAGCTGCTGGAGGCGAGAGCTGCTTTCAAAAGTTGGCTTAATGCTTTCAAATGGGTTTGGTTTCAGATTTAATTAACAGCGAGTTTAACCGTGAAGAGCAAAACTACAACATGTACAATGAGAATGTACACAGTGCTAATCCTGGAGCTGAGTACTTCTGACTTGATCCTGCCTCAGATTAATGCAATAAGAATACTTTTAAAACTGCAAATTATAATCACACAACTATTCTTACGTTATTATAATTCTAAGACATGTCGGTAACAGTAAAATTCAGAGGATTTGCAGATGTTTAAAGCAGTATCATACAGGTTTATTCAGTCCAGCTCCAGTTCACAAGACGTTCCCAACAACATAAAAATAAGCTCCAACCACTTAACGTCAATGAAGTCCTCACCCATTCTACATTCATATAAAAGTTTAGGCAAATTGGCTACAGAAGGCAACACATGTTAGGTGCCTTGCCCAAGGACACAAGACTTAACATTAGGCCTGCCATGAGAGCAAATTTTGAAGCACGATATATCACTTCAGAGAAATATTGCGATAAGCGATAATAGTGAAAATAATTTATGCCACTGATACAATAACAATAACAATAAAGAAGGTGAACCAGTTTGGAAATATATAGTATCATTAAAAGGCATAAGCTGCAACAAAGAAATAGAAGAATTAACAAATAATAGTGACAGAAATTATTTATTGTACTTTCTGCAGCTCAAATCTTGTGTAAATAAATAAAAATGGCAAAAATCTTCCTCCTACTCCTACTCCTATTACTCCTACTATTCCTACTACTCCTACTATTACTCTACTATTACTCCTACTATTACTCCTACTATTACTCCTACTATTACTCCTACTATTACTCCTACTACTCCAACTATTACCCCTACTATTACGCCTACCACTCTTACTCCTACCACTACTCCTACTATTACCCCTACTACTCCTACCACTTCCTATTGCTAAGAACTGTACGCACAATAAATATATTGTTCCAGCTTTCATATCCTGACCGATAAGTCGATATTGTAATTATGGTGACAGGACTAAGTAGCAGGCACTGGTAGAAGCTGGGATTGAACCCACAACCTTTGAGTTAGAGAGCAAATGCTCTAGCAGCTAAGCTACCACTGCAACCATTTCTAAAAGTAGTGATGGAAGTTTGTGCTGGACAGCGTTAAAGTCCGCTGCATTAAGTCGCCCATTGCCCTTTCACATTGACCTTGATCTCCAGCTGCTCCCAGCGCATGCCGACCCACAATGCATCTGTCACCCTCTCCATCCCCGCTCATCCTCTCTCTAAGTACCTTGTAATTAATCGCTCCGCACGCTCAAAAAATATAAATATATAATCGAGTGAGGGATCCAGTCCTTGGTCAATGACTGTACCAGAACATTAGCATAAAGCAGCTGTGCGTCATATTAGCGGAGGTGATAATTAAAAATGATCTTGCTGAAAGTAGAAATTGGCCGGTTTGAGGATTAGCTCCAAAACGATGAGGATAAAAATGAATGGCTCACTTAGTGTGGATTAAACACCACTCGACTCTCAGTCAGGAACAAAAAGTGCAGGAAAAATGCATTACAGGTAGAATAAGTGGCTCTATGTGCTTTCCATTATTTCACAGCACAAGTTTGAAAGCCTAAGTCTGCCTGACGGAGATAGATGACCCGCTCGCCAAATTCGTCAAAAAGCTCCAGCAATTTAGCTCGAAATGAAGCGTAGGCGTCAAGAGTTTGAAAGATCTGGGAGTGGTGCTCTTTTCATTATAAAGCGTCGTTTCACAAACTCTGGGACAGGAGCCGTTAGAGGCATCGCGCTTAATTGTGGAGAGGGTTTTTGGGGGTGGGATGGGGCATTTTACGAACGCATCCTTTGACCTGAGTTTTGGGCTGTAGACCACTAACCTCAACAGATGTTTAATAGTGATGTGACTTTTGGCTCCGTTGTGGGCTCTTTGTTGGATCCATTCAAAGAGCTATTCTCAAACGGACTCTTTTTATAATTATTTATAAAACATCAGAAGCCAATGTGAAGCTCATTTTATCTACAAACTAATCACAGAGAGAAATGACCAAGGCTCAGAGCTCAAAACATGCTCAAATCACCAGTTTCTTGGTCAGTTCATATCTGAATCTTTTTGCCATAAGCCGTGTCACAGTTGGAGCTGACAGGATGAAGTTGCTGTTGGATTTTGGAGATATTGTAGAGTAATAAATAAAGCAGATAGTGTGTGTTTCTTGATAGTGTGTCAGCTGTTGGGGCACTGGGAGAAACAGGATGTCACAGTGAAGGAAACACAATAGACACGTCCGTATGGGCTGAACTCTGACAGCCCATCTGACAGCTCTGCACATGCTCACAGTGCCGAGTGTGATACCTGCACCAGCCCCGACACCACACAAGACCACATCACACAAGACAGCACAAGACCGCACAAGACCGCACAAGACAGCACAAGACCGCACAAGACAGCAAAAGACCACACAAGACAGCACAAGACCACACAAGACCACACAAGACCGCACAAGACCGCACAAGACCGCACAAGACCGCACAAGACCGCACAAGACCGCACAAGACCGCACAAGACCGCACAAGACCACACCACACAAGACCACATCACACAAGACAGCACAAGACCGCACAAGACCGCACAAGACCGCACAAGACCACATCACACAAGACAGCACAAGACCACACAAGACAGCACAAGACCGCACAAGACAGCACAAGACCACACAAGACAGCACAAGACAGCACAAGACCGCACAACACCACACCACACAAGACCACATCACACAAGACAGCACAAGACCGCACAAGACTGCACAAGACCGCACAAGACCGCACAACACAGGACCGCAAAACACCACACCACACAAGACCACATCACACAAGACAGCACAAGACCACTCCACACACCAATCTCCACTCATCTAAAGGTTAAAAAAGGGGGTGCTAACTTGAAAACTACCACTTCATGACAACACAAGGTGAAACAGAGCATTCAGAACTTTGGAGATGTAGACAGACAAATAATAAAAGGGTTATTCAGACATATGTGAATGAAACAAAACAACTCCAGGTCTGTTTTTGAGGAGGTAACAACATTATAACATGGGTTAAAGTTCACAAGAGTCAAATTCATATAATATGAGACCTTTAATGTTATTTTTACAGACTCAAATATGACTTCATTACCTTAACCTTATTTTTTATATTAAATTTGCATACATCAAAAAACTGAGAGTGATGATCAGCAATGTACCTCAGGTGCTTTACAAGAGTACATACTTTCATTTGTATTTTGTGGGCTTGCATTAGTTCGAACTTTAATTCAATACTTCCATTTTGTTTTTATTAAACTTGTCATCCAAATGTCTAAGCATCAGGAGGAGAGAAGTAAAAAAAAGTGCATTAAGTCAAAGTTCTACGGGAGGAAACCCAACGTAGAACTTGTGGATGGAAAGGTAAGCCACAAGTGCTCTGTGTGGTCAGAGCAGATGGGCTTCAAGGCTCCTGGTGGGTGGATAGAAATAATAGAAAAATATACCTCACTAAAGAGGATCTGAGAGCTGCACACGGTTTTAGATCTCAATAAAGAAAATAACACTAGACAAAAAGTTTAAAAAAAAACAAACAATGGTGCAATGGTCCGTCCTCTGCTCGTCTCCATGTTAGTACTTTGCCTGGGATGTTCAACAGTATGGCATTAAACAAATATATCTTGTTTTTTTCCAAGTATAGGTGTTTTTATTTCTCAAAACTACAAAAACATGCATTATACTGTGAGCAGGCCCACTTCTCCACAGATCTGACCTGTAACTTGGCCTGGTGATGTGGCTGCTTGTCTCCATGGAGAAGTGAAATGAAATGCCATACTGTAAAACACTCTATTAAGTAGTCAATAAGGAAGAGACTAGGGTTGACAAAAGTACTGCAAATCAGATACTCATCGATATTAAAACTAGTAAAACCTTCTTGAATGGCTGTAGAATGATGTTGAGCTGCATCAGAACAAGTAGAAGAGCACGTAGACTAATATACACACATGGACACTAAGAACCTACTGCACCACTGAGGATTACACACATATAAGAACACATGGGAATAGAAAAGAAATTGTAAAAAGTCCATTCCTTAGTATCGAAACTGAGCTTGACATTTTAGTATCAACACTAGATGGAACAATCTCTCAGATAAAGGAGAAAGTGCTGATCTGATTTGTTTAAACTACAGCTTTGGGAAACACAACCAAACAAAACAAAAACAGTACCACAATGACAGCAAAAATATAAAATACATTTTTAAAAAGTGAGGCCAAACTTGTAAATGGAAATGCACAATTTTGTATTACAGTATGATGAAAACAAAGCTTGTAAAACGGTCTTAAAATCATGAGGATTGCTGAACCATCTCAGCCTGGAAACGGTCTCCAGAACTTCTTTCAGATCACATTATTTGTATTTATTTTTTCAGACAATGGAAAATTACCCAGCCCAAGTGAACAGTCAGCGGTTGCCTTCTTGTGTTAGAAGATTTTTTTTTTTATTTTTTTTTTTTTTTTTTTTTTTTTTTTTTTTTTGCTGCTGAGGGACTTAAGATGAGAATGAGCGTGATCACACTTCACTGCTCCATACATCAGCTCCAGGAGTGACAGGAAATGTTTCTGACATGCTGCTGGAGCCAAAATAGAGGTGGTAACAACTAGTACTCGAGTAAGTACTTGTTGAGTTGTACTTCAAAATATTATACAAAATTGACTCTTGTGAGGTTTAAGGCATGTTAGAATGTTGTAACCTCCTCAAAAACAAACCTAGAGTTGTGTTTTGTTTAATTTACATTTGAGTAATCCTTTATTATTAGTCTGTCTACATCTCCAAAGCTTAAAATGCTCTGCTCCACCTTGTGATGTCATGTAGTTGTAGCTTTCAGCTACCTTTTATCTTCAGTAGTATTTATGGTTCAGTAGAGTAGAGATCGGCAATTCCAGAGCTGAAATCATCCAAATGATTCTAGTGAAGCTGTATGGAGTTTAAAAACACAGTGGAGCACATCATGTATACTATGACATGACACAATGGTTTGAGAGAAGAACTCATGTTAAATGTGCAGGATTTGTGTGTTAAACATGTGGGAATGAAACAAAAACTCCAGGAAACGACATTAGAACAGAGATCAGAAAATAACCTAATATGGGCCCTTTAAAGATGCATTATGCAACTTTTCTGGTTGAGAGCCACCTGCTCATTTCCATGGAGATGTCACTGCTTTCCCTGGAAACTTCCACAGTGTGACATTATCAAACTGATCAAACTCCGAGGAGATTAACAGGTCAGAAACCAGGTCAAGTTACAGGTGAGTTTTGTGGAGAGGCGACACCGGACACACTAAGATTCCATGTTATTCAAGGTATTTTTAATAAAACACCAGACTGATGGAATAAACGAGATGGATAAGTCTAATGCCATACTGTGGAACATTCAAGGCAATAATGTGGAGATGTACAGGTGGTGGACCCTCCCACAGAAAAGAGACATTACAGTAGGCTGGGTATCACAAAAAATTTGCCGATACGATTAGGGATGGGCATTCGATGAAATTTTCTTAATCGATCGTCGGAAGAATTAACGATCAATTATCGATTAATCATTAATGCTTTTATATTAAAATGGTCATCATTATTATTACTATCTGCACTACTAATCTGCATAAATAAATTAAACTTTACGACATGTAAACCGTAACGACTCTAGAGCCGTTTGACATTATAATGTGTTTAATTCAGTTTTGCGCAACTCTCACAGAAACAAAACTTAAAACTGCATCGCTAATTTGCATAAACTAAGCAAAGATAAAACTACAGCTCTTGTGTCGCTGATGCGGTCAATTTCTGTTGGATTAAAATACATGACTCACTGGAATACAGGTTAGTGTGACCAGATTTGCGTTTGTCAAAACCAGGACACCGTACGGGGGGAGGGAGGTGGGACCTCCTCATCGACATTGCGCGACTCTCACCTGGCAAAACTTTTTCCCACTGGACACTGAAACATATGTTCCTGCTTTATACACTGTGCACATGGACTCACACTTGTCCTGAACGCAACGGAAAGCGTGGAATTTCTTGTACAAGTCATCGTTAAATACACATTTGTGCTTCGGTACGTTGCAGACTGACCGACTGTTTGTGTCTCGCTCCTTCTGAGTGCAGAGAGACACATGTACAGACCTGTTTGGTCACGACACACACAGCAACCTACATTCGGTTTGTCGATTAAAATTAATGTAATCGATGAAATTCTTAATGATCAGTTATGGATTAATCGATTAATCATGCCCATCCCTAGATACGATACATACCTCAATACACAGGTCACGATACGATACATATCTCGATGCAGTGCACTTTGGTTCGATACGATATTTTTCAAATCGATTCGATACAGTTCAATAAAAATAAAGACTAAATCATGGCTGTGATGCTAAAAGTCTTTGTTAAACCACTTCTTGTACAAAGTTCATATGAAACACAAAATATTTCAGTCATCAAAACAGTGAAAATGTCAAATGTGTCGCATAAATGAGTTTCTTTTCACTGAACAAGCAACAAAACTGTAACAATATAATTTAGTAACATAAACCAAAAAAAAAAAAAACTCTTGGCGATATATTGATACAGCAGCCCACAATATCGATACTGTATCATCACATTAAACAATATGATATATTTTTACACACCCCTACATTACAGTGTAACTTTAAGCCTTGAAAACATTTTGAATCATAAGCAAACTATACTGTGTACGTCTGAACATTCAGATAAGATCAGATTTGTCTCTCCTCTCCCAGTGCTACACACTGTGGAAAAGTAAATGTAACTTCCCTCTGCTGATTACATTGGGGACATGGTGAAGCAGCAGGAGGTGTCATTTAGCCTGGTGGAGTGAGTCGGGGAAGGGCAGAGGTGCAGCCGCTGTACAACTCAAACAAGATAAGATCGGAAAGGCGCGCCGTGTGACGTCCCTTCATCGAGGATAATCCTGAACTTAAAGAAAAGAGGAAAATCACGAGTCGGATCTGTTTTTGTGGGTCTTAGTGCCAGAGGGCTGTCCGCTGGAGCCCACACGCTGTCAGCTCGTGTGTGCAGAAGATAAGAGCCCCATCACGTCCACCTTTAAACTACAGTGAGCACGGGAGCCGCTCCTGCTTCGATTGAGTTCACACCGTTAGACAAAAGCAGAAGTGGTGTCAGACTGGTTTGGGAAAAGAGGAATTGAATTGTTACAGGTAGTTCACAATTTCATGTTTATACTTGTAAAAAACTGATCCTGATGCCACCAGGCCAACTGACCAGTCGCATCTGTGGAAAGGTGACAGATAATACTCCCTACAACTGTACAACAACTCACCCACTGCATCAGAGTATAGAGGGACAGATAATACTCCCTACAAAACAACTCACCCACTGCACCAGACTATAGAGGGACAGATAATACTCCCTACAACTGTACAACAACTCACCCACTACACCAGACTACAGAATGACAGATAATACTCCCTACAACTGTACCAGACTATAGAGGGACAGATAATACTCCCTACAACTGTATCAGACTATAGAAGGACAGATAATAGTCCCAAGCACGCAAATCCCACTCATCAGAAAAGTTACACCGTGCGTATTTAGGGGAAGAATTTAGTGTTCAGTTTATCGTTAACAGCAAAAAAAATCCAATTATCCCCATTACATTTTTCCTCCTCCACCCCCTGTTGGAATCACACTTGACTACTTTTAATATGTTACACATTGGCCTGCTGGGAAATCTGGGCTGGAGCCTGAGACACTAAAGTGGAAGTAGGTCTGCCAGTTACTATGATTTGGGTTACGGCCCGTTTAGTCGGAACATGGAAAAAAGGAGATTAAGTTGTAATTTCAAAAATAAGCTTTCGGCATCAGCAGCCCAGAAAATGTACTATTTGTGTGAGTTTGGTCCCAGCGCTGTGTCTGTGGGAGGGGGGCAGCAGGAGGCCGGGGAGGGCTGTTTGCTTATGGAGGATTAGGCCTGTGCATTTGAATTGAAAATGACAGAAATCCAATAGAGGGGGAAACAAAGAGGAAGGAGTGCGGAGAGGAGTTCTAACAAAGGTGGAACAAGTATTTAAAATGTAAGCTCAGGTTAACAAGCTGCAAATGCAAACGCAAACACGCCTAAGTGAAAGTGATCTGCTTTTGACATTAGGGAGCGGGAAAATCAATGACATTATGGTGATTTAACGTTATGTTGCTTAATGAGGGGAATTTTGAACAGTGCAAAACAGAAACGCATGATGTAGGTGCGTTTGTTTTGGGAGATTAAAGGGCTCATATTTCCTCATCTTGTTTCCTCATCACAAACACATCTGCAGTTGTTTTTTTGTTTTGTTCACACATGTTTAACACACAAACCCTGCACATTTAGGCTGAGCTCTTCTCTCAAACTGAACTCCACAGACTTTCACTGGAATCATTTGGATCATTTCAACCCAGGAATTGCCAAACTCTGTTGAAGAAAATGTAAATAGAGCTGTTCTCTTGAAAACTCCCACAGCATTTGGAGCTTTGGAGATGTAGAGAGAATAATAAAAAAGGATTACTCAAACATGTGTGAATACAACAAAATGACTCCAGGTCTTTTGAGGAGGCAACAAAATTAGAACATGGCTCAAAACTCACAAGTATCAATTTTGCATAATGTAGGATCTTTAAATATCGATACGATTCCTGTCCAAAACATGAACATGACCAAAAATATGAATCATTTCCCCCCATATTTACTGATTTTGGTTTCAATTAAAAACTAATTTTAAATGTTTTTCAGTGTTGACTCCATGAAACAAAACAGCCTTTTAATCCTTGCCACTTAACACTAAAAATATTCTGATCTCTTCCTCCGAAGTCTGATTCAGGCTCCACACCACATGCTCTTACTGGAGGCTCTTGGCTGGAGACCGATTAAAAACTTAAGATGATCATTAACGATTACCAGAAATGACTCGATCTTAATTAAAACTGGATTAACTCTCCAGCCCAGTGTTAGTTCAGTAGTTAAAGTGCACAGTAGGCAGTTCTCTCATTTCGCTGTATTATGATTATGTACTGATATAGATAAGACGTTCAACTTTGTCCCTGTTTAATCAGTAGCCAGTAAGTTCCAGGTAAACCAGGTCCTTTCACTGATCTGATCCGTAAACAACAGACCAGAGCCGTGTGTCCCTCACCTGAGCTCGTCCACGCTCACCGTCTGCGGGTCAGTGTCACTGCGGGGCCCGTGTCCAGATGGAGGATCGGAAACTCACTGCACGGGACACGACCTCATGTTGACCTCTCTCTTTTTCTCACTCTATCTCTCCCTCTTCCTATTGTCGTCCTCCTCCTCCCTTCTTTCTCTCTCTCCCTATCTCTCCTGCTCTCCGCCTTTCCCTCTTTCTCTCCCTGCTACTATCCACTTGGTTAATCCATATAGTGTTTATCTATATCTTTTTTTCTCTCTCTTCCCTCTCGTTCCCCCTTTCTGTCTCTCCCTCCCTCTCTCTTCTACTATCCACTGGCTTAATCCATACACTTAGTACAGTGTTATTCATCTGTCTATTTCTCTTTGTCTCTCTTTCTCCACTCTCTCCACTCTCTCCACTCTCTCTACTCTCTCTACTCTCTCTACTCTCTCTACTCTCTCTACTCTCTCTACTCTCTCTACTCTCTCTACTCTCTCTACTCTCTCTACTCTCTCCACTCTCTCTACTCTCTCTACTCTCTCTACTCTCTCCACTCTCTCCACTCTCTCCACCCACTGGCTTAATCCATACAGTTAGTACAGTGTTCTTCATCTGTCTATTTCTCTTTGTCTCTCTTTCTCTCCCCCTCTCCCCCTCTCTCACCCTCAAACCCTCTCTCCTCCCCTCTCTCTCACTCTCTCCCTCCCCCTCCCTTTCAGTTAGTATCTAGTGTTATTTATCTATTTCTCTTTATTTCTCTTTGTCTCTCCCTCCTCTCTCTCCTCCCTCTCTTCTCTCTCTCTCCTCTCTCTCTCCACTGGCTTAATCCATAGAGTTAATATGTTATTTATCTGTCTATTTCTCTTTGTCTCTTTCTCTCCCCCTCTCTCCCCCTCCCTCCCCCTTGCTCTCACTATCCGCTGGGTTAATACATAGAGTTAGTATCTAGTGTTATTTATCTATTTCTCTTTATTTCTCTTTGTCTCTCCCTCCTCTCTCTCCTCCCTCTCTTCTCTCTCTCTCCTCTCTCTCTCCACTGGCTTAATCCATAGAGTTAATATGTTATTTATCTGTCTATTTCTCTTTGTCTCTTTCTCTCCCCCTCTCTCCCCCTCCCTCCCCCTTGCTCTCACTATCCGCTGGGTTAATACATAGAGTTAGTATCTAGTGTTATTTATCTATTTCTCTTTATTTCTCTTTGTCTCTTGCTCCTCTCTCTCCTCCCTCTCTCCTCTCTCTCCTGTCTCTCCCCGTCATACCCTCTCTCCCTCCCTCCCTCCTCCTCTCTTCCTCTCCTCCCTCTCTCCGCTGGCTTAATCCACACAGTTAGTGTATAGTGTTATTTAATAGCTGGAATAGCAGTAGTAATCCCCTGGAGACACGTTTGTGAAATATGGGAAATAGAACAGTGTCAGATGTTCAGTTAGTCAGGATTTCTTCTTCTCCGGCTCGTCCAGACTCATCCAGACTCATCAAGACTCATCCAGACAGGAGGAGAACTTGGCACACTCAAACAGCTTGTGTGTGTGCAGCTCCAAAGCAACATTTGTTCTAAAAATGGCCTACAAATCTGCTCGAATATTTAAGATATTGAACAATCTTCTGCATGTTTCACTAATATTGTTGTGTCCTACAAAAAAAAAAAAAAAAAAAAAAACAGCCCGTGGCCTCCTCCAGTCTGTTCCAACACCAGCCATCTGCTCGCACTGTCACAAGCTACTACCTCCTGGTTCTTCTCTCCGCTCTCCTCTCCCTCATTCACTCATCCCCCCGTCTTTCTCTCTGCCCACTCTCCTTTTCTTTTGTCCCCCATCTCTTTCTCTCTCTCTATTCCTCACCTTATCCTTCATTCTCTCTCCATCCCTCTCATCAACACTGTCAGCTTTCTTCTCCATCTCTTTTATTCTGTCTCCTCTCTCCCTCCATCTCACCCTCTATCCCCCTCTCTCTATCTTCTCTATCACTCTCTCTCTATCCACTCCTCCCTGACTTCCTCCATCTCTCCCTCTCTCTCCTCGCCCTTCCATGCTTCATTCACTTTTTATCTGCTCTGTGCTGAATAAATAGAGTGGCCTTATCTGTGCACAGGAGAGTGTTGATAAATGTTTTCTGCAGTTTGCCACAAAGGTGAAACAGACGAGCACACACCACCTCCTCTCTTCTCTCTTCTCTCTCTCCATCCATCGCAGTTCTCTTCGTTTCCTATATTCTTTTTGGGCACGTCAATAGCAGCCATTTTTCATTCAAGTCTCGTTTTGAGCACAAAACAATCCCAAAAGCCGAATGCAAAGTCTCTGTGTTACAAGCGGAACATGAGGGTGAAACAAAGCAGCATTTCAATGTGCTCCTCCAGCGCTGCTAATGGGCCCCGGGCCACAAATCAAACTCCTCACTCCTGTTGTTTTGGTGAATCACTGTTTTTTGGACGGAGAGAAACGCAGCCTCAGACCAATATCAGAGCAGAGGAGCAGAGGAGGGAAGGGTCAGCTCCATCACAAACATGTGACTGGGAATAAATATGGGAGAGAGATTACTACCCCGAGCAGGGACGAGACAAGAACTACAGCAAGGTGAGACACGAAATGGGGCCACTTTAACTTAAAGATGAAAAAAATGCACCCAACTTAAAAAGAGCCCATGTTGTACTATAGATGTCATCTGTGTCTAATGTCGTTTCCATCACACACACACCTGCACTTGTGTTTTGTTTCATTCACATGTTATACACACAAACCCTGTGTATTTAGGCTGTGTTCTTATCTCGGTGGGAAAACTCTCTGTTCCACCTTATGAGATCATGTGGTAATAAAGGAAGTGCTCCACTGTGTTTTTAAACTCCATACACCTTCATTAAAATCATCTGGATAATTCCAGCTCTGAAGTGGTTAATCTCTACTAAACTACTCACTAAAGGTTAAAAGAGCTGTTCACATTTTGAGCTTTGGCGCCGTAGCTAAGAGGATTACTCAAACATGTGTGAGTGGATCTTGTGTAATATAGAACCTTTAATGTATTGATGAATGAAAAATAGTCTCCCAAACTAAACGCACACATAAAGCTCAGAATGATGCTACTATGATGATATCGGGCGATCTGAAGGATGGTGCTTTTCATTTCACTGAAAATGGTAAATGGTCACATTTTTATACAGCGCTTTTTCACCTTCAAGGTTCAAAGAGCTTTACCTCAAGAAACCACTCACCCATTCACACACACACGCACACACACACGCACACACACACGTACACACACACACACACACACACACGCACACGCACACTCACACACTCACACGCACTCACACACACTCACGCACACACACACACGCACTCACACGCACTCACACACACACGCACGCACACACGCACTCACACACGCACACACACACGCACGCACTCACACGCACTCACACACACGCACTCACACACACACACACACACACTCACTCACACACACACACTCACACACACACACTCACACACACTCACACACTCACACACCCACACACACACACCCACGCACACACACCCACGCACACACGCACACTCACACACTCACTCACACACACGCACACACACACACTCACACACACTCACACACACGCACACACGCACACACACACAACACACATTCACACACACACTCACAGACACACGCACACACACACACGCACTCACACGCACTCACACACTCACACACACGCACACACACACACACATTCACACACACACTCACAGACACACGCACACACGCACTCACACGCACACACACACTCACTCACACACACACTCACACACACACTCACTCACACACACACTCACACACACACTCACACACACACACACACACTCACACACACACTCACACACACACTCACACACACACACTCACTCTCACACTCACTCTCACACACACACACACACACACAATCAGTGTACACAGACACTGAGGGCGAGGGGGGGTTAAGTGTCTTGCTCAAGGACACAACAACAGCATTCATCTGCGGCAGCTGGAATCACACTGCCAACCTGTGGGTCAGTGGATCTGATGCTCAAGCACTGATGTTTATGTCAAGAGCAGGATTTGAACCGCCAACCTTCAGAGCTGCTGTCTCCCAAAAGAAGAAATTACACCTTTTTTCCTGCAGCGACTGGAAACTGCTCGAGACGACATGACTTTTTTGTTTTCAAAGGATGTAGGAAAAGTAAAAAATAATACTTTTCGACACTGGAACAATATACAGTATGTATCAGATCATGCTCCTGTGCAAACAGAACTCAGCCGGAGTAAAAAGAAGACAGTGAACATTTGGAAGTTTCATCATCTCTACTGACAGACGTGAATTAAAAGTAAAAGAGCAGTAATTAAAGATTATACAGAGCTAAATACTGACAAAGTAAATGTTGATAAAGAGATTGAACAAAATGAAATGATTTACAAACATTCCAAAAATACCTTTCTTGAAGAGACTAAAAGAAAAATGAATGCTATTTGAAATCTTGAAGTACAAGAGGAGACTTTGATTTGATAATGGATCAATTATCGTCCAGTTCACAATTTGACCCTTACAATTATATATTTTTTGATTGAATACTTTTGCTTTTTGGAACTCTGGCTTCTCAAAAAACTCCCCAGATTTAAACCTTTAAACCTTCTGTCCAAATGTAAAAACACAAAGGGAAAAATCAGACGCCATGAGTGTGTGGTCTTGGTCTTGTGGCAATTCCGTCTTTGAGATCTTGTGACATGAGATCTTGTCCCATCCTTTAGCGCATTTCTAACTATTACTGATGATTGCCATAGAAATGAAATAGAGATACAAAGATCATATTTAAGACATTGTAAAAATTACTGAGGTGAGATAAATAAAAAGCATTATTAGGGGTGTGCAATATGAATGGATGTTTAGTGGATTATAATTACAACGATGAATGATGTGTTCAAATGTGTCTGTTAGTGCCTTGGAGGAGGATCAGGCAACTCACAAAACAAGAATGTCCCAGAACACTAACCACACTGGATTTTTAATGTGCTCTCTGCTGTCTGATGTCATTTTTATGGTTTTAATCACAGACAATGAGGGTGTGAGAAAAAATGGATTCAGTGAGATACATATACATTTACACTTCACTGTACAATTCTCATATACATGTCTCCATTTTTTTTAATATTATATTTTTCATCATAAATGAATTGGTTACATTTACAGTTTTCTACATTTAAAAAATCTTCTGTATTTCAGACAGCACAATATATATCCTGTTCTGACATACTGTTTCATGACATATCCTGATAACGTATCATGTGGCTAAATTCATGTAAATGCACACCCCTAATAACAGGGATATAACAATAACCGAAATATTGTGATATCATATCGTCAAAAGTCTCACAATAATATCGTGGACCATCACAAAAGGTTGAATTACAAGTCTTTTAGTTTAAATGAATAGTTATAGTGCAGCAATATAGAAAAAAAAAAAAAGAAAAAAAAAAAATCTACATAGACCATGATCCTTTGTTCCGTTCTTAATCTTAATTCTTTACCAAAGAACCAAAGTCTGGTCAAGGGTCAAGTGTTTACATTTGGATTGGACAAAAAAGGGTTACTCGTTCATAAGTTACATCTCTTACATCTCTCGTTCTGAAAAGTAGCACTAGGATGGAAACAAAAATATGAAATCAAATTTTTTTAAATGTGAGGCCAAAATTGGGGAATAAAATGTGAAATGTCTGTATTATTATTAGGAATTGTGTTAAAATCTAATCTTTTCTCATTCTTGTGGATCCAATGTCTAATATTTGGGTTTAGATTTAGAAATTGTTGAAGCCTCTCTACGGATCATAACAATGACAGGCTGCAAAAAAACACAAAAACATTCCCAACGTGTGCAAAGAAGAACACAGAAAACATTGAGCTCCATATAATATTGTGCAATTCTAGAAAAACCTAGCGGCAAACAGCGTAACGTCCACATGAGGAGCAAGTACAGCGTGGAGGTCAAATCCACTCGACCACACAACACACTTTGCTGTAATAGTTGCTGTAATGTGAAAAGTCGTCTACTTTGTTCAAATGCACTACAGGTTCTCAGTGACCTGACACAATGACAGCAGAACATACATTATAATGAGAAGAGGCTTGTCACAATTTCTTGGCCTGGGGCAACAAATATTCCATGAGTCTCCTGTAAAATGTAACAACACTACTACTCAAAATGACAACACACAACATCTGTTTTTGTAAGGCTCAGCAGTCTAATATGAAAGACATTTTGAGAAAAACAATTAAAAAAAAAAAAAAAGAGAAAGATTTGTACAAACATTTTCCAGGTGGTTTGCATAAGCTGGATCGATGGCATAGCAGGTATTAAAGGGCTCATGTTTCACTATTTTCTGATCTATGTTTTAATGTAGTTTCCTCATCACAAACACTCCTGGAGTTGTGTTCGTTTCATTCACACAAACTCTGCATATTTAGGTTGAGCTCTTTCCTCAAACAGAAAACACTCTGTTCCAACTTGTGATGTCATGTGGTGATACAGCACTGTGTTTTTAAAGTCCACACACCTTCACTAGAATCATTTTGGATCGTTTGACCTCTGGAATTGCCAGTCTCTTGAACTAAAGGGAAAAGGAGCTGGTCATTTGAATACAACCACTTCATGACATCACAGGGTGGAATTGAGCATTTTGAGCTTTGGAGATGTAGACAGACTAATAATAAAGAATTACTCAAAAATGTGTGAATGAAACAAAACACAACTGCAGGTCTGTTTTTAGAAGGTATCAAAATCTTTTGTCTCACAACCTCGTGTACCTTGAGAAATACATTTGTATCACAATATTTTTCTATCTTTTATTTTTACGTCCATATAGATTTATATAATAATGCCTTATTTGAGACCAGTTTTTTGCTATTTTTGCTTCTTATTTTAAATGTATTATTACCGTTTATACGTTTTCTCTTTGTTATTATATTATATCGTGATGTGTGAGCCACTGTGTCCAAGTCATTTCCCTTGTGGGTCAATAAATTTTATCCAAGTCTAACATTATAACACGGCTTAAACCTCACGAGACATATTTTTTGCAATAAATAATAATGAATAAAGATAACAAGCTGAAACCGGCCCATTGAAATATATTATAACAAGGTAATAAGTGACAGATGCAAATACATAAACAAACCGTGTCCAAAGAAAACGAGACAACAAGCGCCTCCCATGTGTACAGTGGTGTGTACAGTGGTGTGTTCAGGGGCCGCGCGAGTGTCTGACAGATCCACACTGTCCACACGAGACACCAGACTCTGAAAAGGCACCATCAATGACCCACTGTCCCCTAATGGGCGCACGATTGGCATAAAAACAACAAACCATGCCACTTGTGTTGCGCTAGCTTTGCCTGGCACTGCCCATCCTAACAAGCAACAACCAGCGCCACACATGCCAACTTGTAACTCAAAAAAATGACCGCACACACACCAGACACAGACTCGTGAAGATGAACCCAAACAAACACCGGCGCTGCTGCTGCTGCTGCTGCTGCTGCTGCTGGAAATGCTCGTTGTTATCGGTGAATTAAGCGCTCGATCCGCTCCCCGCCTCCTCCCTCCCGCCACACAGCTGTTGAGCAAACTTTACGCACGGGAATGACACCTGAAATCTTTGACGGAGTTTGCTTCAAATTGCACCACAAGATCGAAACATGTCTGTACGAGTAAAGCCCGTGCAGCGATGATTACTGGAGAGGTTTGGAGCTGCTGGAGGCGATGGGGATTTTGACAGGCAGCGTAGAGCCGAGCACAGCACAGCGGGGCTACTCCACAACACGACAGCACCGTAGGCGAAACCCCACATGTGCGCCGTGCCAGAGGGCGTGTGGAATTTCTTCGTAAAAATCCCCGGTTAAAGTAAGAGGTTACGTGCACATTACGCAGCCGTAGTACTGTTTCGGTTTCCACACACTTCCTAGCTCCCAGCGGTTTTCCTGGAACTTACCTTGGAGAAGCGATCAAACGAGTTGGAAACGCGTCCAGTCCCGATATCGATAGAAGAAGAAGAAGTCCTCCAAATATATAATGTCCAAATGGTAAAGTCCGTGCGCAAGTTTACGTTTCATTCACGTGGTAATAGGAGAGGAACCCGGGAAGGCACTGGACCGAATCAAAACGAACTGCGTGCGATTTGAAACGGCGAACGAGCAAGACGGGCAACTCCTCCAACAAAAGAGTCCGTGGCGGTGCTTAGCCGATCTATCAGGGACTTTCTCCACGCCCAGGTGCCTGGCGAGTCACATGGTCCAGAAAATCCAGGTGTGTGCGCGCGCGTGCGTCTCCGGGAAGCAGTTGGCGGCAAGAACACACCTGTGGGATCCGCTCGTTCACGCGCTCACCTCCTCGACTCGGCTGTCATCGCGATTTGTAACGAGAGAGAGAGAGAGAGAGAGAGAGAGAGAGAGAGAGAGAGAGAGAGAGGGAGGGAGAGAGAGAGAGAGAGGGAGGGAGAGAGGGAGAGGAGGAGCGTAAACCACTCAGAGCCTGGGAGGGAAGAGAAGAGCGAGGGATGGGGGAGAGGAGGGAGGCTGTGCCCGCTGCTGCCGTGAGCTCGAGCCGGAGAATCCAGAGGCGAGACCGGCCGCGCGCGAACGAACAAACGCCACGCCTTCCGCTTCCAGACACAAGGCGGCGGCAGAGAGACGGCACAGGACAAGCAGACAGAACAGCCAGCGGGGGCCACTACTCCCTACATTTACTACAGCAACGTTTTGTACAAGTAGTATTTTTTAACGTAGAGTTTATTGTTTCATATTAGAACAAAACAAACAATGATACAGAACAAATGCAGAACACATCCACTTTTCTCAGCAATCCTCCCATTTGACTTGTAATTGTAATTATACTGTTATCAGTGTTGGGAGAGTTACTTTTAAAATGTATTCCCCTACAGATTACAGATTACACACACCAAAATGTAGTTTGTAACATAATCCATTAATTTAATTAAAGTGAGTAACGTAATCTGAATACTTTGGATTACTTGATTTGCTGTAGAGAAGCAAAGACGAGGAAATCTTCACATAAGATGTTTTGTCTGTTAAAAGAAAATAAAAAGCCGAGACTTTACTTAACCAAATTAAAAATATTATTGATAGAAGACGAGGAGACACGGTCTACGTGGCATGGTCTTGTTAAATCCTGTTTTAGACCTGGTTTAGTCCTGGTTTAGTTCTGGTTTAGACCTGGTTTAGTCCCGGTTTAGTTCTGGTTTAGACCTGGTTTTAGACCTGGTTTAGTCCTGGTTTAGTCCTGGTTTAGTCCCGGTTTAGTCCTGTTAAATCCTGTTTTAGACCTGGTTTAGTCCTGGTTTAGTTCTGGTTTAGACCTGGTTTTAGACCTGGTTTAGTCCTGGTTTAGTCCTGGTTTAGACATGGTTTAGTCCCGGTTTAGTCCTGTTAAATCCTGTTTTAGACCTGGTTTAGTCCTGGTTTAGTTTTGGTTTAGACCTGGTTTTAGACCTGGTTTAGTCCTGGTTTAGACCTAGTTTAGACCTGGTTTAGTCCCAGTTTAGTCCTGTTAAATCCTGTTTTAGACCTGTTTTAGTCCTGGTTTAGTGTCCGGCAATGAGTGGAATTATGGAAAAAAAAAAAAAGGGGGATACAGCCCAAAATGGAAAAACAGGAAAATACCGCAGTGTAATCCATTTATTTTAACAAAGTAACTGTAATCCAATTACCACTCACTGAAACAGTAACTGTAACTGAATACAGTTACTCATCATTTGTACTCTGATTACGTAACTCCGGTACATGTAATCTGTTACTCCCCAACACTGACTGTTATAATATAGATAATAGGTTTCTCCAGATGTGAGATTCTTCAGCAGTGTCCCTCCAGATGATAACAGTTTACCTGTGATGTTTTTTTTAAGATGCCAAAACATTTTATTTATCAAATTGTGGTGTTTTTTTGTTTGCCTTTCCCTGTTATCAGAGTACTTTTCTGATCCCATACTTTTATTTCTTCTTAAAGGTACAGTAGCCTATGTCACTTCTGGAGCGAGGTAAGATAATGCCATACTGTGGAACATTATAACATCTCCATAGAAACAAGCAGGAAGAGGCCCTCCTCCAAGCCAAAAAAAAAAAAAGTATTTGTGGAAATACAAGCCCACTCACACATGTTTTTACCTTTTTCCAGTGATTATGTAAGTGCAGTATTTATTTATTTATTTATTTATTCATTTATTTGTTTATTTGCAAAAAGTTACAGTGGTTTTAAAGGAGCTCTATGTTGTTAACTTTCTGGTGGCGCTTCCTCTGCCCGTCTCCATGGTTACATGATTTGAACACTTGCACTTAACTGGATGTTAACTTCTCATAACTCAAATTTGAAATAGATTTTATGTCTAAACTATTATTCAGTTCTCAAGAAGCAGTGTGTGTACTGTTTCATTTTCACTTTAGCACTACTTTATTACTTATACTTTTATTTCTAATTCAGTCACTGTGCCCAGTACTCGACCCCTCTGAGGACACAGAGTGTGGAGAGCAGAGAGCAAGTCGTGTTCTCTGTCCAGGCTCATGTCTCAAAGTAGAATCATATAACGGACAGAGAGAGAAAGACAGAGGGAACAACAAAAAGAGAGAGAGCCAGAGAAAGAGACAGTGAGAGAGAGAGACAGTAAGGCGGGGGAGGGAGCAGTGGTTCCAAAGTGTGGTCCAGAATCCACAGGGAATTTTGGATGAGGTTTGGGGTCACCACTAAAGTAAACAGTGTTTTTCTATAGTGCAGATATGAGGAAGTGCACAGCTTTAGGCCTCTAACTGTAGCTGTAGTTGTAGTTGTAGTTGTAGCTGTCGTATTCAGAGAGATTTGAGGGAGATGTTCTCTTTTATTGGTTAATTGGGAAAAAAGTGCTGCTTACATAACATACATAACTGTGCTGTGAATAAGTATTTAGCCCCTTACAGATTTCTTACTTTTTTTGCACCTTTGTCACTCTTAGCCATTTCAGATCAAGCAAACTTAACAAAGGTCACTCACAAGTCAACACAAAATGCCGTTTTAAGTGCTGATTTTATTTATTAAGGGAAAAAAGCCATCTGGACCTACATGGCCCATCTGAAAAAGTAATTGCCCCTTAAACCTAAGAACTGGTTGAACCTCCCTGAGCAGCAACATCTGCACCTACTGTAAGTATTTGAGATAACAGCCAATGAGTCTTTCACATCGCTGTGGAGGAATTTTGGCCCACTCTTCTTTGCAGAATTGTTTTAATTCAGCCATATTGGAGGGTTTCCGAGCCTGAACTGCCTTTTTAAGGTCACAGCATCTCAGTTGGGTTCAGGCCTGGACTTTGACTACGCCGCACCAAAACCCTCATTTTGTTTTTTCATTCATTCAGAAGTGGACTTGCTGGTGTGGTTTGGATCATTGTCCTGCTGTAGAACCTGAGTGTGCTTTAGTTTGAAGCCAAGAACTTATGGCCGGGCATTTTCCTTCAGGATTTGTTGGTGGAGCAAAGTGGATGGTTCCTTCAATCACAGCAGATCATCCAGGTCCTGAAGCAGGAAAACCCCAAACCATGATACCACCCCCACCATGTTTCACTGTTGGCATCATGTTCTTTTTATCAAATGCTGTGAAGCGCCTTTTTAACACGATGCATTGTTCCAAAAACTTCAACTTTTCTTTCATTTGTCCACACAGTATTTTCCCCAAAGCTTTGGGATCATCAAGATGTCTTTTGGTAAAAGTGAGACAAACCTTCATGTTCTTTTTGTGAGCAGTGGCTTTGGCCTTGGAACTCTGTGTTCCGTGTGTGCCATTTTTGTCTCGTCTCTTTCTTATGGTTGAGTCATGAACACTGACCTTTACTGAGGCAAGTGAGTGTTTGGATGTTGTTCGGGTTTCTTTGTGAGCTCTTGGATCAGTCGTTGCTCTGCTCTTGGGGTCATGTTTGTAGACCGGCCACTCCTGGGAAGGTTCACCACTGTACCATGCTTTCTCCATTTGTGGTTAATGTTTCTCACTTCTTGGTTTTCGGGAGTCCCAAAGATTTAGAAATGGCTTTGTTTCCTTTTCCTTTATTTTTCTTCTTATCTGCTCCTGAATTTCTTTGGATGGCGTCATGATGTCTTGGGTTCAATATGGCCTCCTTCACCTGTCAGACAGGTTCTATTTCAACGATCTCTTGATTTGAAAAGTCTGGCAGCATCAGACCTGGGTGTGATAATTCTGTTAGGACACCCACCTCACTGGATAAATATACGTTTAAAGTACGAGTATGTATAAGTATACGTTTTGATCATTCTCTTATTATTTCAAGATAATAAAGGTGTTTCCTTTTTATCTGTCAAATCATAATCTCTTCGTACAATCGAGGAGTACTGCATGGTTGCTAGGGAACAGATGTAGAAATCCCTAGCGTCATTTCCAATCAGGAAGTAAAATTTGAATCCTAAAAAATTGCCAAACTGGGAAAAGAGAGGTAACATTTTTAACTAAATCTTAAATACAATGGTCTTAATTGTGTTTCAATCAGATGAGTAGCCCGACCTGTCATATAGTCTTTAATGCCACACTGTGAAACATTCCAGTTTTATGTATTTGGGGAAATACATTTAAGACTAATACAATAACAGACTTCACCTTGCACAAAGGCAATAAGAGCAATCACATTATCAACTTATAATGAACCAACCAGTGCATTATTTATAACCCTTCAAACGCTGACATTTTACGATTTAGTCGACCTTTACACATTGAAAATTATGTTCAAAGTCAAAATCTCTTGTCAAAATCGTTACAGAATATGTTTAAAATCTGAAATAGCCGATGTGAGCTCAGAGGTATGATTTAAAAAAGAAAATCAGAACAAACATTGTGACGTTGTAGTGAGCAAACTTAGAACTAAACATAACTCAAATAATCACATTTGGGCACCGTGAGGATGTGGTTTATGAACAACCCCTGACTCTCCTGCCCCCGCCTCTCCTGCCCCTGCATCTCCTGCCCCCACCTCTCCTGCCCCTGCTTCTCCTGCCCCTGACTCTTCTGCCTCTGACTCTCCTGCCCCCACCTCTCCTGCCCCTGCATCTCCTGCCCCCGCCCCTCCTGCCCCTGCTTCTCCTGCCCCTGACTCTTCTGCCTCTGACTCTCCTGCCCCTGCCTCTCCTGCCCCTGCCTCTCCTGCCCCTGACTTTCCTGCTCCTGATTTCCTGCCCCTGCCCCTGCCTCTCCTGCCCCTGCCTCTCCTGCCCCTGACTTTCCTGCTCCTGACTCTCCTGCCCCTGCCTCTCCTGCCCCTGCCCCTCCTGAACCTGACTCTCCTGCCCCTGCCTCTCTTGCCCCTGACTCTCCTGCTCCTGACTCTCCTGCCCCTGCCCCTCCTGCCCCTGCCTCTTCTGCCCCTGCCCCTCCTGCCCCTGCATCTCCTGCCCCTGCCCCTCCTGAACCTGACTCTCCTGCTCCTGCCCCTCCTGCCCCTGCTTCTCCTGCCCCTGCTTCTCCTGCCCTGACTCTCCTGCCCCTGCCTCTCCTGCCCCTGCCCCTCCTGAACCTGCCTCTCCTGCCCCTGCCTCTCCTGCCCCTGCCCCTCCTGAACCTGCCTCTCCTGCCCCTGCCTCTCCTGCCCCTGACTCTCCTGCCCCTGACTCTCCTGAACCTGCCTCCTCTGGTCCTGCTGTACACTCTTTTATCCCCACAATGCCCCACAGATTAAATCAAAAGCAGAAAAGGTGCTGAAGTAAACAAACAAACAAACAAACAAACAAATTAAACTAAACAAATAAGAAATATGAACATTGCTAACATAAATTATACATATGAACAAAAACTAAATTAGTAAAATAATTAACAAAAACAAAAATAATAAAGTAATTTGAGAATAAACCAAATAAACAAATATGTGTTGCAGACATGTGTGTGTTGAAGTGTTGGGCCTCTGGAACAGCTGGACAGAATAACTTCAATTATGTACAACTCAACAAGTGTAAATGTTTAACTCTGGGCAGATACATGAATCATGATACTTAGTTTGTGATGTACTTTCAGTCTATGCACTTTGCAACTTCTGACTGTGAGCGGAGTCTCTCCACAGATCTGACCTGTAACTTGGTCTGGTTTGGTCTCTATGAAGATAGAAAGGTTTAATACCATACTGTGACAAAGAAATAACATCTCCATGGAGAAACAAACATTTGATGGACCCTCCACACTTTTAAAAATGACTGTATGAAATAATGTCAGAATATACCTGTGACCTAAAAAGCTGAATCATTGAGTGTGTTTACATGCTCATCAGTATTCCAGTTATTAGTCGGGTGTGTTAGTATTCGGGTTACTGCATTTACATGTGCACTGAGAAACCAGGACACTCATACCCCTGTGTACATGATCAAATGGAGTATCCCGGTTTCTTGATATAATCTTACAAATGCACAAGTGCAAAAATTTACTTAGTTTAAGTTAATAATCCAGGAAAAATATGAACAACCATGAGCTCCTTTAGCATCAGAAGCTCGGGAGGTTTAACCAACGGTGAGGAGCTGTGAGATATCCCACAATCCACTGCACACATCAAACCAAATGTGTCGATTTTTTGTTAAAATATTCTGCATAAATAAACTCAACTTTACAACATATAAACCAGAACCATATCAGCAGGTTTGATAATATAATTCAGCTTTGCCACTTTTTTTTTTTTTTTTTACGTTTTACTGAAACAAAACTTAAGACCACATGGCTAATTTGCATAAACTGTTAGCGTTCTTGTGCCACTGACACGATTCAGCTTCTGCCAGAGTAAAGAACACGACCCCATGGATTATATGTGTTTATTCTGTGACAGAGGAGGTGCTGATGATGGTGAGTCTGTTCTGTGCGTATATCGTACAGGAGATATTTCATGTTTAAATTTTCAGCGATCATACACATGCAGGTCGTACGAGTGCAGATTGTAAGTGTGCAGGTTTAGTGCAGCTCTTTATTTTACACTCATTTCACTCATGTATGGTCACTTTATTTATGTTGGTCACTTTATTTATCTTGTTCACTTTATTTATGTTGGTCACTTTATTTATGTTGGTCACTTTTATTTATGTTGGTCACTTTTATTTATGTTGGTCACTTTATTTATGTCAGTCACTTTTATTTTTGTCGGTCACTTTTATTTATGTTGGTCACTTTATTTATGTTGGTCACTTTTATTTGTGTTGGTCACTTTATTTATGTTGGTCACTTTATTTATGTCGGTCACTTTTATTTATGTCGGTCACTTTATTTATGTCGGTCACTTTATTTATGTCGGTCACTTTTATTTATGTCGGTCACTTTATTTATGTTGGTCACTTTTATTTGTGTTGGTCACTTTATTTATGTCAGTCACTTTTATTTTTGTCAGTCACTTTTATTTTTGTCAGTCACTTTATTTATGTTGGTCACTTTTATTTATGTCGGTCACTTTTATTTATGTCGGTCAATTTATTTATGTCAGTCACTTTTATTTTTGTCGGTCACTTTATTTATGTCGGTCACTTTTATTTATGTCGGTCACTTTATTTATGTTGGTCACTTTTATTTGTGTTGGTCACTTTTATTTATGTTGGTCACTTTATTTATGTCAGTCACTTTTATTTTTGTCAGTCACTTTATTTATGTCGGTCACTTTTATTTATGTCGGTCACTTTTATTTATGTCGGTCAATTTATTTATGTCAGTCACTTTTATTTTTGTCGGTCACTTTATTTATGTCGGTCACTTTTATTTATGTCGGTCACTTTATTTATGTCGGTCACTTTTATTTATGTCGGTCACTTTATTTATGTCGGTCACTTTATTTATGTCGGTCATTTTATTTATGTCTGTCACTTTATTTATGTCGGTTACTTTTATTTTTGTTGGTCACTTTATTTATGTTGGTCACTTTTATTTATGTCAGTCACTTTATTTATGTCGGTCACTTTTATTTTTGTTGGTCACTTATATTTATGTTGGTCACTTTATTTATGTCGGTCACTTTTATTTATATTGGTCACTTTATTTATGTTGGTCATTTTATGTCTGTCACTTTATTTATGTTGGTCACTTTTATTTATGTCGGTCACTTTATTTATGTTGGTCACTTTATTTATGTTGGTCACTTTTATTTATGTTGGTCACTTTATTTATGTTGGTCACTTTATTTATGTTGGTCACTTTATTTATGTCACTATTTTTGTGGTGAAAAAAATGGAAAGTGTTTTGTCTTTTAGACATATGCACACTCAACTTTATGTTGCAGTAACCGGGATACTGCGTGTACATGCCACAGTATCCCGGTTACTATTAGAATATACCAGCTACAGTATTCCAGTTTCTAATAACCGGGATACTGAAACTAGGGTACTGCATTTACATGCACCATGAAGAAACCGGGATACTCAAAAAAACCTGATCATAACCGGGATACTGATGTGCTGTAAACACACTCAATCAATCAGCCAATTCCAGGCAAAGCAATGATATCTCCATGGTGACAAGCAGCTGGTGGACTCCCTTCTTCAAAAAGTTCCATATTGCTTAGAAGGAACCATCTAAAGAATAACATACTGATAAGTATTTGGGTTAACAGTATCTTTCAACTGTCGATCTCAGGTTCTGCCTCATAAGATTTGACTCTCCTCAGGACGCTAATTGGAAAATGTCTCCTATTCTGAGCGGCCCATCCATTACAGCGTGTGAATAGCAGAATATGGCTTAATTGCTGCGTTTCTTTGGAAGGAAATGATACAGAAATAAACCCGGGTGTTTTAGGCAAATGAATACAGATGATTCTTTCAGAGGGATGTGAGGGACAGTGGCGCCTTTCAAAACAGCTTACGTGAAAAATATGCCTGTATTTGGATTGCTTCTGTTTTGACGGTGTTCCAGTAGAAAGTAGTTTTTTCAGGATATTAACATTTCAAACTTGATTTCGATACTCAATTCTCAATACTGATTCCAATACCGTCCATCCATTTTCCCAGGAGGTGTTCCCAGGCCAGTCCAGAGACATAGTCCCTCCAGTGTGTCTTGGGTCTTCCCCGGACACGCTGGATTCTGATACCATGCACGATCATAAGAAAAACATTTTTCTTTAGACAATAGAATGTGATTTTCCACATTAAATGGTAGTATTTTCTTTATATTCACATGTGGTCTTTTCTGTGTGTCATCCCTCACTGTAGGTTCCATAGACTCTAGTTTCTATGGAGATGTCACTGCTCTGCCAGGAATGTTCCTCAGTGTGACATTACCTTATTTATTCAATTACAGGTGGTTGTAAAAGTCAAAAATACCTTGAAAAACTGTACACAGTGTCGCTTCTCCACAGATCTGACCTGTAACTTGGTCTGGTTTGGTCTCCATGAAGATAGAAAAGTTTAATGCCATTCTGTGAAACATTCCAAACAAAGCAATAACATCTCTACGGAGAAAAGAATCTGACCAGAAAAGTTACACAATGCAGCTTTAACAGTGTTCCTGTAGAAGTTGATCAGAACATAACTCAGAGCACAGTGGCTATAGAAGTCATTTGTGCTCCTGTGAGGATAATTCCAACAAGTGTAGCCATTTTCCTGCATTTGGAACACATTATGAAGTGTTCAATCAGGAGCATTCAGCGCCGGGAAACGTACTGATTTGATAATACATGCAAAAAAGGTTTAGAAGGTCACTGTGACTCAAGTCAAATACGAGGTTTGTTCAAGGTGTAAATACGGTATGTCCACAGAATCTGACCCATCTTCTGACACTGTTGGGGCAACCTGACAGGAGCAGGTCCATCTCCAGATCTTGAGCTGTTGAGACTTTACAACTGACGTCATCAACCTTCTGTGGGGGTGTGATGCTAACTGTAAGCACTGCTCCGTCTGAGGCTTTGTTAGACTTTAATCTGAGCTTTGTTTGTTTGCCAACACAATCCAACCAGAAGGAACTGGCAAACAACAGGTGAGGCGATGTTGTGCTGTTGTGCTCTCCTTGTTTTGCTGAAAATCAAACTTCTAAACAGAAAAATGTGTTGTTTAAATCCATTTTGTATTTTTTCAAATGATCTTAAAACTTATCCTGCAGTGTTTGCTAATGTGTGAATTGGGTCTCCATGGTAACTGGTGAATATTCCATCAATAGACATACATGTAGAACACACAGTGTGATGTTGGGGCAAAGGATCACTCAGTGAATATAAAAGGCCACATTTTTATACAGCACTTTTCCACCTTCAAGACACACAAAGCAACAAGGAACCACTCACACACTCACACACTCACACACTCACACACTCACACACTCACACACACACACACACACTCACACACTCACACACTCACACACATGTGTTGGGAAGGTTACTTTTAAAATGTATTCCCCTACAGATTACATACCCTAAAAAGTAGTTTGTAATGTAATCTACTAAATTACTTAAAGTGAGTAACATAATCTGAATATTTTGGATTACTTGATATTGTCATGCTTTTTAAAATTACATGAATGTACCAACCACATCCTGAAAATTCTTGTTTGTTCTCTTCAAATTGTCTGTTGAGCCAAAGTCTCCATGAATAAGCCACTGTTTGCTGTAGAGAAGCAAAGACCAGGATATGTTAACATAAGGTGTTTGCTTAAAGACAATAAGAAGATCAGTCTTTCCTTAACCATAATAAAAAATATTATTGATAGAGAAATTATTTTTATATGAGATCACTCATAATTTGTACTCTGATTATGTAAAGGTGGTACATGTAATCCGTTACTCCCCAACACTGCTCACACACTCACCAGTGCACACAGACACTGGGGGCAAAGCAGGTCAAGTGTTCTGCCCAAGGACATAACAACAGCATTCATCTGTGGGCGCTGGAACTGCACCGCCAACCTGTGGGTGAGTGGATCTGACAGTCACCCAGTGATGTTTATGTTGAGAACAGGATTCAAACCACCAACCTTCAGATCAGTGGACAAACGCTCGACCAACTGAGCCACCATATATATCGACCCATAGATAAAACTTTTTTTATAGGAGCAATTTATCCATAAGAAAATATCAGCCTATGCAGGAGATTTAAGCCCATCTACTAAAAAGGCTAAATATCTGCATAATATCTGTGTATATTATTATAATAGCTGTGTATATTATTATAATATCTGTGTAATTTATTATAATATCTGTGTATATCATTAGAATATCTGTGTATATCATTAGAATATCTGTGTATATTATTAGAATATCTGTGTATATTATTAGAATATCTGTGTATATTATTGGAATATCTGTGTAATTTATTATAATATCTGTGTATATCATTAGAATATCTGTGTATATTATTAGAATATCTGTGTATATTAGGCTGGTCCATCAAAGCATGGTAAAAAATAAAGTTTCAGATCACCTCAATTAGAACTCTGCATTAGGTTTTAGCACCAAGCTTAGGAAGAAATTTGGAAGAAAAGGAAGATGTCTTAGAAGTTGCTCAAGCTGCATTAACTTTTGAAGCTCCTGCATATGATTTGGTTTTGCTTAAGAAACTGTCACAGTCTGAAAATTAATTTGTGAAGAAAGCACCTGAACAGCTTTGGGCTGACATCTTTGGTACTTGAGTGAAGAAATGTTTTGTTCCTGGCATTCTTCACTCCAGTGTGACAGAAGAACAGAAGGAGCTGCTGCTTCACAATATTATGGAAAAGAAAGGTTCAGAGGTTCCACCAAAGTGACATGATGCCCTTAATCAAGCAGATTATGTAGAGAAGCAGATCTTGTCTCCACCTGCACCATGCGCTTCTTCAAAGCTCTTGATCTGCCAAAAACATTTTGAACAGTTCCTGCAGCAGACTGGGCTGATGATGAGACTTTCAGAAGCTGCTCAAACTGTGCATCCAGGAAAGTGTCCATGATGTTGCTGAAAGGAGGTGAAGTTTATTTAAGATTTTAACTGTAGCTGAACAAAGAATGAAGATCAGAAACAGGATCTACTGCAGGAGTCAAAGACACAAGAGCATCTTTAGTGATGCCAACAAAGACACACTTTTTATGCAACTGTCAGTTTGTGTTTGCAGAATAAAATAACAAATGATTTGAACAGTCCTTATAGGCAATAGGGAAGTTTTCAAGTGTCTTGAACAACCTCTAAATATGAATTAATTTGCATAAACTTTGGACCCAAATATTTTGGTCAGATATGGAGCCAAATGCAGGCTTCTAATCTAGAGAATATTTAATAATAATAATAATTAATTGGCCCACCCTAGTGTATATCTAGTCTACATGTAAATGGCTCTGTCATTGGAACAGTGCAGGTGATCGTGTCTTTAACGCTCCGTACAGCTCTGGAAAGAACTGGTGAGCTGGAGGGTTTTTAAAGGACGAGTTTGGATATTCACACAAACCCACAGGACCTGACACTGGAGGAACGCGATCACTCAGAAGGATGGACTCAAGGAGAAAGTGGGCCAAGGCAAAACAAGGTACACACAGGCAGGCGGGGGGGCTACAGCCAGGAGAGAGGAGATGACTGAGCGGACAGAAACACACAGACAAACAGAAAGAGAGAGAATCCAGGTGTGTGTGAGAGAATGAGTGAATAGAGAGAGACTAAGACAAAGAGAGGATGAAAGAAGAGGGGAGGGAAAAGAGGACAGGAGAGAGTGAAAGAAATATAGTGAGAGGAAAAGAGAGGGAGTAGGAGGAGTGAGGGAGGAGAGAGAGAGTGAGTCAGGGCAAAAGTGAAAAGAGAGACAGAGAAACAGAGAGAGGGTTTAACAATGCATTTATGATCGTAGGCAGAGGAGCGAAAAAGAGAGAGAAACAGGAAGAAGAGAGAGAGAGAGAGAGAGAGAGAGAGAGAGAGAGAGAGAGAGGAAGTGTCCGGAGTTGTTTAGCTGGGAGTTAAATGAGCTGGGAGTTAAACGTGTGTGTGTGTGTTCAGAGTAATGAGTGTGTGCGTGTGTGTGTGTGTGTGCGTGTTTGTGTGTGTGTGTGTTCAGAGTAATGAGTGTGTGTGTGCGTGTGTGTGTGTGTTCAGAGTAATGAGTGTGTGTGTGTGTGTGTGTGTTCAGAGTAATGAGTGTGTGTGTGTGTGTGTGTTCAGAGTAATGAGTGTGTGTGTGTGTGTGTGTGTTCAGAGTAATGAGTGTGTGTGTGTGTGTGTTCAGAGTAATGAGTGTTGTGTGTGTGTGTGTGTGTGTGTGTTCAGAGTAATGAGTGTGTGTGTGTGTGTGTGTGTGTGTGTTCAGAGTAATGAGTGTGTGTGTGTGTGTGTGTGTGTTCAGAGTAATGAGTGTGTGCGTGTGTGTGTGTGGGTGTTTGTGTGTGTGTTCAGAGTAATGAGTGTGTGTGCGTGTGTGTGTGTTCAGAGTAATGTGTGTGTGTGTGTGTGTGTGTGTGTGTTCAGAGTAATGAGTGTGTGTGTGTGGGGGGGTGTTTGTGTGTGTGTGTTCAGAGTATTGAGTGTGTGTGTGTGTGTGTTCAGAGTACTGAGTGTGTGTGTGTGTGTGGGTGTTTGTGTGTGTGTGTTCAGAGTATTGAGTGTGTGTGTGTGTGTGTGTGTGTTCAGAGTAATGAGTGTGTGCGTGTGTGTTCAGAGTACTGAGTGTGTGTGTGTGTTCAGAGTAATGAGTGTGTGTGTGTGTGTGTGTGTGTGTGTTCAGAGTACTGAGTGTGTGTGTGTGTGTGTGTGTGTGTGGGTGTGGGTGTTTGTGTGTGTGTGTTCAGAGTACTGAGTGTGTGTGTGTGTGGGGGTGTTTGTGTGTGTGTGTGTGTTCAGAGTACTGAGTGTGTGTGTGTGTGTGGGTGTTTGTGTGTGTGTGTTCAGTGTATTGAGTGTGTATGTGTGTGTATGTGTTCAGAGTATTGAGTGTGTGTGTGTGTGTGTTCAGAGTACTGAGTGTGTGTGTGTGTGTGTGGGTGTTTGTGTGTGTGTGTTCAGAGTACTGAGTGTGTGTGTGTGTGGTGTGTTGTGTGTGTGTGTGTTCAGAGTACTGAGTGTGTGTGTGTGTGGGTGTTTGTGTGTGTGTGTTCAGAGTAATGAGTGTGTGTGTGTGTGGGTGTTTGTGTGTGTGTGTTCAGAGTACTGAGTGTGTGTGTGTGTGTGGGTGTTTGTGTGTGTGTGTTCAGAGTACTGAGTGTGTGTGTGTGTGGGTGTTTGTGTGTGTGTGTTCAGAGTAATGAGTGTGTGTGTGTGTGGGTGTTTGTGTGTGTGTGTTCAGAGTACTGAGTGTGTGTGTGTGTGTGGGTGTTTGTGTGTATGTGTTCAGAGTACTGAGTGTGTGTGTGTGTGGGTGTTTGTGTGTGTGTGTTCAGAGTAATGAGTGTGTGTGTGTGTGGGTGTTTGTGTGTGTGTGTTCAGAGTACTGAGTGTGTGTGTGTGTGTGGGGGTGTTTGTGTGTGTGTGTTCAGAGTAATGAGTGTGTGTGTGTGTGGGTGTTTGTGTGTATGTGTTCAGAGTACTGAGTGTGTGTGTGTGTGTGTGTGTTCAGAGTACTGAGTGTGTGTGTGTGTGTGGGTGTTTGTGTGTGTGTGTTCAGAGTACTGAGTGTGTGTGTGTGTGGGTGTTTGTGTGTGTGTGTTCAGAGTACTGAGTGTGTGTGTGTGTGGATGTTTGTGTGTGTGTGTTCAGAGTACTGAGTGTGTGTGTGTGTGGGTGTTTGTGTGTTCAGAGTAATGAGTGTGTGTGTGTGTGGGTGTTTGCGTGTGTGTGTTCAGAGTAATGAGTGTGTGTGTGTGTGGGTGTTTGTGTGTGTGTGTTCAGAGTAATGAGTGTGTGTGTGTGTGGGTGTTTGTGTGTGTGTGTTCAGAGTACTGAGTGTGTGTGTGTGTGTGTGTGGTGTGTGTGTGTGTGTTCAGAGTAATGAGTGTGTGTGTGTGTGGGTGTTTGTGTGTATGTGTTCAGAGTACTGAGTGTGTGTGTGTGTGTGTGTGTGTTCAGAGTACTGAGTGTGTGTGTGTGTGTGGGTGTTTGTGTGTGTGTGTTCAGAGTACTGAGTGTGTGTGTGTGTGTGGGTGTTTGTGTGTGTGTGTTCAGAGTACTGAGTGTGTGTGTGTGTGGGTGTTTGTGTGTGTGTGTTCAGAGTACTGAGTGTGTGTGTGTGTGGGTGTTTGTGTGTGTGTGTTCAGAGTACTGAGTGTGTGTGTGTGTGGATGTTTGTGTGTGTGTGTTCAGAGTAATGAGTGTGTGTGTGTGTTTGTGTGTGTGTGTTCAGAGTAATGAGTGTGTGTGTGTGTGGGTGTTTGTGTGTGTGTGTTCAGAGTACTGAGTGTGTGTGTGTGTGGATGTTTGTGTGTGTGTGTTCAGAGTAATGAGTGTGTGTGTGTGTTTGTGTGTGTGTGTTCAGAGTAATGAGTGTGTGGTGGTACATTCTGACCCAGAGGGAGCCGTCTCCTGGGGAGGCCTTCACTCATTGCTACAAGAGCCAGACAATCCATTTAAAGGGCCACTGTGGAACTATTATATTATATTATATTATATTATATTATATTATATTATATTATATTATATTATATTATATTATATTATATTATATTATATTATATTATATTATTATGTTATTGTTTTGCCTGGAAAAGTCCACAGTATGGCATTACATACATGAGCAGTGGGCTCCAAGACCAAGTATTAATAAAAGTATTGGAACAAACGTGACAGATTCATTCGATCATATAGACAGGTTTAATGCCACACTGTGGAACATTCCAGGAAAAACAATATCATGGAAACAGGTGGCACACTCTCCAGCAGAAAATGTGACACATTGTAGCTTTAAAGTCTTTCACATTAAACACATTGTGCACTGAGAAAAGCAGGTGACAGCGCCCGGTCAAGTTACAGGTAAGATCTGTGGAGAGAGGCGAGCTCCAGAATAAAGCCTGGCAATTAAAACAGTTTCTTACAAAAATACCTGCTGTTGAATAAACATTAGATACATTTAATTCCATAGTGAAGAACATTCTAGACAAGGCAGTGACATCTCATGGTGGTAGAAAAGTGACGTAGTGCTCCTTTAAACTGTGCTTATTAGGGCTGGGTATCGTTATGAAGCTGCCGATACGATACACACCTTGATACAGTGCTTTTTCAGTTTGATACGATATATTTCAAATCAGTTCAATACAGTTCAACAAAATATAATGGCTAATTCATGGCTGTGACACTAAAAGTCTTTGTGAAACCACTTTTGTGCAAAGTTCATATGAAACACAAACAAGCAACACAACTGTAGCTGTAACAAAATAATTTAGTAAAATAAACCAAAAACTAGACTTGGTGATATATCGATACAGCAGCCCATGATATTGATACTGTATCATTACATTAAACGATATATATAAATATATATGATATTTTTGCACACCTCTAGTGCTTATGCTCTTTGTTCTAATAGAATAATAAAGGCTCTGCTAAATATGTCTGATAGTTATATCAGATACAAGTCAGTCTGAGGAGACACGTTCAGAAAAAATAAAAAAACAAACAAAAAAAACAACAGATATTATAAAAGAGTGATGTTATATATTAAAACATATTATTCCTAAATTGTATGTTTAAAGGTCCAGTTAGACTTGACTGTTGTGAGCTCATGATGTTCTCCTCCTCCTCCTTGTGTTTTGTTTCATTCACATGTTTGAGTGATTCTTTATTATGAGTCTGTCTACATCTCCAAAATGTTTTAAGTTTCATGTGAACAGCTCCTTTTCCCTTTAGTTCAGTAGATTGGCAGTAGGCTCTGTTCATGTTTACTTCACAAAGCTGGAAGACATGTGACGAGAACTTCAGGTTCAGGAAGTAAATGTGATCAGTGTAAAATGAAGACTGCATATATACATACACACCCACTGTGATGTGTAAATATGAACTGTTTCATTGTGTTTGGACACTTTGATGGTTTAAATGACAATTTCAGTCACTTATATGACTGCAGTAGTTTACCACGTCTGTATCTCTGTCTGTGGGTGTGGGAGTCGCTGCTGTGGTGAGGCCAATATTGAACAAATACTTGATTTAACGGGTGTTAATGTCCCTAGGTTGTAACGGAAGAAAAATCATAACATAAAATGAAGTGCAAATTTCAAAGATAAGATGAGGAGATAAGATGAGAGATGATAATACGCTTTAAACTCAGACGTGACATCAAATCCGAGGTCCAAGTGGGAGTCGGGAGGTAATCGAACGCAGACAGAGCCCACCGGAAGTTGTCATCGCATGTTTCCAAACGTCTTCCTGGTTTGTGATGTAAGTGTGAAAGGAGCCTATTCCAGAAACCAACCAAATGATTGGAGCACTTCCACTATTACTACATGACGTCACAAGGTGGAGCAGTGTTTTCTGCTTGAGAGAAAAACTCTGCCTAAATGTGCAGGTTTTTGTGTTAAATATGTGAGAATGAAACAAACACAACTCCGGGTCTGTTTGAGGTGAGGAAACTACGTCAGGACAGAGATGAGAAAACAGCGTGACGCCTCCTGACACCAGCATCATCTCTATGGAAACAAGCAGGTGCCCGAAAAGTTCCAGAGGGCACGTAAAGCCTTTTGTGTGACATTTAACATTACTTTGCATAACTTTCTACCTCCACTTATTTAAGATTATTCCCGACTCATAGAACAATGTGCGCGCTGCTCGCTGTGCAGAAAGTGCAGGTTTGTTCTGCGCTGACATTTTGATCAATGCGCTGGAGCCCGCGCGCGCTGCGTGGATGTGTCTCGAATAGTGATGATGTCTTATCACACGGCTGTCAAACTTTCCCATTACTCATCCCGTGTCCCTCCGCCGGTCCAGGCTCCAAATGTCCAACTATCAAAGCGCAGGACGCCTTAATGGAAGACAGATCACCACCGCAAAGTTGTCCAAGATGTTCCGGGCCTGTATCTGATTCAGTCCTGTGCTGAGGAGACCGCGCCGGGCCTGGGGGGAGGCTGCCCTCTGCTGCTCACTCCTGGGAATGGACAAGTTGGGTCCTGGTTTGAGTCCAGTTTAGAGTTCTGTACGCTTTAATATTTTTCTCATTAAGATATAATTTGCATTTTTTTTGTCTATTAATCTTGTTTTTATTTTTGTAGCTTTTCGCATGGAGGGTATAATAAAACTAGTATCAAAACAAAATACTCATTTCAGCAGGTATGGACAGAAATGAACCTTTCATGAATAGCTTCAGAACAATCTCGAGCTGTATCAAAGTACAAGAACAAGTATAGGAACACAAAGACTAGTGTACACCCAAAGACCACTGAGGATTACACACATATAAGACACATGGGAATAGAAAAGAAAATATGACCATTTAATGTTGAACATCACATTCTAGTGTCTAGAGAACGTTACAGAAGACCTCCTGCATTGTGCCTGTGCTCAAAAAGCCTATTCCATCTGGACTAAATGACTTCAGATCAATTGTCTTGACGTCTCATGTCATGAAAGTGTTTGAGAGACGTGTTCTGGCTCAGCTCAGCCCTGGTGGCACCATCTCTGGATCCTCTACAGTTTGCTTATCAGTGCCATTTAGACATGGAAGATTCTGAAATCTATCTTCTTCACTGGGCTCCTCACACCTGGATGGTGTTCAGGCTCTGTGAGGAGATTGTTTTTTGATTTCTCCAGTGCCTTTAACACAATCCAGCTCTTTCTGCCTGGTGAGTGAGAAGCTGCTCAGGATGGTGTCAGCTCCTCCATTTTCCCAGTACATGCGACAGGGAGCACCCTGTCCAATACTGTGGTCAGTAATGTAGGAGACCTCAGGTACAGTCCTGTCTCTGTTTCTGTTCACTCTGTTCACCTCCGATTTCCAGTACAGCTCTGAGTCCTGCCATCAACAGAAGTTCTCTGATGACTCTGCAGTGGGTGGGTGTATCAGAGAATGACAGGTGCTGGGACAGGTGCTGGGACAGGTGCTGGGACAGGTGCTGGGACAGGAGACTCGACTTCCTGACAAAGCTCAGGTCTTTCACTGTGTGCAGCAAGTTACTGGAGATCTTCTCCCAGTCTGTGAGGTCAGTGCCCTGAACTTCACTGTGTTCTGCTGGAGGAGCAGCTCCAGGAAAAGGGACATTGGCAGGATCGACAAACTGATCTGTAAAACTGCTCACGTGATCCACTGTGAACTGGAGACATTTGTCATAGTGAAGGACACGAGGACACTGGACAAACTGCTCTCCATCATGGACACTCCTGCTCCCACACTGCACCAGACTATAAAGACACAGATAATACTCCCTACAACTGTACAACAACTCACCCTTATGTAACAGATAATACTCCCTACAACTGTACAACTCACCCTTATGTAACAGATAATACTCCCTACAACTGTACAACTCACCTTTATGGAACAGATAATACTCCCTGTAAGTGTCATTAAAATGCATTATGCAAAAACAAGTTCATTTTGATTTAGAAAAATTATGAGTTAAAAATTATTAAGTTAAAATTTGTTTAAAAAATAATCATAATTCATACAGGAAAAATATGTTTTTACTTTATATAAATATATACGACTGTAATCATTTTAATAATCTTTAATAATTTTATTTGGTTTGGTACCGCTATTGTCGCGAGACTTTGAGAACTTGATATCAGGTGAATCACGTACACCTCATCTGCTCAAATTATTACAGCGAGAGCCACGATTTCAGCAGCTACGGCAGCTAACCGGCTGCACGACATGTAAAGTGCGCCCGCCAATCGCGCAGATTTTTTTTTCTTAAAGATCTCCGATGTGACTGGCGGCCACGAGGTTTAAGGTACCAATTTCATTGGTACTTCTGTGTTAGCAAACAAATATGGAGTGTCTAATTATGTTTTATTTGTCCTGTAGTTTTCATGGCGTTTTACGGCATTTGTTAAGGCCAATAAATGCGCCAGTACTCGAGAACCGCGTGCAGTGTTGTCACTGAGGAGCTACACTCCCTACAACTGTACAACAACTCACCTTTATGGAACAGATAATACTCCCTACAACTGTACAACAACTCACCTTTATGGAACAGATAATACTCCCTACAACTGTACAACAACTCACCTTTATGGAACAGATAATACTCCCTACAACTGTACAACAACTCACCTTTATGGAACAGATAATACTCCCTACAACTGTACAACAACTCACCTTTATGGAACAGATAATACTCCCTACAACTGGACAACAACTCACCTTTATGGAACAGATAATACTCCCTACAACTGTACAACAACTCACCTTTATGGAACAGATAATACTCCCTACAACTGTACAACAACTCACCTTTATGGAACAGATAATACCCCCTACAACTGTACAACAACTCACCTTTATGGAACAGATAATACTCCCTACAACTGTACAACAACTCACCTTTATGGAACAGATAATACTCCCTACAACTGTACAACAACTCACCTTTATGGAACACATAACCCTGAGTCCTGTCGATTATCAGATCATTGTTGCACTGTCTTCCTTTGACCTCTTGTATAAAGCTGTGATTTTATTTGATGACTTATCTATTTTATTTTCACTTGTACATTTATATAATTATGTTTATGATTACTTGACTCATGTCTCTTGCTCTTTTTTGCTACTTATTTAAAATGTCTTATTACCATTTATATTTTTTACTCTCTGTTGTTATATTGTGATGTGTGACTCCTGTGTTCAAATTATTTCCCTTGTGGATCAATAAAGTTTGTCTAAGTCTAAGTTCCTGTTACTGAAATCAAGTTTGAAATGTCAGTAATATGCCTCCATGTTGCAGATCTCCAATTTTGGAGCACATTTTCCCCCATAAACTTTCTGAAAAAAGTTCATGAATAATCAGATCTGTGGTAATTAATGACCTTTAAAAACTTTAATGATCAGTAATGACAATGCACACAGGAGGATCATATGGTGCAATGAAACAGACTGACACAGACTGAAACAGACTGACAGACTGACACAGACTGAAACAGACTGAAACAGACTGACACAGACTGACACAGACTGAAACAGACTGACACAGACTGAAACAGACTGACACAGACTGAAACAGACTGAAACAGACTGAAACAGACTGAAACAGACTGACACCGACTGACACCGACTGACACCGACTGACACCGACTGACACCAGACTGACACAGACTGACACAGACTGAAACAGACTGACACAGACTGACACAGACTGAAACAGACTGAAACAGACTGACACAGACTGACACAGACTGACACAGACTGACACAGACTGAAACAGACTGACACAGACTGAAACAGACGAACACAGACTGACACAGACGGACACAGACTGACACAGACTGAAACAGACTGACACAGACTGAAACAGACTGACACAGACTGACACAGACTGAAACAGACTGACACAGACTGACACAGACTGACACAGACTGAAACAGACTGACACAGACTGACACAGACTGACACAGACTGAAACAGACTGACACAGACTGAAACAGACTGACACAGACTGAACAGACTGACACAGACTGAAACAGACTGACACAGACTGAAACAGACTGACACAGACTGACACAGACTGAAACAGACTGACACAGACTGAAACAGACTGACACAGACTGACACAGACTGACACAGACTGACACAGACTGAAAATGACTGAAAAAGGCTGCATCTGACTGAAACAGACTGAAGCAGACTGATTTATTGACTTGCTTTGCCTGGAATGTTCCACCTTATGGTATTAAATGCATCTATCACCATGGAGACATGCAGATAACACTATCAGGTCAAGTTACAAGTCAGGTGCGTGGAAAGGTGACCTTGCTCTTGAGAATGCACATATTTCAAAGTATTTATATCAGCAATAAAAACACCTGTGAGTGAATGATCAGTATCAAGAGTCTAGGATTCAGGGTAAATTATATTCAGTACTATATTTTATACACATGTTGACAGTTAAAATGAATAGAATATAAGAAATCCTTAGGTTCAAAGTAAAGTACCGTGCAATAAAAATCTGGATCTTGGCCCCCATCTGGCAGTATGACATCATTCTAGAATCTGAAACCACAAATATTGTCACTAATAAAAAATAATAGACCTATAAAATGTAAAACATGGGCTCAGTGACACTAAATTAGCATTACAACTATTCAACACAAGTTGGTCAAGTCATTTCAAACACAGAAACAGGGTAAAAAATAATTGTCCTTTTTTATTAAAATGTTATTATTATTATTATTATTATTATTATTATTATTATTATTATTATTATTATTATTATTATTATTATTATTTCATGGTTGTAAAATGGTGACTGTGTGTTAATTTTTAAAGCGGTAACTATTCAACAGGAGCTGAGAGCTAAACAGAGATCACTTATGCCCCCTCGTGGCGAGTCCGGAAATTTAACACCCCTCTCGCGTGGCATTCTGGGTAAAAGCTTTACTCATAACCACGAGACCTGCAGGCGGAGCTAAACTCAGACGAATAAAACGTAACATTATAGCTTAAGGTTTACAACATTTCTTTATTATTCTTGCAAATATAGATTTCGTTTCCAGTTTTTAAACTTTACAGCGAACGTTTGTTAAACCAGAATTCTTTCATAAAGATGCAAGTAACATGTGTACCCATAATGCATTGCGACAAAATAATTTAAGACATATCGTAGGATTTTTACAGATTTTGTCATTATTATCATTCACAAAGTGTATTTGAAATCAGCATATTGCGTAAAAAGAGCAAAATGTTTGACTATGTTTCACTTAGCGCTGCAATTTGAAAAGTGTCCCGTACTCAACCATGAGCTAACATCGTAGGCCGGAGGAGGACCTTCACCACTTTAACTTTCCTCGTCAGCTTTGCGCAGTGGCAGTATCGTAGCCTATGAGGTTTATCCGAGGCGCGATTATTGCTAGTTGAAAACTTTACCCAATACCCCGCCTTGACGACTTGAAATATAGTCGGCAATGGCAATTTTTGACGGTCTCTACGGAGACTGATACTTGGTTTAAGAAAAATGAACAGTGAAGAAGTCGGGGTAGAAGTATTACCAATTGTCCGAATTTATCGTGGGTCTGTCGCGTGATGTACCCGCTGAATTCATGTCGGTTACGGGCAGTGGTTAGAATAGTTGTTAAGTATTGGTATCAAGCGAGAATTTCATTATGTCGTGATTAACATGTATGTTATTATCAGGTTTATTTAAAGGTTTTCTATCGGTGTGAAAATATGAACATTGCCCATTATAACAATAAAAAGGACATTAATAGAACGTTATATTCACCCGATGCCTCAGTCACGTGACTGCCTTGTTAACCACGGTTCATTTCGGGGTTTCATTGAAACGCCCACTGGATTCATTTTGCCCATGGACTGTATGATTTTGCCCTTCGCTAATCATTTTAACATCCAGGATTGTAAAATAACCAAAGTAGTTAAAACCAAAGACTGTCATCAAATTCCGGATTTTGAACCATGAGTCAGGAACTTGTGTGTATTTGAACTCTTAGCTCCGCCTACTTTGTCCTCTCAGCCAATCAAATCTCCTTTTCCTATAAACCGTGGCAAATCATGTGCAGTATGGGGAAATAATGCCCTATACTGCAAAATGAATGTGTCCTATCTATTGGTTCCTTTTTATCTGCATTTACAGTACACTGCAAAATATATAAGGGTATTCCTCTTAACCAGAAGAAACTAAAATCAAGAACTGACAGAGTTTGGTGACCACCTGAGCAGTCAGGGGCAGCATTCGCGTTTTATAGAAAAAGACGAAGAAGAAGATCACCCCGCCCCTTCACGCATACACGTTGTTTACGGAAGTCAGACCATCAACACTTCAGCTGGAGTTGTTTAGTTGCGTTTTTAGACAACTTTTCAATTAAAACATTCCATTTTAACTCAGCCAGTATGCATATGTATTTGCAACTTTAGTGTCGTCAAAATGGTGTTGGCGTATGGACTTTTCACGATGTAGGAAAGTTAGTTTGAAGTAGATTTAGTTTACAGTTTAGCTCTTCTATAAAAATAAACGCCATAATGACGAGTCCGCGCGCTGAATTCAGCTGGACTGTGGTGGTCCTCACTTGTCAGCACAAAGACAGTGTGTACTCTTTTCAAAGAGGTCAGTTTTATATCGTTTGTTTTTCAGGTGTGTCATTTGTGTTTCTTTGAAAGACGATGTCCTGGTGAAACAGGTCCTATATTACTCAAAACTGACTCTCGTGAGCTTTAAACCATGTTAAAATGTTGTTACCTCTTCTAAAACAGACCTGGAGTTGTATTTTTTTCTTTCACACATGTTTGAGTAATCCTTTATTTTTAGTCTGTTTACATCTCCAAGGCTCTGTGTGCTCTTTTACACCTTGTGATGTCATGTAGTGGTAGTTTTCAAGTGAACCATTCCTTTTACCTTAAGTTCAGTAGAAACTGGCAACTCCAGAGCTAAAATCATTCACACGATTATCGTAAGGGTGGAGTTTAAAACACAGTGGAGCACTTCAACATGACATCACAAGGTAGAACAGAGTGTTTTCTGTTTGAGAGAAGAACTTAGCCTAAATGTGCAGGGTTTGTGTGTTAAACCTGTGTGAATGAAACAAAACTTCCAGGTTTGTGATGAGGAAACTCCATTATCAGAAAAGACAGATCAGAAAACAATATAATATGGGCCTTTTAATGAATCCTATGGACAGTGCTATTTGTATAATGCACTGTAGAATTAATTCACTGTTTCTGTGAGAAATTTGTGACCAGACTGTATAAAATAGATGTTTTTCTTGTGCAGAGCTGGAGTTGCGGCAGCAGCGTGGGTCCTTATCTCCTGGAGCTTTAGTTTTGACGGTTCAAGATCGTCAGGAGCCTTTAGGCAGTGGAGGAGCCACTCTCAACGCTCTGCTGGTGGCCGCTGAACATTTGAGTAACAGGGCCGGACACACGGTCAGTAACTCCAATATTAATACTGCAGCTGAGGTCAATAACATTCCCTGGGGTGTGAAGCTAACTTGCTTTGCTTTAGGCCTTGCTTTGCTTTAATTTGAGCTTTGTTTTGACTAAAACTGACCATAAACAACTGACTTAGCTGAACTACAACTGGTGAGCTGATCTGTGCTGTTAGCCAAGTCCTTTTGTGATAACATTACAGTCACAAGCCAACAGTTTTTCTGCTTATCACTGTTACCATTTTTGTTGAAAATCAAACACCTAAACTGGACCTGGCTCCTGAAAATGTATTGTTTAATGTGTGCATTGTATCTTTGTGATAACTGCTTTGACCATAGAGAAACATGTAGAGCTATGGAGATAGGTTAGTGTCTTTATTATCAAATAAGTATCACACCATTCACAAATACATTTCTTGGTCCAGAAACAAATATAACAACATTCACAAATATAATTCATGATTTACAAATAAATGGAACAACATTCACAAAAGCATTTCTTGACTCAAAAGAAAATGTGATGCAATTCACAAATGTCACAGTTACATTTATTTGCAAACCGATGAACCTGCGTTTACAAACCCCCTACAGATTTGTGACAATCCCTGCATTTATTTGTGGATTTTGAGACCTTCCTGACAACATTAGATGCACAAATGTGGTTAAAAAAGTTCAATTATGAGGAGATAAACAAGTTACTGTATACTTACAGTTGACAAACCCCCTTCCCCTGTCATTTTCGCCAGTCAGCCTGAAAATTATCTGAATCCTATGGACCTAATTACTACTACTATCTGCAATAGTAGTGCAATGTTGTCAACCATAAACGATATACTCGAACTTCAGTTGATGTGATTTGTTGTTTAATGCAGGTTCATTGGTTGAAATAAATGTAACTGCACTGACATTTGTGAATCGTGTCACATTTTCTTTTGAGTCAAAAAATGTTTTTGTAAGTCATGAATTATATTTGCGAATGTCGTTATATTTGCTTCTGGACCAAGAAATGTAATTTGTGAATGGCGTGAGATTTATTTGATAATAAAAACACTAATCTATCTCCATATAGAACACTCACAGAGTGATGTCACTATAAAGTAACCAATACACACTCCTGATAGTGTACATTTACAACAAGGGCTAGAAGATAAAACAAACACAAGTAAGTGAATTGATAAGATTAAGTTTCATCGGTCTGCAAATATCTCCAATGATTTCGGTCAAAACATAACCATTCATCATATACTCATATATTGTTCAGTAGGGAAGGAGAATATTAACAAAAATGATTCTCATTATTGTGTTGAATTATCCCAATATTCTACTACTGTTGTTTCCCATTGAGGGACAAACAAAGGTTCTCTGATCTTCTCTTGAGCTTATCTTATTCTTATTTACTATTGTAAGACTAAACAAAACATAAATACATTGCCTGTACACCCTTAAATCAATATCACAGAGGTCAGTGAAAATACGGTTCAGAGGAGGACAGTGAGTATTTGGTACAGAGGAGGACAGTGAGTATATGGTACATAGGAGGACAGTGAGTATATGGTACAGAGGAGGACAGTGAGTATATGGAACAGAGGAGGACAGTGAGTATATAGTACAGAGGAGGACAGTGAGTATTTGGTACAGAGGAGGACAGTGAGTATACGGTACAGAGGAGGACAGAGAGTATACGGTACAGAGGAGGCATCATGAGTATATGGGTAGAAGGATTCTGAGGTTAGAGCTGCCAGGGAACAAGAGGCCAAGAGGAAGAGCAAAGAGGAGATGTATGTGTTTGTTCTGAGGACATTTTGTTTCAGGTGGTGACAGCAGATGTACTGGATGATGCTCACATACTCATCCTCCACACGGTGAGTGCAGCTTCTACCTGATTTAAAGATCCTGTATGTTTAATTTTTGTTTCTCAGTGTCCAGTACATTTGGATGTGACAGCTCGAGTTTGAAAAAAGCATTACATTTGTATTGGTCCTTTGCACACACAACACAAGGATGCTTTTCAAGTCTTGTTTGTTTGTCTTCTTCTACAGAAAATGTCCAAAATGTCCATTACATCACAAATGACAAAATGGTGAAAAGTTATTTTTTTTGCACAATCTCCAATACATTTAAAGCTGCAGTGTGTAACTTTTCTGGTGGAGGGTCCCTCAAATGCTTTTCTCCATGGAGATGTTATTGCTTTGTCTGGAATGTTTCATAGTATGGTATTAAACCTTTCTATCTTCATGGAGACCAAACCAGGCCAAGTTACAGGTCAGATCTGTGGAGAGGCGACCCCGCTCACAGTCAAAATGCCTGTTTTTCTTGGTATTTTTGAGCTATAAAACACACGAAACACACCCACAGACACACTCATCACTCCACGCCAACGAGGAGGAACGAACCGAAAAAGCGAGTGCAATGTGCCACTTCTAGACACAACTGAGCAACTGAGTCACTGCGAACACGCCGACAATCCAGCGGTCCCAGACAGCACCCTCCCTACACGCCACAACTGAACAAAGCCCAGAGTCACCGTGAACGCCACAAACAAAGTCTGACTGACCCATCACACTTTTGTGTTTCGTCCGGTGCGGTTTATTTGTGAAAAAAGTTCGAAAATAGACCATTTAATGCCTTATAATTCAGAGCGCCTAAAAGCCCGGAAAATACTGTAAATGTAAAGTAGAATAGTTTAAAGTCATACTGTGGAACATTCCAGTTAGAGCAATGACATCTCCATAGAAACAAGCAGGTGACAGATCGCAATCAAAAAGTTAACCACAGCCACAGCTCACTCTAAATTCAAATGACAAAGAATAAGAGACTGTTCCATCTCAGACGTGTTATTTGTTCAGTTACTTGATTGTGTTTTCAGGTAGAACATTTTTGAGTAATAGAGTAGTAAATTAAATCTCTTTTTTAGTTGTTACATTTAGTGCTGTCATGCGATTAAAAAAATTGAGAGATTAATTAATTATGATCTGTAATTAATTAATCTAATTAATCTAATTTTAATCTCACCTAAAAATTGCTGAGAAAAGCCTTCAATTTGAGGTATTTTCATTTAAATTCATTATTACATTATTGTGGCAGATCAAAAGACTGATATAGATTTTAAAAAGTGACTTTATAAAGTCATTTATTGTTTAACAAATCTCTCCAAATTGGTTGTTGAGCCCAAGTCTCCATGAATAAGAAAGTGTTTACTGTAAAGTAGCAAAGACGAGGAAATCTGAACATAATAACTTTTGTCTACTTAAAGACAATAAAAGGTCCAGTCTTTCCTTAACCATATTAAAAATATTATTGATAGAGAAATGCTTTATATATGAGATCACTGGTTTTAGTCCTTGTTTTAGTCCTGGTTTAGACCTGCTTTAGTCCTATTTTAGTCCTAGTTTAGTCCTGGAATGGATTAATCCTGGTTTTAGTCCTGGTGTTATTTCTGGTTTAGTTCTGGTTTAGTCCTGGTTTAGACCTGGTTTTAGTTCTGGTTTTAGTTCTGGTTTAGTCCTGGACTGGATTAGTCCTGGTTTTAGTCTTGGTGTTAGTTCTGGTTTAGAGGCGCACAGGAGGAAGCGCGGTTTACGCCGCATACGCGAGAAAACACGATCCACACGCGGCTCACGGGAGCACGTCGGTGTCCGCGCAGTGTCTACGGAAGGAAACGTGGTCCGCGCGTTCTCAGGTTGATGACGATGATGAAGGTGTGTGTGTGTTTGTGTGTGTTTGTGTGTTTTTGTGTGCGTGTCCCCTCTTGTGGCAGGTCACTATTGGACAGTAGTGCAGACATCATGAGCCTATGCAGGTTGTTTTCACCAGTGACATTTAAGTTGTAGGCGATTTTATATTTGTTATTTTCTTTTATATTTCACGTCGGGAGAATAATTTCCAAGACACGAATGTGTTTTTACCTGTGCACTGCTGACTCTGTTCTACTGGCTCTTCCACCTCGTCCATTGTGCGACTGACGCCGCAAACGTGAACATGACGTTTACATCGCTCTTACTGCGCGCGTTTTGTGTGGGTTTCCGGCAATGAGTGGAATTACCGAAATAAAAAAAAAAGTATAAATGTGTTTTTGTGTGTTGTTGTTGTCCCAACAACACATAAAAACAGGTTTTATAATAAAGCAACTCACATACAGAAACAGTAAAGTTAGAGATTAAAAATGAGATTAACGCGATTAAAAAACATAACGCGCTAAATATGACTGTAATTAATTAATTGCAATTAACGCGATAATTTGACACCCCTAGTTACATTACATAATCCTTGAAGTATCCTCATCCATCTCACATACTGTTGTGTGACTGTTTGCTCAGGGCAGAGACTTCCCCTGGAGCTCGTGCTGCAGAGCCTTCTGCTGGGTCCCGGTGGAGGATCCAGAACAGAAAGTACAGGCTCCGGTCTGCTGCCTGGACCTGCTCCTGGACCACCTCACCCATCAGGTCTGTCTGTCGTCCTCTGTGAGACTTGGACAGGAACACAGCAGTGAATAAATTTACATGCACACACGCAGTCTGATCATTATCTGACTTCTGAGTCCTGGAGACTATTGAAAAGGTAGTTCCAGCTGGTGTGTGATTTCTGATTGTTCCCACGTGTGCAGGTTTTGACAAGGGCAAACTAATATGCCCAAAAATGAAAATGTTAAAGATTGAAATTATGAGAACTGTTACAATAAAATGTATTTTATACAGCAAAAAACTGATCTAATTATTGAGTTATGTGATTATTCTTGGGGCTGGACCTGGTCATCTCAGGTTAGGATCACTTCCCAGTGTTTATGGCCAGTACCATCAAATAAAAAATGGTTTCTGGATGGGACTTGAATTGTCTTGATGACAAAAGTGTCCACATGATTATTCTTGTTACTGGATTTATACTCCCCATGTAAATATACCAGTGTTATTTTGTTATTTGACCATAGTTTTCGTCACTGCCATATATTTGCTTATTCACATTTAATAAAAACAAAACAAAAAGTAATCAGTTATGACTAAAACTTTGAAAAGTGGGTGCTCAGGTAAAGGTAAGGTGTGATAATGATGTAAATATTTGTGTTTTTCAGATCTGCCCCGGCTCTCCTCCTGGTGTGTGGGTCTGTAGCACGGACATGATGCTCACTCTGCCTCCAGACTTGTGTGAGTTTCACTTCAGATTTGAACATTTTCCCACATTATGCTGCAATTAACAAAATCCTGCACAGAATATGAAGTTAAAATCAGAAAAAGTTACATACCGCACCTTTCTTTTTGTATTTCTATGTTGCTGTCAGCTCTGTCTTGGGAGGGCTTCTTTGGTGTACGGGTTTTGGCGCTGCCTGGAGACATCTCTTATGCTGCTAATCATGGAGTCTATCTGTCTGATGAACAGGTAAGTACATCATTTTTAGTATAATTGTATTTATAAATTTATTATATATTTATTTAACCCTTTGGTCTTTTATTTTCTCTCTAGGGTAATGTTAGAGACATCATTTACAAAGGAGCAACAGAGCAGATTCAGCAAGCTGTGACATCTGATGGAAAAGTGCCTATGGTTTGTAAATTACATCTGATGCATGAATTGTATAAAGATTGTCATAATGTGTATGGTACAGAGGAGGACAGTAAATAGTAGGTTTAGTGCAGAGTTGATTGTGCTGTTGCCTGTAGGTCTCTGGTCCAGTGTTCTTCAGTAGGGGAGTTTCTGAGAAGTTGCTGCAGACCCACGTGACTCCTCCCCTGGACGGATGCACCTACCTCGGCTTGGACTCTGGAGCGCCACCACTACAGGTAAACACCCATATAACAGTGGAATAATTATACTGATGAATGAGCAATAGACAGAATAGTATAGTAATATCTATGTTAGGTTTGTGTTGGAGTTACTACAGCTTTAACTATGGGGGATCCGAAAGTTTTAGGACATTATTTTTGTGAATTATAATCCATTTTCAGAACCTTTTACCGTTAGACTGACTTATGGCATAATGAAGTCAGTCTAACGGTTTGGTCCTGGTCTGAGCACAGTGTAGTCCTGCTGTACACTTGTACTAGTGGAAATGTAGTCTTTATTGCCTTTTCATGTTCTAAACCAGATCTTAACTAGGACTAAACCAGGTCCGTATCAGGAATAAATCAGGTCTTAGTTCTTAACGTAGGCTGACGCAGGAGCTCAAGAAGGTGAATAAAATGAGTTTCTGCCCCGTCCCTCCTCAGATCTCTCTCTTCCTGGATGTACTGATGTGCCTGTGCTCAGACCAGACCCAGCATCAGTTTGTGAACAAGGAGAGAACGGGCTGCAGTTCTATCTCTGGACCACAGGGGGCGCTGGTGAGGAGCGGACGCACAGAGCTGTGGAAGATACTGAGAGGGACTCCACTCACTTTGGGTGAGGGCACTTTAACAGTGTTTACAGAATAAGAATGCAATCTTTTCAAGGTATTTTCAGACAATAATTTAATAAATGCAAGACAGATTTAACATCATACTGTGGAACATTCCAGGCAGGTGGTGGGACTAAGGTTTTAAAGAGATGCGGTAAATGCAGTATGCTATGTGTAGGGCTGGCCAGTTTGACAAACTATTCAATCAAAAGAAAAAAACCCAAGAGATTTACTCATTTTGAACAGTTTTATTTATGTCTTAAAAACAAATCAAAATGCCGCTGAATAGTCTTCTCCTGAATTTAAACAATCATCATTTAACACAAAATGGATCTACAGCAACATGAATTCAGGACTGAATTGTTTAGCCCTTATTTGAAAGACTTCAATTTAAAGTGAACACATCTCTTCCAGTTTATGTTGCTGGTGGACACTATGACTACCTGACTCTGTCTGGGAAAGATCATATTCAGAGGCTGAGCTCCATCTCCACCAACAAGAACACTCTGTCTCACATACAGGTGACAAAACCATCATAAAATATTATGGCTTGATGTTATGAATATGTTTTTTTTTTTTTTTTAGCTACTTCTTCACACTGTCTAAAGCGTCTAACGCTTCTAAAGCTTTAGACATGTCAAATGTACACCTTTTCTACATCAAACATGTTGTAAACACCACATAATGTTGTGTGCTTTATGTTTGTGCCGCAGACAGAGGGTCTCATCAGTGAAGGGGCTCGTGTGATCAACAGTGTTTTGGAGGGAGACGTTTCTGTGGACTCTGGAGCTGTCATACAACACTGCCACCTACAGGTCACAAATATACACTGTACTCAGATAAACAGTCATTGATACACTCCAAAGATCTGCTTCATCAGATTTTTGAAGTTATCAGATTTGTGAAATGCCACATAAACTGTTTCATTCTTGTTCAGACATGTGCAAATAGAGCTATGCAAAAAGGGCAGTGGCAAAGAATGGGCTTATTTTAAAATGTGCTTTGTCTAATGAATTCTAAAAACTCACTGCTTAACTGACACATGTCTTTGTTGATCAGACAAAAATCTAATCTTATTATTGGGTTATCTGATTATTTGAGTTATCTGATTGTTACTAGCCATTTAATTGTACCCTCTGAGCAAGAGCTGTTACTTTTCAGAGCAGCTTTCTGATCAGTTGTGAACTTGTGATTGTAGTTCCTGTTTTAAACCAGCAAGAATGAGAGCTGCACACCCTCGCTTTAAAGTAACTGTACTTTGACTTGTCATTACCTTCTTTTGCTATTTGACCCTTCTCTGATGAAATAACAAAAGAATGCGTTGTTTTTGCATAATATGTTTAATGTATTTTATTCCAGGGCACTGTACACATCCCCACTGGTTGTTTGCTGTCTGGCCTGGATTTGTCCACGTCAACGACAATCAGACATTTGGCGTTTACACGTGACATCATCATCCAGGGACATCGAATCGTGCTGGGAGAGCTCAAGCTGAATGTTTATACTGTATTTGGAGCACATGACAATTTAGAGGTGATGACTAAGATATTGAATACAATCATTATATTTTTTTATATAGTTGAGATTCGTATTTGGTTTGAAGGTAGACAATCTTAATATTAATAGAAAATTAGGCCTGATTATTATTATTATTATTGTTATTACACATTAAGAAATGCTGTCAATTTTTTTTTAAGATGGATTAAAACAGCACATTTTCAGGACCTGTGATCTATACGATTCTGGACCTGTGTATGTGTTTGATTTTCAACAAAAAGGCGAGAGTGACTAACTGAAAAACATTGTCAGATTGTGTTAAAACAAAGCTCAGCTAACTTGAGTTGCAAAGGTTCAGACAGAGCAGTGAATTCAGTTAGCATCACCCTCTCTGAGGGAGTGTTGATCAGCTGTTGATCAGAAATAATTCAGTATGAATTATTACTATTGTACACTGAGATGAAATACATTTTAAACCAGATGCAGTTTGATACATTTACGAATATTTACATATAAATTGTATTATTGGTGGAAGTCAGAAATTGTTTATTCTTTACTATTTTAATAATGCCACTACCTTTGTTATAAAAAGGTTTTTGTCTGTGCTTTAGAGTGTGTATAGTCCAGTGTGTATGAAAGTATGACTATGATTATTTTAATAGCCGCGTAGCCACAATTATGCAGATGAATGGCTGCAGTACTATATAGAACTAGATGTTATTGGCTATTGTAGTTATGTTTTTAACTTCCCCCTTCACAGATTTCTATTGAAGACAGCAGTACCAGATTCCTAAACCAAAACTGGAATGTCTTCTTCAACCGAACAGGAATACAGTATGTTACTATTATTTTTCTGTGAAATTAAAACATGTCAAAAATAGTAGTGTCCCAACAACATGCTGTGAAAATACATTTGTGGCACACTCAAGTAGTTCTAAAATAATGGCCCCAAAGAGTACAAACTATAACAAAATGATCAGCAATGAACATGAACCGGCATTGTACCTGATGGTTACCGTCTTAAAAACATGAAAAACAGAATTTGTTCTTTGTTTTATTGTCTGACAGGACAGGAAGTGTACAGTTAGCATGCTAGTTGTTGTTAGCTTTAATATGATTGCACAACTCTCAGAGGCCAGAGCAGAGATTGTGCTGGACCACTGCAAACTGTTTACACTTTATAGTTGGATGTAGGCAGCACACAGCAGAGTCATTTTAACATCAAGAGCTTCTTACATGTATATACTAGGCCAAGACATTTTGCTCAAATACATGGAAAGAATCAGGCACTTTTAAGATGTTCTATATTACAGGAGAAAACTGACTCTTGTGAGCTTTAAGCCACATTAGAAGGTTGTTATCTTTTACGTTTGGTTTAGCAGAGATGAGAAATTCCAGGGCTGAAATCAAACCAAATGATTCTAGTGAAGATGTATGGAGCGTAAAAACACAGTGGAGTACATCCTGTATTACCACATGAGATCACAAGGTGGAACAGACTGTTTTCAGTTTGAGAACTCAGCCTAGATAAATAGTGTAATACGAGCCCTTTAACAGCTGTACTAGAGTCTTTTCCCATTGTTAGTCCATTTGTTTGGTGTGCTTTAGGCCAGAGGAGCTGTGGTGTCATGGCGAGCGCCGCTGTTTGCTTGGAGCCCGGTTGTTCCCGGTCCTTTGCCCCACGGCAGGTGTGGCGGGCCTGGAGGGGGGCGTGGCCTGGCTCCTTGGGGGTGGAGCCAGTGGTCTTCAAAACTGGAGAGACGCCTGGAGACTGTCTCTGAGGGAAGTGATGTCATTGACCCAACAGGATGCGGAGCTATACTGGAGGGAGGAGCTACTGCACCTGTCGGGGCGGAGGAGAGTGAGGGACGCTCTGACTGGACGGAGTGACGCGTGTTTGCTGCCCTGTTTTAGAGCCGCTGTGATGGGAGGACAGCAGGGGGCGCTGTTAGAGACTCTGGATAACAGTAAGTCTGAAAGTCCAAAAATGTTCAGCCTCCGTTGGTTTTGAGCTACAATTTTAAAAAGGACTAAGAGGAACTGTGTGTCTTTTTAATGGGGATGTCTGCAGTGAAAACATAGTTTGGAGCGTTCCAATTACAATCTTAAATCCTAACATAATGAAGTTTGTCTGCAGTTATTACCATAGTTAAAACAAATGCCAAAACATAATTTGGCATAATTTAGTCTTAAGTTAAAATTTTTTTTTATGATTAGACTAATAAAAATAAATGACAATACCTTTATTTTGTTGAATGAACTGTCAGAAACATGCCTTCCTGGTGTGTAAATTGTGGAATTTGTACCTGTGATGTCATAGAAGGAGGTATTACTACTTCCTGTATTTTTTTTTGTACTTTTCTTCTCACAAACTGATACCTGTAAAACTATGGTATTCATCACCACAGGCATAATCCCACCAACCCAAGTCAGAATTGGAAAAACATGAAAAACACATGCACTGTTTTTGTCCATAGAGATGATACTTCCACAATATGGCATTAAACTTGTCTAGAAAGAGGCAAAGTCGCTCACAGAAAGGAAGCATGTTTTTCCAAGTGTTTTTAAGCTATAAAAACTATAATTGAATAAATGCAACATGTTTAATGCCGTGCTATGGAAAATTCCAGAAAAAGTAATGGCATCTCCATGAAGACAAGCAGGTGATGAATCCCCACCAGAGAAAGTCACATAGTGCACCTTTAAATTGTAAAGTAAAGTGTTTGCCTGCAGTTGCTTGTGGCAGTGGTGCAGAGGTGAAGCTGGAGCGCGCTGGTTCAGAGTTTGGGATCTCTGCGCGCTGCTTGTCCTGCATGGCTGATGTGCTGGTGGTTCTGGCTGGAGGAAAGGGGGGTCTGAGGAGCGGTCCGGCTGCAAACGAGGCCTGGAGGTCTGCGTACGGCCTGCTGGAGGAGGGGGACCTGAGCGGGGGCGTTCGAGCTTTGGCCCAGCAGAGAGAGAAGTGGCTCTGCAGGTAGAAAACACGATTATTTCACTGCTGTGATTTTGTGTGTTTTCATTTACATTCCCATTAAATGCTGAAAAAGACATTCTTTCTGGGTCTGCATCTGTATCATAGCCTCTATGTATAAATGGGCATAGTTAACTCACTAGGCATTCAGAATGGGAAGTGAGCATGGGTACACTTCTAGCTATATCCACTCTGGCTTCAATTAATTTTCAAGTGGAAAAAAAACCTCTCTCTGTATCTGCTGCTGTCAGGCTTGTTATTTTGGTCTGAAAATCTTCATATTAACCCACACTTTATGATCCCAAACTCACCCCATTTCCCAAAATCAAGGTAAGGTTAGGAACAGAGCAATGAGCTGCCCCCTTCTTTATACTGTCTATGATCTGTACCAGGCAATAAACACATGACACTTCAGGCTTTTGAAAAGGAAGTGGCAAAGAGCGAGGTGCAAATGTGTCTTATTTTTTCCCCCCTCTCAGATCCTACCATTTTTTTTATTTCTTTCCTCTTCGTTCTCATTGCTTCCTCTACAGGCCGGATCTGTTGGTGCGGGCCGCTCGCCATTATGAAGGGGCGGGACAGGTGTTGCTTCGTCAGGCTGTGATGTCATCGCAGAGGTTTATTTCTATTGGACGAGGAACACTCCCGCCTCTCGAGGAGTGGCAAGAGGTGCACTGTCCAGCCAGACTCGATTTGGCAGGTGAGTCTAGGGCTGAACCATGTATTTATATATTTATGGGAATTATATAACATTTTAGAATATAATGATATTAATATTCAACAGAATTTGATATTAATTTTATGATTAACAAGTAGGCCATACCTGCAAAAGGGATCAGGAAAATACTATAGTCATGCCAAATTTGACCCGTTTTACTACTTGGAGATGACTTTTACATCTTTTGCTTTTTTGGCACATTGCTGTTGGACTCTAAAGTTAAGTTAACAAAAATAAAAAGTAGCATATTCAAAAATTCTGTTTGTTTCCTCAAAATGTCACATTAAATATTGTACCATATGAATATTGTGATTATTTTTTACCCTGTTTTACTTGTTGCTGTTGTCATGTGGAGTGCATGCTCTCCGTAAGGCACTGTGATTTTTATCTGTGAAAATCACCATATACCCGTACATAGAGTTTATTTGCTACATACTTACTTGTTATATCTATAATATATTATCAGGTCTATTATAGGTCACCAGGGCTTATGGAGTATTAAAACAGTTAGTTTCAGGAGGATATTACCAATTAAAACCCATTTAGAGCAGGGCTACAGCAGGTCAAAACTAACTCCACTTGTCTCATGTGAACGAGCAGGAGGTTGGAGTGACACTCCTCCTATCGCATTTGAACATGGCGGCTCTGTGACCAACGTTGCTGTGAAAGTGGACGGGCAGCGTCCTATTGGGGCTCGAGCCCGTCGCATCAAAGAACCTCACCTCCTATTGGTCAGTCATTCTGGGGGACGGGACAGTGGCGTTTCCACTGAGACGCTGTGTGAAAGTCTGGAAGATCTGAAGGATTACTGTCAACCCCATGCACCAGGTAGAACAGTGATGCCATGTTGAAAATGTCATGTCTGTATTTAAAATATAGCCTCACTCCACTCATCACATCCTCTTACTAAAGTGTGTGCCAACTGTACATTTTTACAAAGAAATAAGTTTGTTTATTTTTGAGGCCATGGTTCTTGATTATTCAATTTTTATTTAGATTTCAGTATCTTTTGCCACAGTCCTGATGACAGTCTCTGCCCCTGCCCTAGTCAATTCTTACATAAGCATATTACAAGTGATATACTCTTGTCTGAATCTCTGTCCTTATGTTGTCTTTTTCAGGTGCTTTGCTTAAGGCTGTGTGTGTCTGCAGTGGGGTGGTGTCTCTGTCCTCCCATGATGCTTTGGGGCCACAACTGTTGCAGCTTTGGGGAGGAGGCATGGAGCTGCACAGCTGGTCCTCTCTCCCCACTGGCTCTGGACTTGGTAAGAAACACAGAATCATCAAATACACCACTTAACAACGTACAGGATTAAAACAAACATCTCCATCTGTATTCAGTAATATTAACCTAGCCACAACTGTTAGAGGCCAGACCAGAGTTTTGCTGTCATGGTGAAGCTAATGGCAAATAGCATGCTAACAGCACACTTCCTGAGTACTGAACAATAAAACACTTCATAATTAGATGCAGACAGTACACAGTGGACCTAGTTTGGTCTCAAGAGCTGCTTATACAGTAAATCTGTACTAGGACAAGGCACACTTTACTCTGATACAGGGTACAGAGCCTTTAACCAACAAACTTTATATCTAAATACAACCAAACTATCTGTAAATGTGTAATACAAAAAATGCAAGTCTGTATTAACAACAGCATCGTTATCTTGTAGGAACCAGCAGTATCCTGGCGGGGGCGCTGTTGGCTGCAGTTTACAGATGCACTGGTCGGACCTATGACACAGACTCTCTGATCCACAACGTGCTGTACCTGGAGCAGATCCTCACTACAGGTTTGTCCCTGAGACAAAAAGGAATTCATACATGGTCCACAGAAATGGACCAAAGTTTGGATGCCATCTGCTGTAGAAGGAATAACTACTGAAAAAAACCCACAGCACATTTTGCTGACCTACTAACTGAAGCATGCAGTGTAATGAAGGTGATTTGACAGCAGAAATGCTCAGATTTTGATTTATGGACATAAAAACAGCACAGGAGACTCCTAGACTTTTATCTGTGAAGTAAAAATCCTGGGAAATTCAAAATCATGTGTTTTTTGAGTGCTTAGACAAACAGGACTATACAGCATAAATGAAACAAACTTGAATGAAGCAAAATAATAATAATACTTTGGTTTTATATAGTGCTTTTCATGGTAACACAAAGCTGCTTCACAACAATACCACTGCAGATATCTTTTTGATGAGGAGTTAGAAAAGTCCGTTTAGCGTAACATAATTTAAATGTCTTTTAGTACTAAATATTTAGTTTTTGTTTTGCAGGTGGAGGTTGGCAGGACCAGGTTGGAGGTTTGGTGGGTGGGGTTAAAGTGGGCCGGTCCCAAGCACAGCTCCCCCTTCAGGTCCAAGTGCAGAGGCTCAGCCTGTCACATGACTTCCTGGTTTCTCTGGAACAGCACCTCCTGTTGGTCTACACTGGAAAGACGCGGCTCGCTCGCAACTTACTGCAGGTAAATTTACAGATCTTTACTACAGCAATATCAGAAATAAGCAAAAGTTTCAAATTCAACTAAGTTTATAATGATTGATTGATAGAATTTATATAGCGCCTTTCAAGATACCCAAAGCGCTTTACAGTTCATTATTCAGTCACTCCACACTCAGTGGTGGTAAGGTACGACTGTAGCCACAGCTGCTCTGGGGCAGACTGACGGAAGCGAGGCTGCCAATCTGCGCCATCCGACCACCATCATCACTCACGCTCACACCACTTTCATACTAGGCAATGTGGGTGAAGTGTCTTGCCTAAGGACACAATGACAGTTTTTTGCCACTGGTGCTAATGCTGGGATAGTCCTGGTTTAGTGGTTATATACATGTATATATAATATATATTTTTATACTGACATTGTATATTGTACAGGATGTGGTACGGAGTTGGTACAGCCGCCTGCCTCACATGGTGCAGAATGCACAGCAGTTAGTGGCCAATGCTGAAGAATGTGCCAGAGCCTGTGTGGAGGGTAAGAACTGTGTCTGTGAGATTTACAGAGGAGTTATTTCTGCTTAGTCCTTCACTTTTTCACTTGTCGGGACCCAATGATAGGAGGCTCTAAGTCATTTTGATTAGAATACAATGTAATAATACTATTGAATCCCTCCCCAGGCTCTCTCTCTGGTCTGGGAGTGTGTCTGGGTCGCTCGTGGCAGCAGAAGAAGGTCATGGCTCCGGGCTGTGAGCCTGCCTCTGTGCGTCTGATGATGGAGGCTCTGAGGCCCCTGGTGCTGGGACAGAGTCTGGCTGGAGCTGGAGGAGGGGGCTTCCTCTACGTCCTGACCAAACTGCCCCGACAGAGAGAGGAAGTCATCCATTTACTCAACAATACACTGGTATGTGACTGTGTGTTGAAAAACCAGGACTATCTTACGCAGTCTGAGTCTCACTACCTTTTTCAAATCACTCTAATAACACTCAAAATATCACTTAACTTTAAAAACACAATGCAAATAACTAACCACACTCAAAAATATCATTTAACTTTAATAACACAAGGTAAATAACTGACTACACTCAAAAATATCATTTAACTTTAATAACACAAGGTAAATAACTGACTACACTCAAAAATATCGTTTAACTTTAATAACACAAGGTAAATAACTAACAACACTCAAAAATATCATTTAACTTTAAAACCACAATGTAAATAACTAACAACACTCAAAAATATAATTTAACTTTAAGAAACACCATACAAGTAACTTTAACAACTCTTAAAGTATCACCTAGGGAACACTTACAGTTTCACTTAGCTTTAGAAGCCACCCTATGACATACTCTATACTCTATCTGACAATATTTGCCCAAAACTAATTTTTGACAGTGCCTCAAAGAATTTAACCAGATTTAGCTTTACACCAAAAACATTGCAAATATTCACTTATCCTTAGCAGTGCCTCAAAACATCTAACCAGATTTAGCTTTGCATCAAATACATTGCATTAGAAAATTTCCCCCAACATTGCTTTTTTTTTTGTAAAAACTCACCAAGGATGACTGGACTTGCTCGTGGTAGAAGTATGTATGTATTAATTAAAGGGAGAGACTCAACAAAAGATCCCAACAAGTGATTTGTCTTTGTCTTATTTTTCAGCTTTTTATTACCTTATGCACTACTCCTGTCGCTGGCGTCACTGTTTATTGTCACGCAAAAGTTTGCTCACTCAGGGTTTTTAGGCCCGGAGAGCTCGCGACAGGGCGACTTATGGCCAGCTCATTCAGTAGTCGCTATATTACCAGAAAGCTCATACAAAAATAATTAGGACAAATCACTATGCAAGTACCCTTTTGGAGAAATTACCCTGTGACCAGGAAAGCTATAAAGCACAGCCTAGTCCGAATTGGAGTTACTGCCGGAGGGGTCAATGCCAACCAAAATCAGGATCTCTATTTTTATGCAGATTTTTCAGTATTTATCTAAGGTCACAGGACTCCACCCAGGTATATGCAAAGCGATCAGAACGTCATACATAACACACGTTTTTCCAAGTACAGGCAACACTTTTTAAAAGCCGCAAACATCAGCCATTAACAACTCTCCCCCTCCTTAGGTGCGAAGCTTAACTGCCACTCTGCTTTGTTGAAGGAGCAGGAAGTTCGCACCCGCATTGTCTTCAGGCCTCCTATACAGCGTATAGCACATAGAGTTCACACACCAGTGTCAAACAAGGGTCAACTGTCAAAAGAACAGAAAGTCCTTATCTTTCCTGCACACAAACATAATGGTTACAAAAATGTATGTAAAACAACCCAAACCTAGAAATTAAGTTGAAAGAATTTAAACAAATCAAAGTAGAAGAAACAAATCAGATTAGAACGAAACAAAACAAGTATCTTAGGCTAACATAGGTCACAAAAATACCTCTATCATCTAAATGAATCACTTTTAATCTGTAATGCTCCAACAGCTATCCATTTACTAAAATAAAGCATTATGAACATCTTCATCTGAATGTCAGGAGCCCTTCAATGGAATTTACGCCAAAACCTTCATCTTTTTACCCCACCCAAGTGAGCTCTCCTGTGGCCGAGGGGCGGTACACGACACCGTGTTAAAGACTGTGTTTGTAGGATTCTTTTATAAAGAGGCACACAGTAACTTTACTGATGAAGGGTACTACATGTTGCTGTGCTTTTTTCCACAGAATGGCTTTAAACCTTTTGCATAATATATTCAGTTACAGGTGTTTTGTTGCTAAAAAACGTTCATTGTTACTGTGAGTCACCATTACATAGATTTGACCTGTAACTTAGCCTAGTGGCATCGCTGGCTTGATTCCATGGCCATAGATGTTTAGAGCCCTTGTGTGGAGTTTACATATTTGAAAAAATTTTATTCCACTATGATTGTATACATCTGTCTGTGTTTTAGGGCCTGGGAGATTTCAGTGTTCACTCAGTGGAACTGGACATGGAGGGAATCACAGTGGTGCCTTCAATGTGACCACCAAACACTATTCAACAAGGACTTTACTTGATTTCTTTGAAGTAACATAATTAAAACAACAAACCATCAACCTCTCAGCCAGCAGTGATCGATTTACAGTTGATTGGTTTAGTTCCCCTTGTGGCTGTATTGTTATACATCACACTGACTGTGAAATCTGTAATTGCCTTCTAATGCAACCAATAACTGCCACAAATGGTTAAGCTATTAAGGATGAATGATATGAGGGAGGAAAAAAAAATCAACATTTATATATGGTGCTTATATTTTTTGTTTTTATTCAGTTCACAGAGAAACTGTAAACATTAACATTTAAAAGAAGAGCCTCCTCCATCAACCCAAAACAATTTCTAGGTGCAATCACTCCAGGGCAGCTGTGGCTACAGAAGTACACTACCACCAGGTGTGTAATGTGTGTGTAATGAAAGCATAAAAATGTAACACCACAGTTAGACTTCCATGTTGCTTGTGTTTGTACTTGTTCTTTACCTATCACATCAGATTTGCTAATTGTTTGGTCCTTTTTCCATACAAATATTGGAAAAGTAACATGAAATCAGTCCAACAGGAAAAGCTCCTTATATGTCCAAAATTGAGCGAATTGTCCTTATTTCCCGGCGACCGCAGACAGCTGGTCCCGGATTCGCCCGAGCCCGTCCAACATCGTCTCCAGAGACTCTCGACTGAGCTCCACTGTCACTGTGGAGACCGCCTCATCACCATGGCAACATGAGTCCTCCATCTGATAAATACAAATAAGAGTGTGCTGAAGTACCACTTAAAGACATAAATAACATGTAGATTATGATTTCATATTTTGTTTATTAAAAACTGCAATACTGATTTAAAAAGATGTACTGCAGCTGTTTACATCACTATCATCATCCATCATCCATGTATATGACCCTCTCAAACTTCCAATGTAGGACAATACAAGATTACACAAATATGCATAAATCAATCAAAGATACTATTTTAAATTTTTCATTTACATATTTAAAGTTCATCAAAATAGACTTAACATAATATTTCTATGTAAAAGTGAGTTGTGTTCTAACCTTGAGCTGCAGGAGGCAGGTGGGGACGGCCATTCGACTGACCGACTCTGAGCTGGTCACCAGGTCCACTCTCCAGTCCATCTCCTTCAACTGCGGCGGTGAAACTAAACACATGCACAAGAAAACTTTTTAAACCAACTACTTAATTGAATTGTCATTAAGCAGACTTTCTGCATGTTTCTACTCACTCTGAGTACTGAGAGCTTCTGTTCTCCAGGTTGAACTGAAACAAAAAATATAGATTTGCAATTATTAATCACTCCATGATAGGCAAGATTAATGTCACACTGTGAAAAATGACCAAGTACCACCAAAGAAAAGATCTCGCTTTCCAGATAGTACCACCAGATCTAAACCAGGTCTATACTACAGCTATTTCTAGGTCTGAACCAGGTCTAAACCAGGTCTAAACCAGGTTTAAGCGTCGACTACATCAGTGTCATTGTAGTTTTAAACAAGAAATGATCCAAAGTAGAACCAAAAAGTAGATAAAATCTAAAATTAGTGGACTGTAAATGAGCTCACTAACTGGAGATCTGTCCAGGTTCCACCTGAACACATACACACACCACACACTACAGTTTGAGGAAAAGTGGTCAAAGTCTCGGAGTTTAATTAAACATTTTATTGTATGCATATCTTTGTAATGGTGACAGCAAAGAGAGAAGGACCAAGAGTGTGTAGCTCTTATGCACACCTGTTTTCCAGTATGATTTTGGTGAGGAGGTTTTTGAGGCTTGAGTGAAATGATTCAGGAAAAACGGCCAAGATCTGCTCTGGAGACGTGAGATTATGGAAGACGACGTGACGGGAGAGAGCGTGCAGAGACTCAACCAACTGCAACAAGAAAAATACATGAAAAACAAATAAATACAGAATACTGTGTTTTAATTACTCATTATAAATGTAATAGCATCATCACTGCAATTATGTTTTTTTTTGTTTTATGTCTTAGCGATTTATGGTTAGATAATAGCATTATCTTCAAAATTTTAAACACATTCAGAAGTTTGGACAAAAATAAACAGGAACTGACAAAATGGAACAACAATGTACTTCAGAATATTTACAGATCTAAACATATATTGTCAACAGTTTTTAAGCAGTATAAGACAGGAGATTATGTTGACTCAATAATAAATAGTTTAAAAGTCGTATATTGCGTAAAATTGACTGTTGTGAGATTTGAGCCATATTAGAATGTAGTTACCTCCTCAAAAACAGACCTGGACTTGTGTTTTGTTTCATTCACAAATGTTTGAATAACAGTTTATTATCTATTAGTCTATCTACATCTCGCAAACTCAAAACACTCTGTTCCACCTTGTGATGTCATGAAACCGTAGCTTTCAAATTAACAGCTCCTTTCACGTTTAGTTCAGCAGAGATTCCAGTGCAATTCCAGGGGTGAAATCATCCATGATTCTCGTGAAGGTGTATGAAGTTTAAAACCAGTGGAGCACTTCCTGTATTGCCACATGACATCACAAGTTGGAACAGAGTGTTTTCTGATTGAGAGAATAGATTAGAATAGAGTAGAAATAAGTGTAATATCAGCCCTTTCATAATCCTGTCATTTGTCAGTACTTTGTCAGTAGATTGTAATGCCTTCTCAAACAGATTTCATTGTGCTTCGTGTTACCTGAGCGGCCTGGGAGGAGGAGATACTGAATTTGGCTGCTGTGTTTTCAGTGAGGAGTCGACTTGGACCTCGGTGACTATGCACACACACTTCTCTCACTGCGTCTTTAGACGGCGCCTTCAAGAGAAAACAAAGTAAAGTTCGACTCATTTACAAATGAGGTGCATGTTTGTCCTCATGTGTGGATACTCACATCTTACAACAACAGACAGGCCAGGGTCAAAAGTTAAGGTACACTTTATTGTCCCCGTAAGGGAATTTGTCTTTTTTTTTTTTTTATACCGTAAAGGACTAGAAATGTAAATGAAAAATGATTCTTATTACTTCTCATTACTACTGTTGTTTTCGATATGAAAAAAGGAAAATTTATTGTGTATTACAGTTTATTAAGGCAGGAGACTATAGTGCCCCCCACTGGTCAAAACAAATGCTTAAAATGTAAATATAGACAGTAAGTGACATTTATACTCCACAATTTAAATTAGATGAAATTATTCAAATATTATTATCAAATGAAAACCAACTGAAATACTGAAAAGCTAAAAGAATTCCATGGTATGACATTAAATAAATGCCGGACCCTCCACTAGAGTTACTAAATGTTACGCAGTGCAGCTTTAAGCACTTTCTACGTGACCCTCAGCCACTCCATTTAGACACAGATTTGAGCACATTGTGACAGTTTACCACAATACTGTATGAATATGATCTTTGGTTCAAACTGTGTTGATTCATTTACTGCTATTTTTCGTGCAAAGAAAAAAAAAGCCACATTTCCTGCTTTCATTCCTGTTAACTCGAACTCTTATATAGCTTTATCCAACGACGTCAGAATAGCGTTTTTCACTAAACTAAGACAGATATGTCGTGCTATTTGCTTTAAAAAGGAACTGAATGAAAAGACCTTTAGAAGAAGTTGTAAGTTGGAGAAATCCTCCGCGGTGACAGCGGGAGCCATGATGGAGGAGACACGTGATTATTGAGTCATGTGACTAAACAATGCGCTAGTGTTCACGGGAAATTGAGTCTTAACCCAGGTATGCTTTAGTGTAATAAACGTGGCCACTTGAGGGCGCACTACAGCGGCTCATGGATTTTTCATGGTGAAACTTGTTGCTACAAAAATCTTATTTCTTAAGATAAAAAAAATCCAAACTATTAACTATTAACAACTAATCTATTATATAAGATATTTACATAGTGACAAAAAAAAAAAAAAAAAAAAAGTTCGAAAGCTTGGGGATAATCAGCTCCGTGGTAACTAATGACCACAAGATAATTATAATTTTATTTAAAATCTGTTTCGGAAACTTTAACGCTCAATATTTGATTTTTTAAATACAAAAATATAAATAATAATAATATAATAATAAATGTACTTCCGCAAATGGAGGGTGCGGCTACACCCGAACAGAAACAGAAACAGTTATTGTCATTAGTCATTATCGAGGGAGCGATGGCAGACAAAGTGCTCAGAAGGGAAACCTTAACATGTCCGATCTGTTTGGATTTACTGAAGAATCCGGTGGCTGTTCCCTGTGGACACAGCTTCTGTAAGAGCTGCATTCAGAAATGCTGGCCTGAAGAGCGGGAGAGACACTGTTGCCCACAGTGCCGAAAGAGATACAGAACTAGGCCCGTCCTGAAGAAAAATATTATGTTGGCTGATTTAGTGGAGCAGTTGAGGACAGCGCCCCCTGCTGACCACTGCGCTGGGCCCCAGGACGTGGCGTGTGATGTGTGCTCTGGAGAGAGGAAGCTGAAGGCCATCAAGTCTTGTCTACAGTGTGTGGTCTCTTACTGTGAGGTGCACCTCCAGCCTCACCACACTGTGGCAATGCTGCAGAGGCACCAGCTGGTGGCGCCGTCACACAAACTCCAGGAAAACATCTGCCAGGAACACAACAAAGTGATGGAGTTGTTCTGCCGCACAGACCAGCAGCTCCTCTGCTTCCTCTGCTCTGTGGACCATCACAAGGGTCACGACGTAGTGTCCTGTGCAGCAGAGAGGGCTCGGAGACAGGCAGAGCAGGACGCCAAGAAGGACCGGCTCCTTCAGGGCCTCCAGGACAAAGATGCAGACCTCCAGACGCTCCAACAGGAGGCCCAGGACATCAGCAGCTCTGCACAGAGAGCTGTGCAGCGCAGCGGGGACATGTTCAGAGAGATAGCTCTTCTCCTGAACAAAAGACGCTCTGAAGTGGAGCAGCAGATTCTGACTCAGGAGAAAATCCAACTGAGAGTCCAAGAGCTCCAGGACCAGCTGCAGCAGGAGGCCACAGAGCTGAGGAAGAGCCTCTCAGAGCTGGAGGAACTGTCCAACAACCTGGATCACAACCAGTTTATCCTGCAGTGCCTCTCACTGCCCACAGAGAGGACAGGGACCAGGGTCCAGACAGGACATCGATGCATCTTTGAGAACATACCTAGATCTGTGATAGCACTCACAGAGAAACTGCAGCTTGTGTTAAGGCAGTTTAAACTGGCAGGATCTGAGGAAGCTACTAGCTCACTGCCTCCATCTATGCCCACCACCAGGCTGGACCACTTGTTGCCTTTCAGAAAACCGACTGAAATGGACCCAAAAACTGCAAATTCTCTGCTGTGTCTGTCAGAGGAAAACAGTAGAAGAGTAACATTTGTGAGGGAACCAGTGCAGTACCAGGATGATCCAGAGCGATTCACATACTGGGGTCAGGTTACGAGCACATGTGGGACGACTGAGCGCTCCTACTGGGAGGTGGATGTGAGTGAGGCCAAGTGGGTGTGTGTAGCTGTTACATACAAAGACATCGAGAGAGACGGGAGTGCTGTTAGCTGTGCATTTGGATGGAATGACAAATCCTGGGCTTTAAGGCGGGAGAACAATAAATATACATTTTGTCATAACTCGGTCCAGACCGAAGTCACAGGTCAAACATCGTCTCTAATTGGGGTTTACCTGGACCACTGTGCAGGGACACTCTGCTTTTACAGTGTGTCTGAAACAGATCACACGATGAACCTGCTCCACACAGTCCACACCAGCTTCACTCAGCCCCTGTACGCTGGAGTAGGGCTTAACACTTGTGGAGATACAGTAATTATAAATCCTGCTTTTATTAGTACAAATCCGCTCATGTTTACTATGGAAGAAAGAGAAAAAGAAGAAGAGGAAGACTACAATTTGACTGATTTGTGAACTCAAATCCACAAACTGGAAATGTGTTTCAGTAAATTTGTGCCAGTGTATCTATCACAAGTCGTCCTAGGTCAGAACTAAACATAATAGAGACTGTCATAAGAGGCCTGCACAGTAAAATTCACAGATTTTCTGGTTTACAACTTTGACAAAGGCTGAAATTAAGTTTGGGCCAACCAGAATCTGCTGTTTTATTTGAACACTATTGGAGCTATCTGTCTTGATTTATTTATGTTCAATTAAAATCTAGACTATGTTTTTGCGAGGTTTATATACATATTTTTTGCTAAGGTAAAATTGTGGTTATTGTCTTTATTTAGCATAGATTTATTATTCAGTGTTTACATTATTTCTGCTAATTTAATTTGGTAATTGTCAGATTTTACCATGTCTTGGGTCACAGGGTTTATTTGCATTTAAGAAGGTGAAGGTGGAAAACTGCAGCTGTAACAGAAAATCTACTTGTGAGTTTGCTCCATGTTTGTGAATAAATCAGCTCAAAAACATTTTCTTCTTTGGACTTTTGTTGCTTTTTGCTACATGAAACCTTAGAGACAGTGCCTCAGTGGTCTTTTCATGTTTGGCTTTAGTGAGTTTAAATAAGTTTCTTAGCACAAATTGTCAGTACACCAGAAATACTAAGTTGTTGGTGTACACAGAATGTAACGCGTCCCTTTTAACAGCGTTCATTTATCTTGTCCCACATTCCCAGCAAAGTGTACTGTCTGAGAGTTACACACAAAGACATCTTGGTATTATACTTCCTTGTGTTTTACTATGTTTTATATTTTAACTCTACCTTTATTACTGTTAATTTCCCTGTTTAAGTGTTATAAATGTACACTATCAATACATTTGGCATGACTCTGATTTAAAGATTACAACATCTCACAATTTAGGCAAACATTTTCCCCTAATGGTTTTGTTTTTAGTGCACTGAAACATGTGTCCTTACTGTAAGTGGGCTTGCATCTCCACAAACCTGACTCTGTTTGGCCTGGATGAGCCTCCTCGTGCTTGTCTCTTTGGAAAGGTGGTTCCTCTGGCTGTAATGACAACTCATCTACACCATCAACATTGTGACAACATACTCCAAAGACCAAGGATGTTTTTTCATTATTTATTTGTCCACGGAGAATGTTCCGTAGAGTGATTTTAACTTTTCACTTCCATGGACCCAGCAGTTTCTGAACTCCATAAAAAGTGAGATAAACAGTCTGAATAAACCAATAACACGCCCACTAACAGTGAGTCACCTCTGGACTTTACCCTTGTGACTTTACATGAGAAGAACTTGTCCTTTTCCTTCTATAGCGACACAATAAACATATAAGAAGTGTAGTATTCAAATCATTTCAATAATCAAAAATAACAACTGATATCTAAAGAGAAAAAGTGTGTTGTAAAGTCATTTTAGTTTGAGCCTTTGATTAAATGTAAGGATAGGCTAGTTGAAGCTGAACTATAAAACTGTATGAGGGGAAACTAGGTTTATGGCTTAAGCATTAGTCAAGTGATTAAAGAGTGTGTATCATCCCTGCTCACAGTTAAACTCTACACGTCTGTACTTCCTGTTTCCTCAGAGGGCGGTGCCTGAGCCAGAGCATAAGTTTGATTTGTGTCAAAGGGAAACAGCTCAGTCAGATCGAGAGAGCCATGGCAGATAAAGTCCTCGACATGGAGACCTTAACGTGTCCCATCTGTTTGGATTTACTGAAGGAGCCGGTGACTATTCCCTGTGGACACAGCTTCTGTAAGAGCTGCATTCAGAACTACTGGGATCAACAGGTGAACTTTAGATGTCCAGAGTGCAGGAAAAAATACCGTTCTAGGCCTGTCCTTGGCAAAAACATCATCTTATCAGCGTTAGTGGAGCAGTTGAAGAAGATAGCGTCCCCTGCTGACCAATGTGCTGGACCCCAGGACGTGGCGTGTGATGTGTGCTCTGGAGAGAGGAAGCTGAAGGCCATCAAGTCTTGTCTACAGTGTGTGGTCTCTTACTGTGAGGTGCACCTCCAGCCTCACCACACTGTGGCAATGCTGCAGAGGCACCAGCTGGTGACGCCGTCCCACAAACTCCAGGAAAACATCTGCCAGGGACACAACAAAGTGATGGAGTTGTTCTGCCGCACAGACCAGCAGCTCCTCTGCTTCCTCTGCTCTGTGGACCATCACAAGGGTCACGATGTAGTGTCCTGTGCAGCAGAGAGGGCTCGGAGACAGGCAGAGCAGGACGCCAAGAAGGACCTGGTCCTCCAGAACCTCCAGGACAAAGATGCAGACCTCCAGATGCTCCAACAGGAGGCCCAGGACATCAGCAGCTCTGCACAGAGAGCTGTGCAGCGCAGTGGGGACATGTTCAGAGAGATAGCTCTTCTCCTGGACAAAAGACGCTCTGAAGTGGAGCAGCAGATTCTAACTCAGGAGAAAATTCAACTGAGCCGAGTTCAAGAGCTCCAGGACCAGCTGCAGCAGGAGGCCACAGAGCTGAGGAAGAGCCTCTCAGAGCTGGAGGAACTGTCCAACAACTCAGATCACAACCAGTTTATCCTGCACTGCCTCTCACTGCCCACAGAGAGGACAGGGACCAGGGTCCAGACAGGACACAAACACTTCTTTGAGGAGGTGACCAGAGCTGTATCGGAGCTCAAAGACAAACTCCAGCTCTCTGTGAGTGAGTTCCAACTGCCAAACCCTCTGCAATACATCTCTGCAGAACCAGACATATTCACAGATATTGACGTTGAGGCTTTACTATCAGAACCTGACGACTCACTGCCTCCATCTGCACCCAGCACCCGAAAACAGTTCTTAAAATATGCAAAGGACATTACACTGGACCTAAAGACAAACTGGCTGTCAGTGTCAGAGGGGAACAGAACAGTAACTCATAAGAGGAAACCACAGCATGAAGTGGAGGAATATGTTGTGAGTCAGGTCCTGAGCAGAGAAGAGCTGAGAGGGCGCTCTTACTGGGAGGTGCTGGTGAGGGGAACTCCTACAATAGCTATTTCATACAAGAAAAGAACCTCAGGGTCTGGAGTATTTGGATATGATAATAAATCTTGGTCCTTAGAAATAGACAGAAAAAAATGTTTCTTTTGGTTTAACAATACCAGATGCAGGGTCTCAGGTCTGAGGTCTTCTCGAGTCGGGGTTTACCTGGACCAGTCTGCGGGGGTGCTCTCGTTCTATAGTGTGTCCAGTGATACTATGACACTGATCCACAGAGTCCAGGCCACCTTCACTCAGCCGCTGTACGCTGGAGTCGGGCTTCAGTATGGAGACAGTGCACATTTTGTTCAGCTTAAAAAACTTTAAACTAAAACTACTCTGAAATATGATTACACTTTCAGTCTGACCTCAGGATATTTCTATGAGTTAGATTTAAATCTGATTTGATGCAGTAATCAAAAAAGTGATTCACTTTTATTTTGCCTTTGAGGTATTTGTTGAATGTTGAATGTCTTACTTAAAGAACCTGTATTCTCTGATGAATGTTAAAAATGTTTCCTCATCTCTACATGACATCACAAGGTGGAACAGAGCATTTTGAGCATTGGAGATGACAGAGTAAATAAAAGGATTAAACAATGAAACAAAACATAATTTAAAGCACAGGAGTTAATTTTGTGCATTATAAGACCTGTGAATGCAACATGTTGTTATTCAATTTAAGTCTAAGGTTGTTGGTTTTTTTTAATTTACGAAATGAGTTTTCATGAAATGACCCTTGCTTGCTTGTAAATGGGATCAGATGAATTTCAAATTTCCTTGTGTAATGTTTGACAAAATATTAATCAAATTAATTAGCTTCACAAATTTCACAATTTTACATTTTTTTGATCTCCTGTTAGCTGAGTATTTGTAGTGAAGTTAGTTTTTATAAAAGACATGGCAATAACAATAATAAAGAGATTTCTGTTTATCTGAATCTTTTATTCGAGCATGAGGTTTCTTTTCGAGTCCATTCTACTGAGCAGGGAGTTTGTGTTTCGCATGAACATTGAGACGTAGGACATTGTTCTCCAGCAGAGGGCGCCCACTGCATGTTTCTCTCTCTGTTTAGTCTGACTGTGTGCTGTGGTCCAAGTTTTTTTTTTTGCCAAAATGTTATTTTGAAAATAAAAATGCTTTTGGACATGGGTCATCTGAGTGTGCAATGTATTTTTTCACTTTAGTCTCTAAACCATAGACTCTACAAACTGTAGAAATGGACTAAGCCCAGTGTCTTGTGTGACTTTGGCCTAACTCTTTCTGACCCAAGGAACATGTGCAGCTCTTCAGCTGTGACTGTGACAGCTGTCTTCAGCTTTGGGATGTACTGCAAATGAATACATTCAAATATATTTTGACATTATTAATATTATATGATATTGGTACAGGTGAACTGCATTGACCCCACCACAAAAGTGAAATACAAACATAAATATGTTTAATGCAATAGTGTGGAATATTTAAGTCCAAGTGAGAACATCTCTAACAAAACAACAAGCTGCTGTACCAGGCCAAGTGACAAGTCAGGTTTGTGGAGAGGCTCATTGTAAAAGCACATGTTTCGATGGTTATTCCTGAAATAAAAAGAGTAATTATGAAATAAATGCTTTTATTTGAGTCAAATAGTTGGATGAGGTGGTGCATGTGGGGCTTTGAAGTGCACACGAGTGGTTAGACTAATTCCACTAAACATAGTTAACATCATTAGATTTAAGATTTTACTAAGAAGTTTGCCTAGTCTTTTCTAGTTTTATATTTTTGGTGGCAGTTTATAATGTTACTTTCTTCCTTGTGTATAAACTGTCTCTGTATTTTGGGTGGAACTGGTGACAGTTGAAGACACTCAGTGCTACGTCCTGCACTTTTCTTCACAAAATCTGTTGTGATGAATCTTTAGCACAGACTCTGTCCACCAGCACAAACCAAGTGACAAGTCACTGGAGAGGTGACTTTCATGCGACAAATAAGCTGCAACTATGATTTGTGCTGTTTTTTGTTTGTTTGTTTTATTATTCAGCCGATAAACAACTCAAAATGACCCCTCTAAAATGATTTAAAATATAAAATTCCTTAATTGAACATTTAGAGAACGATGATGATGATGATGATTATATGATTATGATAATAATATATAAATCTGTCAAATGCGCATTAAAGTGCCTCTGACAGGTTGAAAAATTCTTTTGACTAAAAAGTTAAATTCATTATATTAAAGATTTTACCAAAAGAAATGTACAAATTGCTCAGTTCCATAACTTTTACCTGGCACTGGTCTGCAACTTCTCTAATGTACAGAGATTTGAATCTGACAAAACACATTTACTTTGTTGAAACACTTGTTTAAAGATGCACTGTGGAACTTTCAGATCAGATTGTGTTGCTTTGCCTGGAATTTTTCACCCTGTGGTATTAAACTGATCTATTTCCAAGAGACAAGCACTCTGCCAATTTACAGGTCAGATCTGTGGAGAGGCGGACCGCTGACAGTAGAATGCTTCTTATTCAAGGTCAGTTTTATTGGAAAAAACACCTGGAATAATGGAATTTAATGCCACACTGAGGTACTTTCCAGGGAAAACAATCTCCTTATCTCTACGGACACAACCAAGTGTTAGACTCTTACCAGAAAAGTTACACAGTGCACTTTAAAGTATCTGAAAAACTGTTTCAAATTGTGCGTAATGTTTGAGAGAGCAGATCTCTCCCTGCACTGTCATGTCATCAACATGGAGTGCTTTAAAATAGAATTCACTAGCTAGGACCACACCAACAAATACATAGTGCGAAGAAGTTTATTGATAATGTATGAGGCGGAGCAGAGATGGCTGGTTGAGACTATGGGTGGGGGCTCTGTCTCAATCTTCAATTGGCCCAGCAGGAACAGGACCCCCCTTGTAGGGGTCTTATGACTGAAAGACAAAATAGGGGATGGGAGGGTGGGGTCGAGTTCGCCGAGACAAAATGGGATGATGGGAAAGGCTGCTACATATAGGCTTCTGGGAAATTCGAGGTGTGGTCGAGGTGAGTTGTGGTTCGCTGGTGAGAGGAGAGGGCGGCTGAGGCGTGGTTCTGCTCCTGAATCTCACTTCATCATATTAACAACATCTTCCTGTAATTACCTGGTCCCCGAAGGGTTGACCAGGTTTTGTCTGTGTGTCTGTCCACCCGCGATAATTCCGCCATTTATGGACCGATTGTCATCAAATTTGGTACGTGGGTCAAGCCCCTGTGCCCGATGCTGCAAAAAAATAAAAAATTGGTGACGATTTGAAGTCACACGGGTCAATTGAAAGGTCACGCCATTATAAAAGATCAGCAATTTTGTCAATTTCTGAACCATCTGTGGCCTAAAATATTCACCCAATCATCACACAAGTTGACACACACATAACCAGGGTATGAGCTCCTCATAAACTCCTTCTGTGGTGATGAACTGACCCCACCGATGCCTCATGGGGGACCAGGTTGCTGTCTCTGATTGCGCTTGTTTTCAACATGTTTTTCAACTTTTCTTCACAAATTGCTTCTTGATTGATTGTGTAAAACTATCATTTATTTTTACAACATGTATTATCCACCAAATCAAGTCAGAATTTGAGAATGATCCAAACCCTGGGTCATTTGCACTTGAAGCCTGAAGCGCACAGACTGTGATGTCATCGTCCAGCTCTGCGAGTGTGTACGCCTGTCACACTCTTCATTTCACATTAGAATGAGCACAGACCGGCTCCATTGTGTTGCCTAATGACTGTAATTATTAAAGGAGCCGGAGGAGACAAATCTTTATCTTGCTGAACGCCGCTGTCACAGGCTGCTCCTTCACTGGTGTAATTAAAGAGAAAGAGTCCACACGAGCTCTCAAACACAAACACATTTTAGAATCCAGGAGTTTAAAACAATACAAAACAAGCACACACGTTTAGATGACAACGTGACACCTGTGCACTTGTTTTAAGAATATGCAAACTCCTAGATGCCCTGTCCAATCTGGAAAAAGAACCAAGCATTAAACAGCTCTATTTTACATTTATCCAATTACAGGTGGTTTTACTGCTCAAAAAATACCTACAAAAACAGACATTCTGACTGTGAGTGGGGTCACCTCTCCACAGATCTGACCTATAACTTTGTCTGGTTTGGTCTCCATGAAGATAGAAAGGTTTAATGCCATATTGTGGAACATTCCAGACAAAGCAAAAAAAAAAGCATTTGATTGACCCTCCACCAGAAAAGTTACACAGTACACCTTTAAATCCACTATTTCTAACAAATTGCAACACATCACAGGAAGAAACCAACACAGACACAGAAAGAACATGCAAACTCACATAAAGACCCAACTCAAAATGGAACCCTCCTGCTGTGAGGGGAGTGCTTGCAACTCAGATGCCATTCTTTCACAAGCGTTTCCAAAATGGACCTTGAATGTGTTTTACCTGAGCCCATCGTCTGCAGCGCGAGCACTTAGCTGACATTTACAGTCGTGCTCAGTGAGTCATTTCTTCCATTGATTTATTGGACAGTGCTCATTAGCAAAACAAGCACAACAACTGTGAACAGGAGCACCCAAAGAGACCAGTCTGAACCTGTGTGAAAGGACAGGAAGACTTTCTGTTGAGGTACAGGCTCTACAACACACTGGCAAACTGCTCTCAACTTCTCCTCATGTCTCATCTCCTGGAGAATCTTCAGGCTAAGATAATCCTAACTCCTGACCAAGCCCAGCTCAAGATCACACAGACAGATCCTTGAAAAAAGGTAAAAGTTTACCCCGCCGCTCCTCTCAAGTTCCAGTCAAATAAAGTTCATTGGGCTGCAGTTATGGGGGGAATTTGAAGCTTTGACGCTCTATGGATTGAATTACTGCTGTATTATTATTATTATTATTATTATTTATATTTTTTTATTTTTATTTATTATTATTATTATTATTATTATTATGTATCATTGTTGCTGCCGAAAAATGAATTCATCTATCTATCAATCTATCTGTATTAGATATAGGAATTGATTAATGAACAAAATAGCGAAATAGAGAGAGATACTTTATTGACCCTAAGGGAAATTCAAGTGTAGCTGCATCAGCATTTCCAGTGAGCGTCTCAGTGTCCATTGTGTCTCAGTCAAAGGTCTCAATGCAGGAGGACTGGTCAGGGAGGGTCAGCAGATCCTGTGGAAGAGCCAAAAGTGTCTCTCCCTCCTCTGAGTCCTGCAGGTCTCACTCTTACTCCGCTCTGCTGTTTCCGTTGGTGATGAAATGGTTCATTCCCTCAAAGTGTTTCCTCTGGAAGGTCTTCTGCCACATCTGGTGCCACCATCCATCCATTTTCTTCTGCTTATCTGGGGCCGGGTCGTGGGGGCAGCAGCAGGATCATGTAGAGCGGCTTAATACAAACATATTACAATAAGGAGTCTGACAGCAGCAGTTACAGACAGAGGGGCCACGGTTTTTCAATACAAAGTGAACTGGAGTCAGACTCGTTGGAGCCAGAAGCGCCCACATGTTCATGCCCAGTGTCCATTTATATATACAGTCTATAGCCACAGAAGTAGAGTTAGACTTTTTTGATCAGAAAGCTGCAAATTTACCTATTTTGCATTAAAATTACAAAAAAAAAAAAAAAGAAAAAAAAAGAAAAAACATTAGAAAAACATTTAACCTTACCCTAGCCTTACATGAGGCTGTATCGGTACATGTTATGTATACTTGATACTTAAGTAATGTAAAGTATGTGTACTTGATATTTTAGTCATGTAAAGTAAGGTTATGTATACTTGATACTTTACTGATTTCCCATAGACCTAAAAGAGCGTGCTGGAATTCCACAGCTGATGTTTGCTGCTACACAAGTTCTGCTCCTGTAACAAAGATACATAGAGTCAAAAAGTACAAATGAAATAAAATGCCCTGACTACTTACTCCAATAAAAGTGAATGGTAAGTGCCAAAAAAACTAGCACTGTAATGTTATCATACATAACAGAAAGAAAAAACACTTACATAAAAGTTATATTGGAAAGAAAATTGTCAACAAAAAACTTAAAAGTGCAATATTATTCTAATGTAACTGTGAGCTTTAAGTCGTGTTCTAATCCTCAAAAACAAAGCTGGAGTTGTGTTTTGTTTCATTTACACCTATTTGAGTAACACTTTATTATTAGTCTGTCTAAATCTCCAAAGCTCAAAATGTTCCACCTGGTGATGTCATGAAGTGTAGTGTAGTTTTCAAGTGAACAGCTCCTTTTACCTTTAGTTCAGTAGAGATGGCCATTCTGGAGCTGAGATCATGCAAATGATTCTAGTGAAGGTGTATGGATTTTCAAAACACAGTGGAGCACTTTTTGTATTACCACATGACATCACACGGTGGAACAACAGACTGTTTCTGACGCCAATTCACTTTGAATAGAAAAATGTCTCCCTGTCTCTGTAACTGCTGCTGTCAGACTGTTTTGGTCTTTAAATGTTTGTATTAATCCCCTCTACCTGATCCTGCTGTTTTCATTTCACTATTTTGTCCTTAAATCAATTCCTGTTCCTAAAATGGAAGTCAAAATTTGCCCTGTAACTGCAGGCTGCAGTGAGCTTCATTTGACTGCAGGTGAACATCACACTCACTTAGTCCACCTCTTTATTCAGTCTGTGGATGCAAAAGAGAGAAGAAGTCTAAAGTCTAAATGTGCAGGTTTGTGTGTTAAACATGTGAATAAAACAAACACAACTCCAGGTGTGTTTGTGATGAGGAAACTACAACAGAACATCAGAAAACTGTGTAATATTGACCCTTCAAGCTCTGTATCTCACCCTCAACGAGTCAAATCTGAATGAACATTTGAGGTAACTGAGGTGTGAGTCTGTCATTCTTTCCCTCTGTAAACAGAGTAGTCCTCCTCTCCTGCACCAAGAGGAGGAGTACACGAAGACCTCCTGCTGTGTTCCTCACCCTCAAGACACAAAAATACACAAGCTCTGGAATCTCCCATTGTTGTTAATTAGCCTTAAAGGCTTTAAAAGTGGGTGAAATGCAGCTAAACTGTGGCTTACAGGGACAAACCGCCGCATTTCTCTCACAGCACGAGTCACAGCGGCTCCATTCATATTTGTAATTGGTTTTGTGGCGTGTGGGGGCGGCCATGTTGGATTCATTTAGAGGAACAGTGTGGTGGAGTCAAGCTGAGAAGATATGGGCCCCCAGCTGAGAGGAGAGTCAGTCTACGAGGTTCAGCTCAGAATGAGAGCGAGAGACTGGACCAGCACTAAACCAGGACTAAGGCTCCACATTAAGCACGAGTTACAAGGGTAAGTTCACAATGAGGACAGGAAACTTCCAGAAAAAATCATTTTACAAAAGCAACAAGTTTTAAGCTCTGCTAAGTGGCACAGTAATGATGATCAAAACTACACTCTTTGGTTTAGTTTAATTAATGCTTCAGTAAATAACCACACATGTCCCAGACTGATGCAGACAGACACATTATTTTTGATTAGTCAGTTGTGAACTTGTTACTTTTCAATGTTTAATACTGAACACTCTTACTGAATATTGTGATAATATTGAATATTGTGATTGGAGACTTTTTTTTGCAAATAAAGATTATTATTTTATTATGTGTTTGAGTGTGTTTGAGTGTCTATGAGTGTGAGGATAGTCCAGATCATGATAATGATGATCCAAATACAATCACATTTATTTAAGGGTCACAGTTGTTGTGATAAATGATTGCAGCCCCGTGAGTCACTGTTGTAATTATACACTGCTTCATAAGAGTGTAAGGGTGTAAGGGTGTAAGGGTGTAAGGGTGTAAGGGTGTAAGGGTGTAAGGGTGTAAGGGTGAAATGGTGTAAAGGTGTAAGGGTGTAAGGTTTTAGTTGAACTGCTCTTAGACTCAGGACTTTCTTTCTATGGATAAAACTGCTCCATAGAAACAGAGTTACTGAGGCTCATGTGTCAGACACACACCAGTGTACTCTTTATCACTACTGCACAGAGAGTGTACATACACACACACACGTGCACACGTACGCACACACACACACACACACGTGCACACACACACGTACACACGCACACACATGTACACACGCACACACATGTACATGCACACACACATGCACGCAAACACACACACGCACATACACACATGCACACACACATACACACACACACACGCACGTAGACACACACACACGCACACACACACATGTACACACACACCCGCGCGCACACACACACACATGTACACACACACACGCACACACCCACATGTACATGCAGGCATACACACACATGCATGCACACACACACGCACACCCTCACATGTACACATACACACACACACACGTACACACAGGCATACACACACACGCGCACACATGTACACACAAATATCAACTAGTATTCAGTATGTGAATAATGTAATAATGTAGTTATAATGTGAACTGGAGTGTGTAGATCTGGGCTCCACCGTCACTGTTTGTGTAATAATCCTTCAAACAAAACAATATGATGACATGAAAACCTCTAAAAGTTCTGAAGATGTGCTGAAACTGGCTGGAGAAAACATTCCACTTTAAAGTTCAAAACGATTAGTCACTTGGGAACTTTCTCATAAAACAAATGAGGTGAAAGTTGCTCTGTTTGCCCCAGAGTCGTCCTGATCACACTTTTAATCAGTGAACACCAAACTCTGTATTCCAACTCATAGTTTATTTAGCTTTAATGCTTTTCTAAAGGCCCATCCAATTCTAGTTATCATTAGGAGTATAATGACTTGGATTTAAACTACACTGAAAAACACTTCACTGAACTGGTGCAGCAATAGCTCAGGTTGGCAGTTCAATCTCCACTTTGACTACTGCATTTTGTTGTTGTGTCCTTGGGCAAGACACTTGAAACAGCCTGTTATCGTGGGTTTCAGGATTTCAAGACGTTTTCCCATTCAAAAGATATAGTTTTATTGTTAATCGCTATGGCAACTGTTCTCCTTTTTCATATTGAAATGTACATACACTGAGGGATTGTTCAGCAGCGGCTGCACAGGCAGGTGCAGCACAGCAGCCACGCCTCTCTGATTCAGCCCCAGGGCAGGTAAGGCTATACATGGGCTTCCTACTGATCCTGATCATGCTGGGGGTGTTCTTCATGTATGTCTATGGCAGAATGTTTAGCAGTTACCATGGTGACACAATGCACAAATTAGAAAAATACAAAATACAAAATGGATTTAAACATTTTCATCAGTCTGTGATCAGTCTGTGCATTCATGGTCCTGTTTAGGAGTTTGATTTTCATGAAGAGAATGCCAGTGAGCTTGTGACTGTCGTTTTATGTGAGAGGGATTTGTTTAACAGCACAGATCAGCTCACCTGTTCCAGCTAAGGCACTTCTTTCTGGTCAGTGTGTTGTGTTAAAACAAAGCTCAGATTAAAGTCTAACTTGAGTACCAGAGCTTCAGCCAGAGCAGGGCCTAGTTAACATCACACCCCCAGGCAGTGCTGAATGTCATCAGCTGCAAAACGTCAATGTGCAATATTTTGAGGACTTTTCCCCACTGAAAATATATAGGCTAATAATTTGCTATAAATTGTTAATCGCTCTGACAACAGTTGTGATTTTTCATGGTTCTCAAAAGCCTGAGTTCAGCAGCACAGTATGAGTGGAGTGAATGAGTCATGGCATTTTAACACCCTGAAAACAGCGTAAGTGTAATTTAAATCCCAGACATTAGGCTATTATGTCTTTACACTTCAGAGGATGTTGCTTCCTGAAGCGTTGTCATGGTGTTTGCAGCATCCCTCCACAGCGACTGTATCCTAGCAGCAGCAGAACGTTGGCACGGAAACCATCAGGGCTTTTGTGTAAATAAAGTAAATATGAAACACAGGTGATGCTCTGAGAGAGACACACTATTTCATAAACTGAAGGAGAAAGTTCAAAGGTCAAATACTCTTAATCAGAAATAGCACTAACCGTCAAGGGTCACCACACAGGAGCTGGAGATTCAGAGACTTGTAGAATTTGTCAAACTTAGTGAAATGGCCCCTGATCTGGAAGCGTGAATTAGAATTAGACATAACTAACCTACTAACCACCACGTTCCAAACAGGAAGTGTGCATGGTCGTGCTTATGGCTCCATCGACTCTGGCTCCATTTCATTTGTACTGAAAAAACATTACCCGTTTCTCTGTAACTGCTGCTGTCAGGCTCCTCATTTGACTCTTAAAATGTTTGTATTAACCCGCTCTACAGGATCCTGAGGTTTTTATTTCACTGTTTTATTTGTAAATCAATTCCTATTTCTAATGTGGAACTGGGCTCCAAATTCGGCCCATAACAGATAAACTAGGTGAGCTTCATTTGACTGAAGATGAGTGTTATGGGTGACATCACACTCACTTAGTTCTTTATACTAAGCCTTTTATTGTGTGTTGCTGTTATATTTAACGACAACTCTGGTCTGTGCAAACTGTTTAAAATAAACTAGTTCTGTTTTTCATGTTTTGAAGACATTAAATCTGTTTTGTGACAGGTGCACAGTTTAGCACCAGTCACTGTGCACTTTACTCCCTGGTGCCATGGCCCTCTCTCCACACCCGCACAAACACACTGCTTATTGTTCATTTACAGATGTTTAATTGGCATAACTCCTCACAGCTTAGGGCCGCTGCTCATTTCACTTCTCTGCAGCAAGTGACTGGAACAACCTTCAACAGGCTTTGAAACTTAACTTATTTTTATCTCTGTGGACTTTTAAACATTACAGGATCATGCTTTTAACATTTTTATATCTTAAATCTGCAAATGTTTCACTGTCTCATGTTTCTATTCACGGTTTCATGTTATGGTTATTGTGTGTTTTCTGCTTGTGCTGTTTTATCGTGCCTCTCAGCCAGGTCATCATTACAAACGAAAAGGTGTTCTCAACTGACTTACCTGGTTAAATATTCAATAAATAAAAATAAAAAATAAATGAAAATCAGCTACAGAGGCTTTATGTATTGAGTTTGAGGAGACAATAACAGCCTCCACAAGTGCTCAGTTCCCATGAAGAACTAAAGATCTGTTTTGTTGTCCTGTCAGGTGTCATCGGGTTACAAATATACTGTATGTCACCCTCAGATCATTAGAGAACTGAGAAAGTCTCTTCAATGCGTGGTGAAACAAGGAAACTTAAACATTCTGAAACCTTTTTGTTACTCTTTCACATACAAGAATGGCCCCGCCCCCCCACAGCTCCCCCAGAGATTTTTGCCCCACTTTCATAGCAAACCCAATTTCCACTAAAATGTTCAAATGGCAACCACAGAATGAGAGTACAAAAAAACAAACAAAGAAAAAAATAAAAAATAAAATCCATATTAAGGTTTATAAATCATGACAGGGGCTAACTAAAAAAACTTTAAAACAATGGAGCAAACACTGCAAGGGGTGAGGGATATGCTCCATTTTTAAAAGGCTCTAAGTGAACATGTGAAGTGAGTGTTATAGACTGTACTATATATAAATGGACATAACTAACCTGCTTAGCTGCCACGATCCAAACAGGAAGTGAGCATGGGTGCACTTCTGGCTCCATCCTCTCTGGCTCCAATTCACCTTGTAAAGAGAAACTATCAGCCCTCTCTCTGTAACTGCTGCTGTCAGACTCCTCATGTTGGTCTTAAAAGGTTTGTATTAATCAACTTATTTCACTATTTTGTCCATTAGGGTCATTCCACACCATTTCACCAAATGGCCCACGCACTTCCATCTGGTCTCGAGCTGGTCCCTTACTATCATGTACCAACCCTGTGAAGGTTTAGTGATTTTTGATCATTACTTTTCAAGTTACAGCTCATTTAGTGAGGGGAGTATGGGTCAATTTACAGGCCCAAAATCCCATCATTTTTTCTCAGCCGTTTTCACAGATCGATATCTCCGTAAGTATCACACAAAAACAACAAAATGCAACATGGTCCGATTTTCACATGTAATTTATGGCGAGTGGGTAGTGATGAAAAATTTTTGAATAATTTTTATTTGAAAGACCAGAAAAAGACCTTTCATATGGCACAATCAAGTCATGTTCAACAATATGATATTGTCTTCCATAAGTTGTGGACGACACACTGATGTTCAAGACTAAGCAAACGTTACAATAGATTTTGGTGCGCAAACATCTGGAACCAGCCAAGAAGTGAGGACACAGTTCCCTGTCATATTGGGATCACCTGAGCAGGTAAATAAAGTCTTATGGAGCCTTAAATGGAAAGTGCTATGGTTGTCCATTTAAGGGAAATTGCAGGATATGTGGGAAATTATCGCACATAAAAAAATCATATTCATCTTTATTCTGGGGTGAACCTATATAGTTCCAAATGCACATTTTTTTAAAAGTAAAAAAAAAATAAAAATTTTAAGGAGAGCCAGTACATGTTTGGATCACCATGGGACCAAGAGCCGACTCCCAAGAAATTAATGTAGTGCACAGATGACGAAGCGCCTGATTCAAGTTACAAGGCCACAACCCAGTCAACATGGTCAACTCAACCATCTAAAACCAGTCCACCAGGATGCAAAAGCCTCCACAGGTGGAGGAGAATTCTGGTGGTCAAGCTCTTGGGGACTGTCCATGCTGCTGTGACCTCGGCCAGAAAATCCAAAAGCTTTGGGACTGACTGCGGGTTTATGAAGATGTGCCTACCAATAATGATGATGGAAGACATACATGTTCTGTGCTCTGGGTTTTTAAATATCTTGTAACACATCCTGTTGATTCATTCTTGTTCATTCTTCATGTTTGGGAGCTTTAGCTGTTGGAATAAAACATAGTACATGGTCACTGTATACTCGTGTCATTGTGTCAAATGTGAATGTTCAAGATACAATAAAAAATTAAAGGAGCTTCATAAAATACATATGTTTGGTGCCATATGAAAGGTCTTTTTCTGGTCTTTCAAACAAAAATGATTCAATTTTTTTTTATCACTACCCACATGCCATAAATTACATGTGAAAATCGGACCATGTTGCAATTTCTTGTTTTTAACAGGACCCTCACACATAACCCATTTTAAATTTTCAACATTTGGTCATTTCTTTTAACAGTCCTAGTAGAAATCTTGATTCTCAAAAAAAGTTAAGGGTCTCTTAAGTTTTTTTTTTTTCATTTTTAAGTTCATATAAAATGATAATGAGTTGAGATACAAACTTTTGATAGATGTTATTTGAACACAGAGTAGAGGACTACAAGCCTACAAAATTTCAGCCCTCTGTGTGTGACACTTACGGAGATATCGATCTGTGAAAATGACCGAGAAAAAATTATGCGATTTTGGACCCGTAAATTGACACATACTCCCCTCACTAAATGAGCTGTAACTTAAAAAGTAATGATCAAAAATCACTAAAACTTCACAGGGTTGATACATGATAGTAAGGGACCAGCTGGTAATTTTTTCATTTAAAAAAAAAAAACATGATGCATGAGATTATCTGGAAATTTGATGAAATGGCGTGGAAAACCCATAAATCAATTCATAACTCAAAATTTGACACTATAACTACGGCCTCAGTGAGCTTCCTTTGACTAGAGCCATACGTTATGGTTAACGTCACGCTCCCTTATGCCGGATGTACACTGTGTGATATTTTCAATTTTTTCATTCAGACCAAATCACAGGGGTTAAAAGTTCACAGCTCACGATTCATGTGCTCACACTATACGAGACAACGCTCGGATGTCACGTTCCTTGTGCACACTGTCACCCGCCTGCGCACACTGTCACCCGCCTGCGCACACTGCCACCCGCCTGCGCACACTGCCACCCGCCTGCGCACACTGCCACCCGCCTGCGCACACTGCCACCCGCCTGCACACACTGTCACCCGCCTGCGCACACTGCCACCCGCCTGCTCACACTGTCACCCGCCTGCGCACACTGTCACCTGCCTCACGAGAGACGACTGTATTTCAAACAGGTTTGATATTCTTGCAACCTACGACTGCCGATCAGGAGCTGGTCATGAGGTATTAATCGGTTCTTGTTACCCCATGTGTACTACACAAAACGACCAAATCAACCAAAACACACCAAAATCAACTAAAATACACCAAATCAACCAAAACAAACATGGCAACACTAACAGATATAATTCAATATATGTCAGCAGAAATACAGACTATTTAAATGTTTGTGCATTTGTGGATAGAAGAGTTAGAGAGTTTTCTCTTTTATTCATACATACAGTATACATTTACATAATTGTCTTATTTGACACCTGTCTCTTTGTATCTTATACTTTATATCAATTATATCTTTTCTCTTTGTTATTATATTATATTATGATGTGTGAGCTCCTGTGTCCAAGTCATTTCCCATTTGTCCTAGTCTAAGTCTAATTCTTTCATAAAATATATTGTCTTATTCGTTCAGATACACTCTGCAATGTGACTCCACAGTGTTTTAGCTCTGCAGCCAAAGCCTGGCCTGTGATTTGGTGATGAGTGAAGAGCAGAGTGCAGTGGAGACTGGAGGGCTACTTGTGCAGATGTGTGGAGTGCACCTGTATTTAGCCCTCTTATCCCAGACCACACACTGTTACAATGTGGCTCTGACTTCATCCAATCAGCAGCCTCCTCATGAGTGCAGTTCGATTTAGCACAAGCACCTCTCCATGTGATGTGTGCTAATGAGCGTCTGGGATTTCACTGTACGGACAAGTCTGAAAATATCATCAACGTTGGGTGCGCTAACTCTGAATATTAACTCTGATTATTACATTACTCAAGCTGAAAAAATAAAAATAAAAAAATCAGGATTAATTTAACCTTCACTCAGTGTGTTATAAAAGTAGGATCAGAAGAGTCTGCATCTCATTATAAAGTGTGATTTTTAAGGTGCTCTAGATTCTACTGGCTCACTGTACAGTCAGAAAGTGTGTCTGCTGAAGCGGACCACTGGAGGGACTCACCTCTAGGGCTTGTCACTGACTAAAGAAGATCACAGAGGACTAAAGACATAGAGGACTGACTAGTTGACTAAAAGGGGGTGTGGCAAAAGCTCTCAAAACTAAATAAATAACTGGATCAAATATCTCTCTATCTAATCCAAACTACACTTACAAGACCACACCTGCAGGGGGAGTTCATGCACAAACTACTGTTTATGCAGAAAAGAGATTCAATGAAGCTATGTGTTTATATAAAGATGATTAAATTTGTGAATCATAAGTTTAATCTGCCTTTTTTAGATAAATACCAAATCTTTGACTAACTCACTCATTTTGTCTTTCTGCTGTTCCATATAAATACTCATAAATAATTAGGAGATACCTGTGGACTTCTGAGATGCTACAGGCTTTTACAACTTAAGACATTAGACAGAAGAGCTTCCAGAGGAAATACTTTGAGGGAATGTTCTGTAAAAAGTGAGGTCTTTCCTGTTGTGTTCACTGGTGCCTCCTGCAGGCTGCTGTGATGCTGCAGGACACAGCGGAGGGAGGGACACTTTTAGCTCTTCCACAGGATCTGCTGACCCTCCCTGACCAGTCCTCCTGTTACACTGACCTGAGACATTTGACTGAGACACAAAGGACACTGAGACGCACACTGGAAATGTTGCTGAAAAACTTGAATTTCCCTCAGGATCAATAAAGTATCTCTCTCTGTTGATCAACATCATCGACCAGTTAATCAACTAAACGATTTAAGGCCTCCAGCCCTACAGTTTCCAAAGAGCTCTAGTCTTTTTCAGGTTCAGGTTAGATGAAGCTAAGGCTTGTTGTGGAAAAAATTATGTATCTCTTGAAGATAAATAATGAATCAATTTACGAAGCTCGATGAGCTTTTGGAATATTGACCCAAGTATATTCTCGTTACAGCAGATATGGACAGGGCCTAGTCCTGCCCTGACCAGAGCTCCAGCCTCTCTCCAGCAGTATGTCTGAACCACATCTTGCCCCATCTTCCAAGTATCTCCACAGTATCTGCCCCGTATCTCCCCAGAGCATTTGAGCTCTGAGTATTTATACAGAAATACAAGTTACATACATATCAAAGCAGAGTGACATTGCTTTCAGAGGCTGGTGCTAAATGAACAAACAAGTTGAGGACAACAAAAGGTTTCCTGAAGGAGGAGACAGTTGTGTCTGATGAACCTTTACACATGTTCATGACTGCTCTGGTCTCAGGTACAAATCACATTCATTTACACAAAGATAGAATGAGAGAAATCTTTCCACAATCTAAATTTCTATCACAGGATAAATACTAGGACTGGGTATTATTAAGAAATCGTATATCGTATCATGTAATGTGATGATACAGTATCAATATCATCAGCTGCTAGGGCTGGGTATCATTAAGAAGTTGCCGATACAATACATACCTCGATACACAGACCACGATACAATACATATCTCGATACAGTGCACTTTTGATTCGATATGATATATTTCAAATCAATTCAATACGGTTCAGAAAAAATAAAGGCAAAATGATGACTGTGATACTAAAAGTCTTGGTTAACCCTCTTCTTGTGCAAAGTTCATATGAAACACAAACATTTTAATCATCAAAACAGTAAAAATGTCAAATGTGCTGCATAAACAAGTTTCTGTAGCACCGTAACAAAATAATTCTGTAAAATAATACTAATATTTCTGTAGCACTGTAACAAAATAATTCTGTAAAATAATAATACTAATATTTCTGTAGCACTGTAACAAAAATATTTAGTAAAATAAACCCCCCCAAAAAAGCTCTTGGCGATATATTGATACAGCAGCCCATAGGGGTGTGCAAAAATATCGGAATATCGATATATCGTATCATTTAATGTGATGATACAGTATCGATATCATGGGCTACTGTATCGATATATCACCAAGAGTATTTTTAAGTGTGTTTTACTAAATTATTTTGCTACAAAGCTACAGTTTTGTTGCTTATGGAGTGAAAGGAAAGTCATTTATGCAGCACATTTGACATTTTTACTGTTTTGATGATTAAAATGTTTGTGTTTCATATGAACTTTGCACAAGAAGAGGGTTAACAAAGCCTTTTAGTATCACAGCCACAATTTAGCCTTTATTTTTTATTGAACCGTATCAAATCAATTTGAAAAATATCATATCGAATCAAAAGTGCACTGTATCGAGATATGTATCGTATCGTGGTCTGTGTATCGAGGTATGTATCGTATCGGCAACTTCTTAATGATACCCAGCCCTAGCAGCCGATGATATTGATACTGTATCATCACATTACATGATACGATATATCGATATTTCAATATTTCTGCACACCTCTACTAAATACACACCACAGCCAGAAAACTAAATGACTTAACACCTTCTTGTGAGCTGCTGAGATCAACCTTTTGATAAAAAAGATATAATTCAAGTACAATTTTTATTTATTTAGAATTCATTGTGGTGATGTAACTTGCGAACAGCACAGGACCAGGACCAGGGGAGAATGGGCACCAAAACATCCGAACCCTGCTTTATGTGGAGGGTCCACCACTCCATGGTGATCTTATTGCTTTGCCTTAAAGAATGAGTCACAGTAAACAAAATAATTTATTGTATCTGGTTGGACAAAAAACAGAGAATCAGACTGAGCAGCTTGGATTCTTTAATATCACTCTAATTTCACTCTTAAGAAAATGCACAAAATAAAATCAATTTTCTGTCACAATAATTTCCCAGCGAAGGACGTCCCACTGTAAACAATAACAGCCATAATCACAGAGACACGTCATTTTACACCAGCAAAGCAAAATGCTGCTGTGTTCAAAGTGTCAAAGGCAGTGAAAAGTGATGCAAAATAATACAGATACAAATATGATCTTTCAAACAAGACACAGAGAAAATATTTCTGCACTTGAGTGGTTTGTTTTACTGTAACTGCAGCATTTACAGGCACGCTAGCATGAGCATGATTAACTACAATATCATCAGATTAACATCAGTGAAATAATCTCTCTCAAAAACAGAGATTTTTACATCTTTTTTTTTTACAGAATTTCTAAAACAGTAGTTAATGCAGCATTATTTTCACCAATTCATTAAAAAATGACACAATTCAAATCAGTTGTGTTCCTGTTTTACAGTTTTGCAGCTGATGGCATCTACATTTCCTGGCCTGATGCTAACTGTAGGCACTGCTCTGTCTGAGGCTTTATACACGCATCAAGAACCTCGGACTTCAGATCATTGCGCAATTCATACTGGGAAGGATTTTCTGAAAAAGTGAGCATCAAACCTCCATGTTTGTTTTCCCAGTGGGATGTGTCTATTGACAAAGTCGATCTTTTCAAGTCTTTTGAACCATATCACTTTTGTTTCTGGTTCTGATATTGTCATATTTTAGTTTTGGGATTCGGACATCCTTAATTGTGTGGTTGTTGGATCCTAACAGTGGAAAACAGCTTGAGAAATGTTTGTAAACTCCATAAATGCAAAAGTGAATCAGATGTGTGTGGCTCAAACCTCTGTTCAAACTGTTTCTCTTCCCAACGGAATTGAAAAATAGTGAAAGGCAAAGGTGATGGGCAGGATTGATCCACAGGAAGGATGAAAAAGGAAACCTTTGACTGTCTAAATAATCCCGAGATTGCAGAGAACATTTTGTTTGTGGAGCGACAACATAGCGGGATCTTGTTTGTTAAGTGAGAGGTGCAGAAGACAAACAGACTGAGCTGCACTTTCTTGTTCTTGTAGTTTCACAGCAACATCACGTCTTGGTCTCTTTGCAGTGGAAGGTGTTTCTTGGTGAACAGTTGGTGTCTTTCACTTTGGCGTTAACTTTTTAAATTCGTAACCGAGGCTGAGCGAGAGATCGGGATTTTGCTTTGTTGGCGCTCCACATACAAAATGTTCTCTGCAAACTCAGGATGATTTCTAACAAGACAAATGTTTCCTTTTTGGTCCTTCCTGTGGATCAATCCTGCCCATCGCCTTCACCTTTCACTATTTTTCAATTCCTTTGGTATGGAGTAAGAAAGCTGTCAAAAATATTCGTGCGCATAAAATAGAAATCCGTGCGTATTTGGGAAATCCGTGCATATTTGGCTGTAGTTGCGCATAAAATAAATATTTGTAAACTCTCAAATGAGTCCAGTCGTACATAAAATATATTGTGTGTATTTTATCCATCAGAATACGAATTGAAAAATTACGACGTCATGAATTACAATCACGAAAAGAAAATTTACGATTACGCTTTCATCAGTACGAATACGAATTCACAGATGGAACTTTACTGTCAAAAATACGTCATCACTTCACAGACATTATTCATTGAGCAGAAGAAACATCGATCAAGATCAAGACTGCACATGCTCAAGTTTGTAGCAGAGGGTAAAAACAGAGTAATAGCACAAGAAGCTACAACAGCGACCAACAAGTGGGTTAATTAAAATCTATTGTAAAAATGTCTTGAATTCGGGAACCGAACGCTGCTGTATAATATTGTGTAGAAACACCTCCTTTGAACGGGAAATTGCACCTATATGTTAGATAACATAGTGGAGCCAGTTGGCAACATCCGACGTAACGTTATCCCAGGGCTAATTAGCAAATATCAGCTTCTCTGTATGTTTAGATTAAAACATTCACGACTACAGCCACAGCGAGCATCAGTCAGTCTTCACTTCAGCTGCATTTCTCGCATGAAATGCCACCAAAAGTTCCTCGGGACGCTGAAATGTCCCAGTTTACACCAAACACTACCAAACTGTCCTGGTTACGACGTCACAGCTAATGAAATGTTACACATTACAGTTTAATGCAGCTTCCAGCAACAATTAATGTTCGTGTTTACAGGCAACACCTTGGTATGTTTACAGTATTTACCGGTAAGTATAACGTCACAGTGACGTGGATGGATTTGCTCATTATAACCCATTATAACTCATGAAAAAACCATTGTCTGAAATGCAGCTGAGATGAAGACTGGCTGATGCTCGCTGTGGCTGTAGCCGTGAATGTTTTAATCTAAACATACAGAGAACCTGATATTTGCTAATTAGCCCTGGGATAACGTTACGTCGGATGTTAGCCAACTGGTTACCACTATGTTATCTAACATATAGGTGCAATTTCCCGTTCAAAGGAGGTGTTTCTACACAATATTATACAGCAGCGTTCGGTTCCCGAATTCAAGACATTTTTACAATAGATTTTAATTAACCCACTTGTTGGTCGCTGTTGTAGCTTCTTGTGCTATTACTCTGTTTTTACCCTCTGCTACAAACTTGAGCATGTGCAGTCTTGATCTTGATCGATGTTTCTTCTGCTCGATGAATAATGTCTGTGAAGTGATGACGTATTTTTGACAGTAAAGTTCCATCTGTGAATTCGTATTCGTACTGATGAAAGCGTAATCGTAAATTTTCTTTTCGTGATTGTAATTCATGACGTCGTAATTTTTCAATTCGTATTCTGATGGATAAAATACACACAATATATTTTATGTACGACTGGACTCATTTGAGAGTTTACAAATATTTATTTTATGCGCAACTACAGCCAAATATGCACGGATTTCCCAAATACGCACGGATTTCTATTTTATGCGCACGAATATTTTTGACAGCTTTCTTACTCCATACTTTGGGAAGAGAAACAGTTTGAAAAGAGGTTGCAGTCACACACATCTGATTCACTTTTGCATTTATGGAGATCACAAACAAATTTCTTGAGTCGTTTTCTGCTGTTAGGATCAAACAACCACACAACTACAATGTTCGAATCCCAAAACTAAAATATGACAATATCAGAACCAGAAACAAAAGTGATATGGTTCAAAAAGACTTGAAAAGATCAACTTTGACAATAGACACATCCCACTGGGAAAACAAACATGGAGGTTTGATGCTCACTTTTTTGGAAAATCCTTCCCAGTATGAATTGCACAATGACCAGAAGTCTGAGATTCTTGATGCATCTATTAGACTTTAATCTGAGCTTCATTTAACATAATCTGACCAGGAGCTAGTTTAGAGCTGGTTTACCTGAACTCCAACAGGTGAGCAGATTTGTGCTGTTAAACAAGTCAAACACATAAAAACACATAAAACTACAGTCACAAGATAGCTAGCATTAGCCAACTATTTTCAGTTTTTCACCTTTTTGTTGAAAATCAAACTCTGAATCAGGATTATGAACACTCGTATTCATCACAGACTCCTGAAAATGTGTGGTTTACATCCATTTAGTTTTTTCAGACAATCTTAAATGTATATTGACAGTGTTTGCTAACGTGTGCATTGTATCACCATGGTAACTCCTAAATATTCCACCATTAGAGATTCACATAGAACACCCCCGGCGCGATGTCACTGCAAAGTATGAAAATAACTCCATAGAAGACAACAATCATGACTTTATAAATAAATATTGTTGTCGATATTCATAATTTTTTCCTTAATAGCACAAAAAATCTAGTTATTTCTTTATCCTGGCAGAGAAGATGTTCAATTAGTTCCAGTAATTACAAAGATAAAAACCATAAACCAAGTCAACAAATCTACAGTGTGACAGTTCCACAGCAAACTCCAGCTGAGACTCTGAGCTGTCGTCCACCTTAAGAAGATTCTGAAGAGCTGATGTTACACAGAGTCTCTTCAGTCAAACCAGTGGAGAGTGAAAGACGCATAACACTACATTTAAAGATAATGTAAAGTATTTGGATATTATTACATAGTAATACAAATATTTGTCAAGTAATGATCAGCAGTGTATTGGCATGTTCCACGGCTCTTTGTTTACTACATTGTTTTTGCTAATGTATCTGTTAGTGTTTTGCACTATTGTTTCAAACATGACACATTTTCATAGTTGCAGTTGCTTTTTTTTTTTTTTTAAGAAAGGGTATTACACTTCTGTGGGGTTTTAACTGTAACACATCATATGTTTAGATCACCTTTTACCTTGTATTGTTTTGAAAATACTTTCAATAGGTTTAATTTTCATTTGACGCTCCCTCCCTTTGCCCTTCATGCTAAGTCACTCCCCCTTCAGAGCAGTATTACAACACAATCAGTGTGCATCCCGCTAAAGAAACGACTGCACCTCGCATCAGGTTTGTCAAGTTGTAGTGCATTGTTCTGTATCATGCTTTTATATATTTGTGGAGAATTGTTGGGAGGAGCATGGGAGACGTGGACTTGGGGGCTTTGAATAGAATCACACTGCTCATCCTGAGGAGGGTTTGAAAAGAGGCCAGGAGAGATCACTAGATGTCTGAAACATGTATGGATGGCATATAAAACCTCTTCAAGCATGTTTTCATGATGACACAACATTATAACATGATAGAAAGCTCCAAAATCATAAATACCCCCTCTTTAATATTCTATCCCAAGCTCTATTTCAAACTATGGGCAGTTTAGAGGTCGTGATGTCCATAAATTCAACATATATGATGTACCCGTATATATTTTCTCAGTAATGTGTCATTTCACTAGAGTAGTTTATGAAAACTTGAGCCTTGTCAGTCTTTGGTTTGTATAAAAAAGTCATTCTTGGTCCTCGTTGATGTCCAGGGGTCCGCGGTTTGGGGGCAGAGCCGGGCTGATCCTCTGCCATCGATGAGGAGGCCAGATGATGTGAGACGCTCGACCGTGAAGAAGTCCAACAGAGACCTGGACAAACAAACAGGGCATGAACTTCACTTGAGTCGACTCTCATCACTGGGTATGTTCACCTGGACAGTATAAATCAGACAACACAATAATTAGATCTGATTTCTGATGAGTGGTTGCAAAAATACCTGGTGACCCACCAGGTAAGGATTTCTGTAATATAACGGTCAATAAAACAGTATGTATATATATTTATATATATATTTATATGTATATATATATATACACACACACACACACATACACACACACATATATAAATATATATATATATATATATATATATATATATATATATATATATTATATATATATATATATATATATATATATATATACATACACACATACTGTTAATAAAACAGTATATATATATATTTATCTGATTTATAGAATTATCCAATTATATATATATATATGTGTGTGTGTATATATATATATATATATATATATATATATATATATATATATATATATATATAATTGGATAATTCTATAAATCAGATAATGATCAGGTTTTGGTGTGTAATCTAATAACAGTTTCACTCCTGTATCTGTATATTGTAATTTAATTTTACAGTTACACATGAATCCTGACAGTGAATGACAAATACTGAACAGTGAATAGATTTAGAAAGTCCAAAAGGATATGGTTTATATTAGTAAATATATGTGTACCGGCCCAAAGCTGTTGCTGTCCAGACTGTGTCCATGGTGATCTCCTTCAATCCAGAAATGTCCATCAGGAACTTTGACGTATCGATTCTTATACCCCAGCGTTCTAAAGGGAATTTCAACAGAGAAGAATATTATAATCAAAAACAATAAAATAGGCAAGCAAAAAATATATATAAAATAAATCATCATCAGGTCTACTCCTGGTCTAAACCAGGACTAAACCAAATCTAAAGCATCTCTGACAGATATGGACCACTGAAAACCCCAAAAAACCTAGAAGAGCTATATTGACTAAACCAGGTCTAAACAAGGACTAAACCAGGTCTAAACAAGGACTAAACCAGGTCTAAACAAAGACTAAACCAGGTCTAAACAAGGACTAAACCAGGTCTAAACAAACCAGGTCTAAACAAGGACTAAAGCAGCTCTGATAGAACCTGAACTCTCCTGACCACAAACACTTTTTGGAGATGTTTGTGTGAATTATCATCATTGCATTTTCCAATTTAGAAAGAAAAAGTCAAGGAAAAATGCTTGATAAGTTTCTATAATTTCATCACATTGGCATCTTTTTTTTTTTTTTTTTTTATAATTTGTAATTTATTCAGTGCTTTTTTGTCCACATACATCATAATATACATGTTCTTCCCCCCAGAGGAGGTGCTTCAGAGTTCCTTTGGCTTGGCATTTCCAGCAGTTTTCTGAGTCTTTAAGCTTGAGTCTAAATAACCGTGATGGAGTCCAATAGAAGCAATTCAGGATTTTAAAATTAATTAACTTGATTTTCACATATCTAGACAGTTTATTTGTGTTTTCATTTTATTCCAGTCTTTGTCTGTCAGATTAATATTAAGATCTGAAGACCAGATTGTTTTTAACGTGTAGAGCATCGGATGCTTATGTTGAAAAATATGACTGTAATAAAAAGATGCCTCATGTCCCAGTCCCATTTTTTTTATTATATGTGATAGAAGAGTTGACTGTTGAGGGGGAGAGTGATTCCAATAACTGTATTAAGTAGACTTCGAAGTTGCAGATACTTCCATAAATAATTTTTTGGCAAATTATATTCAAGTGTCAGTTTTTCAAATGATTTCAATGCATCTCCCTCATACAAATCTGCAAGTTTAACAATTCCCGTGGTGAGCCAATCCTTCCACACAAAACACTGTTTATCTATTAAAAGCTTTGGATTGTTCCAAATACAAGATTCAGTATTAAGATGTACATTTAAATTAAATATATGAGAAATCTTTTTCCATACATTAAGGAGATTTGCTATAATGGGATGGGACTTAATCTGAGGGGTCTTTTTAATTGCTAGAGCATCTATTGGATTGAGTGGAGAGAACAATTTAGACTCTATTCCCATCCATGGAGGGGCTCGTTCAGGTGGCAATGCCCATTGAGCAATGTGTCTCAGACAGAAGACATAATGATAAAGAATTAGTTTAGGGAGGCCCAAGCCTCCATTGGCATCTTTAAAAATGTTGTTTGACGACTGAGACAGGAACAGGGTCAGAGCTTGGAATTTTCTAATTCTAAATGGCAGAATATGTCCATTTCATCTCTATCAAAAGAAAAGTGAAGAACAGTTTGATTGGCTCGGGCTGAATCAAAGGTCAGGACAATCTGAAGCGACTGAACATTTGTACAAACTGGTGGAATTTTATTTTACTTTTTTTTTATCAAGCAAGAAATTGAGTTTTAAAACATTCCCACAATATGTATAATATTTTATATTTGTCTGTGATCTGTAAAGATGGAACCAGTTAACTGCCTCTCTCTTCTCTCACACCGACTAACTCACACTCCTCTTTCACGAGATTTATTTTATTTATTTATTTTTTTTTATTTATTGGTGATTGATAACTTAAAGGGCCCATATTACACCATATTACTCAGTTGTGATGTCATGTGTTAATACAGGAAGTGCTCCACTGTGTTTAAACGTCACTAGAAACATCTGGGTGATTTCAGCCCTGCAGTTGCCAATCTCTGAACTAAAGATAAAAGAAGCTGTTCACCTGAAAACTACCCCTTCATGACATCACAAGGTGGACCAGAGCATCTTGAGCTTTGGAGATGTACACAGACTAATAATAAAGGATTTCTGTGTGAATGTCTTTGAGAAGGTAACAGCAAATCAACAGCTCACAAAAGTCAAATTTAAGTAAAGTTATATTGAATGTAATTGTATGTACAGCCCTAATGTTCCTCTATTCAATAAACGTGCAGGACACTCAGCTCCCGTGTGTCCAGCTTTGTCCTGTGTGAAACAAAAGTGCACAGTGAGACACAGAGGCAGCGCAGGCTCAGGTCACGAACCTGATGAAGTCTCCCTCGAGGCCGATCACCCTCTTGATGATCTTCTGTTGTGGGTTCCTAGGAGATCTGCAAAAATAAATATTGAAAAAATAAAATATTAATAACATTAATAAATATTATAGGTCACTTTACAAAATTAAGGAGACAAAATGAAGCTTATAGATAAACAATGTCAGCATATTTACAATTGTTGCCGACAAGATAGTTTTCCTCATGGATTTGTGTGTACATATACAGACTGCAGTTTCACTACACTGGTCATATTATTATTATTAATCCTGTCAAATCTTCCTTCAGTAGAGGAATCTGTCTAAATGTCTTTATATTACACAGCATTGACTCTTGTGAGCTTTAAGAGTGTTATAATGTCGTTTCCTCATCACAAACAGACCTGGACTTGGGTTTTGTTTCATTCACACGTCTGACCACTTTGTGATGTCATGAGGTGGTAGTTTTCAAGTGAACAGTTCCTTTCAGTAGAGATTGGCAATTCCAGGGCTAAAATCATCCAAATGATTCTGATGGTGTGTGGAGTTTAAAAACACAGTGGAGCGCTTCCTGTATTACCACATGACATCACAAGATGAAACAGAGTGTTTTCTGTTTGAGAGAAGAACTCAGTTTAAAGGGCCCATCTCATGCAAAATAACTCTTTTCACATTGTATCTTATACATATATACACGTCACGTGGGAGGGGGGCAGAAATACACTGCAATTTGTTAAACAAATGCAGAATCAATCTAAAAAACACTTTGGCGACATATACAAGGCCTACACATCTCTCTTAGAAGGTAGAAAGCTCTGAAAAGTTGATTTTGCATGAGATGGGCCTGTTAAGTGTGCAGGATTTGGATATTTAAAATGGGTTTAACTCACACAAAACACATGAGTTGTGTTTTGTGTGAATGAAACAAAACACAACTCTATAGTCCAAAGAGATTAATTTGGTCTTCTGATATTTTATGTTATTAGATTCTTTTTTCAGACCAAGAGTTTTGTTTCATACCTGACAGTATCAATAGTGAGAAGTTGAAACTGTCAGGTATGAAACAAAACTCTTGGTCTGAAAAAAGAATCTAATAACATAATACACAACTCTGTCTGTGATAAGGAAACATTAGAACACAAATCTGAAAACAGAGTAATATGGCCCCTTTAAGGTACACTTTATTGTACCCATAATTAAATTTGTCCTCTGCATTTGACCCATCTTTTAATACAACTGGAGCGGCCTGTCAGAAGAGCCCACAGGGAAGGAAACCACAGAGACATGAGGAGAAAAGCAGGGAGTCAAACTTGGTAAGTTTTTGCTGTGAACCCCTCAGCGACTGTGCCACCAGTCTATTATCGCTTCTTTCAGGGATGTTTTATTTTTGTAAATCCTTTTACAGACCTAAACATCACAGCCTCATCACCAATACATCAGTTTCATTATTCCTTCAAATAAAAACAACAGGTGCATGTCTAAACTTTTAATAGACATCATTATGATCTATTCGTCTCAACATCTGGACACATCTGATTTTAGTTGACTTCATCTGCACCTGCAACATCTGTCTGCACATCTTTGTTCAAACTAGAATGGCCACTTTTTACGGGTAGCTCAACAACTCAAGTACGAGAAGAGCACCGCTGTCGCCTGTGGTCAGGTTTAGCTCCAGACGGTCATTTCTGATTTATTTGGGGCAGAATAAACTGAGAATAGAGTTTTTGTGTTGATACCAGAAGGAGAGGGTTTAAAGCAGCAGATGTCCAGTCCCAGTGCACGTTACGACGAGCTTCAAAACCAGTGTAAAACGTGAAATGTGTTTTTTCAATCACTCTGTGCAAGTCACAACAAAATCATAAAACCAGATGTTTCTTTCTAACGTAGGATCAGGCGATTTGGTAATAAAAAATCGAACTATGGTCTGATCCTGAGGCAGTCTGCTCTTTTGGTGAAATTAGTACATTTTCAAGCTCCCACTCTTTCTGTTGGTCGCCTCAGTCATGCTCGGAGTGAGTGACAGGTGGATTTGACCAATCACAGTGAAGTGTGGCTCTCAGAAAATGTTTAGTTTGCCCTTAAGCCATCACTGTGTTGTCTTAATACCACATAATATCTGGCTCCAATTCACTTTGTATTGAAAAAACTTGCTGCAACTGCTGCTGTCAAACTCCTCATTTTGGTCTTAAAATGTTCATATTAAGCCGCTCTATGCTCATTTACACCTGGAGTCTGTGAGCAGGTTGGTGTAAGCTGACAGTAAATGTTATGTAGATAAACTGACCTGCAAATGAATGAAAACACAGATTACCTGGGGTCATATCATTCAAATGCTACTTAAAAAAAACAGCATAGACATACACACATGTATTCTCCACCGCTCCCCTTAGCCCCTCCCACCAGGACTGCACGATATAAGAAAAAGATCAAAGATTTGATTAACTTGTTTTCTGTTGTGAAAACTATAGACTTAAGCAAACTTTACTGATCCGCAAGGGGAATTATTTGGACAAAGTAGCTCACATAGCAAGTAGCATAAATAGCAAAAGTAACAAGAGTCTGGTGTCAAATAAGGCAATAATTAAACAATTATATATGTACAAGTAAAACAAAAATTTTGAAATATAGTAATACAATATATATATATATTTGGGCTCTAAAGGAGGTGGGTATAACTTAACCATGTGTTTGTCTCCAGTAGATTACACTACTGTAACGGCCTCTGACTGGCCTCTCTAAACGAGCTGTGAGACACTGCAGAACATCCAGAACGCTGCAGCTCAGGTCCTGACCAGGAAGTCAGGACAAATGTGTCCTGTGCTCAAGTGTCTGCACTGCCCCCTGTGGCTCAGAGACTTTAAAGTGGCTCTGCTCGTGTACAAGTCTCTTGCACAAGTCTATGGTCGAGCACCAAAGTCCACGTGTGACATGTTAGTGCCGTTTGAAACATCTGCACTGTGAGAAGCTCAGGGACTGACCTCCTGCTGGTGCTCAGACTCAGGAAAAACTCAAAACTCTAAACACTCAAGCTCAAAACGGTTCTGTTTAGCTGCATTTGACTGAAAGGTTTCCATTCTGCACTCTTCTCTCTCATTTAATCTCTCTCTCTCTTTAATAATTTCATGATGATTAACTCTATTTTAATTTGTTTGTATTGTGTTTTAATGTAGTTCTGTAAAGTACTTTGAATGACTGTGCCTTGGCTTTGGAGGCCTGAGGAGATGAGGCTCGAACCATCAGGATCATCTTTAAATCACTTCTTAAAACTCATTTTTATCAGCTGACCTTCATTTAGCTGGTTTTAGCTTGATTAGCTTTTCCTTAATTATTTATTTTGATTCCGTTTCTTTTTATTTGTTTTCTTATAATGAATTGGAGTGTTTGCATCATTGTCTGTTTTAGAGCCTTCTGTGTGTTATTTTGATGCTTTTTGTGTTGTTCTTTGCTGCTTGTACAGACCTTTATAAGCCTTGTCTTTAAAAGTGCTTAATAAATAAAGATTTATAATAATAATAATAACAATAATAATAATAATTATTATAATAATAATTATTATTATTATTATTATTATTATTGCCTGACCTATTGCAACATTTGAATATACTTTAATACACACAAACACACACACAAACACACACACACATGCACACACACACACACACACACGCACACACTCTACATCAGTAAAATCCTGCCCATCTCATCTGTGTGCAAACTTATTTAGAGATCAGCCACTTGTTTGTCAAACATTTGAAAACCTGTTAGAATCTCTTGTTAAATGATTCCAGTGTCTCAGCAACAGAAAATGCAATACCAACTATCACACCCGTTTAAAACTGGACTTTTATTCTCCCAAAATCTCCACAATATTTTTGTCAACCCGAAACCACTCTTCACTTCCTATTTCCAGACTCGTGTGCAAACCCTTCAGATCCGTACAGACCAACTCTCTCTCCTCCTCTCCTCTCCTTTCTTCTCTCTGCTCCCTCTTCTCTTCTCCTCTCCTCCCTCTCTGCTGCTTCTCCTCTTCTCCCTCTCCTCCTCTCTGCTCTCTCTCCTCTCCTCCCTCTCTACTGCCTTTCCTCTCTGCTGTCTCTCCTCTCTCCTCTCCTCTATGCTGCCTCTCCGTTGCTGTGGGGACAGAGCTGGCTCAGGCTTTGACTGACACGTCTCTCGTCCAATGAGCTCCCTCCCTGTGCCTGGCTGCCGGCTGCTGATTGGCCATGTGTCTGAGGAGAGGCACAGGGGCTGTATCAGCGTGTGGGTTATAGCGATGCGTTTCTCTGCCACTTTGTGTGTGTATTTAATTGAGTGATGGATGTCCTCCTATTCTCCGGCAGCGGATCTTTGCATTTTTGAGCTGCCTTTGAACGCATCTCTAGTCCTGCTGATGCGTTTCGGAGAGACATTAAAGGGAATCTAGGAAATTTCAACCTCTGAGTCAAACATTCTTGGCTCGGCGTGGATGTTAACATGCAGTACGGCTTGTCTGTATTCTACAGTGGACAAATTCAGGTTGAAAAATGCAGTAAGGATGCAGTGATGGAGGGATTAGCAGCTGAGAAGTGAGAGGAGAGAGAGAGAGAGAAAGAGAGGGAGAGGAAGAGGAGGACGCCGCATGGATCTTCTGGTGAGTGCGTTTTTCAATGTCTTTTTCAGGCAGATTTTTGCGCTATGGTCCTTTCCAACTCGAGAGGATTTTTGACGCAGACCCAAGCATGATTTCACTTCAGAATTTTGACAGGTGACGAAATAATCACTATAAAAAAAACAAACAAACATATACATAAAAACTAGGAAAGCTACCAGGTGTCATTTTGTTAAGTGAGCAAATTTTTTTTAGAAGACGGTCTTCCAAAATGAAACAAACTCCATCATTCCTTAAAAGAGAAGCTGATAGAATGCTGTAGTTGCCATTTGAATCGAAAGGGTGCAAATACAGAAGAGAAGAAAGGAGTTTTAACAAATACAGTAAAGCAATGATGTAAGAAAAATACATCTCAAATCTTATATCTCAGAAAGAAATCTCCAAAAAATCATAAAAATGAAATAATAAAAAATGAAATTGTAGCTAAATTTCTGGCTGCAAAGTGTGAGAACAAGAAGAGTATTTCGAGTCTTGTGGCTTTGATTTGCTCTGCGTCGCTCCACAGGTTATTGGCCCTATAGGCAGAACAGAGCAACAAGCTGGAACAGTGTGAGCTCCAGCAAATGACAGTGTGCATAAAAAGATATGAGCAGGTGTCTCGTCAGCAAAACAGACAAGCCACAAAATATCTCCAAGCAAAAATATACGAAGAAGAAATCACAAAAAGGAGCAACTACGGACAACAGCAAACAGGAGCTGAAGTCCTTCATAATCGTCTCATCTAGTGAGGAAAGACAGAAAGCACAATATGTAGAATCTGAAGGAGATGAGGTGGGAGATCAACATTATATACGCTGTTCAAAAGTGGAGCATGGAGATGAGATGACTGAATGTTCCACAGTATGGCATTAAACTTGTATCTTGCATTATTGAAGTACATGCATTGTTACAGTGAGCGGGATTTCCTCTGCACAGATCTGACTGTAACTTGACCAGGTGCTGCCACATATTGTTTCCATGGAGATGAATAAGACTTATGCCATACTGTGGAACTTTTCAGGCAAAATGATGAAGATTTCTGCCATTGCTGCCATTTTAGCATCTTAATATTGTCACTTCTGGCTGTATACAATATCTTATATATAAAAATACTGTGTTAACATCAAGTAAAGTGAGGTAATGAGAGAGTAATAAGATATTGTTATGGTTAATATTTATGGTCCAGAGTTCACATGTTGGAAAGAGGAAAACCGTCTGGATTTGAGTGAGTTTAATAAATGGTGCTGTCTAGACGACTGGGTCAGAGCATCTCCAAAATACCACCTCTTGTTTGGGGTTTCCAGTCTGTAGTCCACATCTACCAGAGGGGATTTAGTCTTGATTTAGTCCTGGTTTAGTCCTGGTTAAGTCCTGTTTAGCCCTAGTTTAGTCTGTCCTGGTTAAGTCCTGGTTAAGTCCTGGTTTGGTCCTGGTTTAGTCAGGGTTTAATGCAGTTCTTGGGATCTTCCTGGTCAGCAGTATTCAATAATTGACCCAGTTTAGTCCTGGTTTAGTCCTGCTTTAACCCTGAGTTAGGCCTGCTTGAGAGGGGGTTTTCTTGTGGGGTGTTCTCAGTCAGCAGTGGTCATGGCTATTAAAGATGCTTTAGTTCTGGTTTAGTCCTAGTTAAGCGCAGACCTTGTGGGGTGTTTGCAGCGGTCTCTATCAAAACTGATCCTAGGCAAAAAAAACGAGTCACTACACACAGTGAGTACAGGCTGAAGAAGTTAATACTGATTTAAATCTGAAGCTGTCATCTTATTGTCTAGTAGAACTGTGTTTGTAAAGTTAAGCCTTATTCCAAAATAATGCACAATTTCTAATATTTACTGCCATAACTCTTACTTATCGCTACTTGATTACAAGTACAGTACGGCATTAAACTGTTTTCCATGGAGACAAGCAGGTGTCTTAAATTCATGAATTCCCTCCACAGAATTGAAAACCACTGATACAAAACTGGTCAGACTGACATTGTGTCCTTGCAGAGACAAAACATTCACCAGTTTCATTTAGATTTGTCTGATTCCTGCAGACCTGTAACGCACACGCCCAGATATCATCACCTTCAGACCACTTCCACAGTCTGATTAAATCCAGCATAAATTCTGATTTGTTTGACGGACGAGTATCTGTCACAGTTTATCACCACGACGATTAGTTTGTGAGAAGTCGTCCCTGGAGCAGCCGTTTCAAGTCTGCGGCGCTGTGGAGAGAGATAATGATTCTAATAGAACGCTTTGATAAGCAGCCTTCATCTGGGTTTACTGTGGGGGATGTGTGCTTTCAAATGACTTCACAATATGGATCTAATTCATTCCAAAAACACACCTGTTTGCTCTGGCATTTAAAGTTGGACTATGTCACTTTTCTGGTGAGTAGTCCATCACCTGCTTGTTTCCATGGAGAACTTACTGGTTTTCCTGAAATTTTTTACGGTAAGGCATTAAACGTACCTGACCAGTCAACAGTTTAGACATGTTTTCATTCAAGTTTCTTCTTTATTTCCATGATTATTGACACTGTAAATTCTGACCAAAGACATTAAATAAAACATGTGGATGTAGTAAACAAAAGACAAACTCTAAATAACTCCAAACTTCTTTTAGTTTTGACAAAATTTAAAAACGCCTTTACCCTTTGCCCTTTGAACCCTGCTTTGCTCTTCTGGCATTTCATGACCCTGACATGGCACAGCTGTGAAGTGAAAACCATTTCAGGAGACTTCATCATGAAAATCCTTGAGAGAAATATCAACAAAGCAAAGGGCGGAAGGTTTGAATATAAAAGATATATTTTTTAAAAATGGTTAGTTGATTTTTTTTCTTTGCTGAATAATTCCAGATATTTGACTTCATATATCTGGAGTTTGTAGAAAGTAGAAAACACAAACACAAATGAGAAGGAAACTTTTGACTGGTAGTGAACCTATCTCTATGGAGACATCACCGGGTTAAGTTACAGGTCAGATCTGTAAAGAGGCGAGCCCACTCACAGTAAGAAGTCATGTTTCTCAAGATGCTTCTGAGCAAATAAAATATTAAATGCAATATAGACATTTTTAATGTCATACTGTGGAACAACCAAGCCAATAAAATTACATCTCCATGGAGACCAGCAGATGGCAGACACTCCACCAGAAAAAGTTCCATAGTGTACGTTTAAATTGATTGATAGCGTCACATTTGTCTCAACCAAGATAGATATATTTCATGTCGTAATGTGGAATATTTCAGGCAAAGCAATAACATCTCCATGGTGACAAGCAGGTGACTTGTTTCAGAACATTACCTTTTATTTCAAACTAAATTATTTGCCAATGGGTTAAGATTATTACATCTCCTAACCATTCAGAAAAGTCATACAACCAGAGAAAAAACATTTGTCACATAAGTAATTCAGTCTGATCTAGTTCAAAATACTTAAATGTGGATTCCAATGACAACTGTGAATGCACATGGTTCCAGACAGACAGGGCCAGATGTTCCGCAGTAAATCTTTCAGAGTCTAATAAGTTTTGATGACTGGTGTAAAAGTGTCTCTACACACTACAAAACTGTCCACGTTTTAGCACGCACATTCATCTGCCCATCACACACACTCATCTGCACCTTACACACAGTCATCTGCCCATCACACACACTCATCTGCACCTTACACACAGTCATCTGCCCCTTACACACACTCATCTGCCCCTTACACACACTCATCTGCCCCTTACACACACTCATCTGCTCCTCACACACACTCATCTGCACCTTACACACACTCATCAGCACCTTACACACAGTCATCTGCCCATCACACACACTCATCTGCTCCTCACACACACTCATCTGCACCTTACACAGTCATCTGCCCATCACACACACTCATCTGCTCCTCACACACACTCATCTGCACCTTACACACATTCATCTGCCCATCACACACACTCATCTGCACCTTACACACAGTCATCTGCCCCTTACACACACTCATCTGCACCTTACACACAGTCATCTGCCCCTTACACACACTCATCTGCTCCTCACACACACTCATCTGCCCCTTACACACACTCATCTGCTCCTCACACACACTCATCTGCACCTTACACACAGTCATCTGCCCCTTACACACACTCATCTGCTCCTCACACACACAGTCATCTGCCCATCACACACACTCATCTGCACCTTACACACAGTCATCTGCCCCTTACACACACTCATCTGCTCCTCACACACACACTCATCTCCTCCTCACACACACTCATCTGCCCCTTACACACACTCATCTGCACCTTACACACACTCATCTGCACCTTACACACACTCATCTGCACCTTACACATAGTCATCTTCCCCTCACACACACTCATCTCCTCCTCACACACACTCATCAGCTCCTCACACACACTCATCTGCCCCTTACACACACTCATCTGCACCTTACACACACTCATCTGCACCTTACACACACTCATCTGCACCTTACACACACTCATGCTCACTGTACCTGCTCGTCTCCATGGAGATGTTATTGCTGTAGCTGGAATGTTCCACCGTATGGCATTAGCTTAATCTATAGTAGATTTTTTCAAATACATGTTAAGCTTGAAAAACTTTCATTGTGTGAATGTGCTCAACTCTCCACAGATCTGAACCTTGGCCAGGTGACGTCACATGCTTGTTTCCATGGAGATAGTTCATGCCATACTACGTAACATGGGCAAAGCAATAACATCTACCCTTCCCCAGAAAAGTTACATAATGCATCTTTAACAGCATGAAACTCCCAGGGAAATAGTACAACTGAAGTGTACATTTTCTTTTAATCTAGGGTGACCATATTTCCGTTTGTGAAAACCCAGACACCTTACCGGGGGTGGGAGTGGGGCCTCGACATTGAGCTACTCTCACCTCGCAAACTGTACACATGACCTCCCACTTGTCCCGACCAGGATGGAAAACCGGGAATTTCTTGTACAAGTCATTGTTAAATGCACATTTGCACTTCAGCATGTTGCAGACTGACCGACTGTTTGTGTCTCGCTCCTTCTGAGTCACAGAGAGACGCTCAATTGAATGGCCCCAGTGAACGGTAATGAAAACCTGAACATTCCCATCACTTAAAAAAATCAAAACCCGGACGGCCTGGACAGGATGCCAAAAATGGACATGTACGGGGAAAAACAGTCATTTGGTCACCCTGTTTTAATCACAGAGGCCCAAACCAGACAACTGACAAACTTGATATCCAACAAGAACAAGTACTACTAAATGGGCTAAATGATAAAAATAATAAACATTTGAACAGTCTTTTGTTTGACTACATTTACTTGATTAAAGAAGCAGGACTAAAACTAGGCCAAAACAAGTGAAGAATTATTGACCAAATCTTGATTAAAAGTAAAAGCAGGTTGTAAGAATGCCTGTTCCCAGCGCAGCCTTTCAAACAGATGATGTTATTATGTGAGCTTGTACAGGTAAACAGGAGAGTATGAGCCCCTGATTAAAACCAGCTCCAGGGACCCAGACGAGCTTTAGACTGAATGCTAATGCCGCCATCGCTAACCAGACGAGCTAACAGTCACATGGGAGCGCTTTAATAGTAAATCAATGGGACACTGGGAGGAACAGACAGCGATGTGAAGTAGCAGTGTTGATGGCTTTTAGTTAGTCGCTGATAACATGCAGAGAATTCAATTAAAAGTGTGGAGAAAGAGCAGGTTTGTGCTGCACTGGAGATGTGTTGATAAAATGGTGAATTTGTGGAGCTAATCCAATTTGCGCACAGCTAAGCCACGTGAGCCTGTGGGACAGAACAGGGTTTTCCTCTGATGGTTCAGGATACAATTATGCAATCATTTCAAATGGTTTTAATTATCCCAAAATCCTAAATGCATCCAATACATATCAATCTATCAGAAATGAGCTCAAGTTAAACTCAAACCTGCAAAAGATCAAATGATAGTGTATTTTTGAAAGATTTTATGTATTAAAAGCACAAAGAAAAGTTTTTCCAGTGCACCAAATATTGATCCGATGATTAATTTGATATAGTTTTGGAGAATGTGGTGTGGGAGCTTGGATGACATAGGCTTGTGGGTGAAACATTAGAGCTAACAGTAAGAAAGGTTTGAACAGGGCCCAGGAGAGATCACACGATTAGTCAAACATGCAGGGATTACAATCTAAAACCTCTTCAGGCAGGTTTTTGATGAGGGAACAACATTATACCATGGTAGAAAGCTCCAAGAAGCCCTTTTAGATTAATATTGTGGTTTACAATTGAAAATAGTCTTATAGGTTATTAAAGCGGATCTATTCTGCAAAATTGACTTTTCAGAGCTTTTGTTTCCCCTTCTCATTTACCCTTTCGAAGTTTGGCATTTTTTAATCTCTTTTTTGTTCAAGAAGTCATTTTGCTGTTTAATCCCCATTTTCACCAGTACACATCCACTGCCCTCTACTCACTTTGTTTAGTATTATTTTCTTAATCACTGCTACATGTAGGATTTACCATGTTAAGTTATTTTATTTGCTCTTTAAAATGTTCAAATTATAACATCCACAGGTATCATAAGTTATAACTAGAGCAGACACAAGCATAACATTTCTATTACTAGTAAGGAAGAAAAACAAAATCATACTGTGCCTTCACAGTTTGACCAGTTGTTCAGTATCTGCCCTCTCTTGAACTCCAGTTTGAGCTCATCCTCCTCACTGTGAACCTGACATAGATGTGACAAACTGTGACAGACTCTGGTGTTGTTAATAACCGTCTCTCTTCTCTTAATGAATCATGATTCAAATGGATAAAGCTGTCTCCTGTCTCATAGGACGAGACACGATCTGGACTCATGTCAAACTCAAACATGAGACCCTCCAGTGTAAACGCAGACAGGTGCTGCAAATCCTCCATCTGTCCTCTGTGTTTGGAATACCAGCCTCACTTCAAAATAATACAGGATTTTAAAGAGTTTGGATAGAAAAGAACAGCTGCTTTATAAATATAAATATAAATATAAATATAAATATGTAGAAATGCAAGAAATTGTAGATTGTAAAGAATAGAAAAGCTTAATCAAAGCATCTCCAGAACTTCATGTGGGGTGTTCTACGTCAGCATCAGACAGTTTATCAGAGGGATGTCGGACTCAGTTTAGATCTGGTTTAGTTCTGAGTTAGACCCGGTTAAGATCTGGTTTAGACCTGATTTAGTCCTGGTTCAGTGCAAGCTCTTTTGGGGTGTTACCCCGTGCAGTGGTCTATATCTATCAGAGGGAAGTCAGACCTGGTTTACTTCCTGTTTAGTCCTGGTTTTGACCTGGTTTACTTCCTGTTTAGTCCTGGTTTTGACCTGGTTTAATCCTGGTTTAGTCCTGATTCATTGCAGCTCTTGGAGTGTTACCGGGCTGCAGTGGTCAGTATCTATCAGAGGATCTGGTTTAGTTCTTGTTTAGTCTTGATTATGACCTGGTTTTGACCTGGTTAAGTCCTGGGTTTGTCCTGTTTTAGACCTTCTAAAATGCTTACAACATTGAAGTTGGTAAACTGTAAAGCCTGTACATCCAACGATGTCATGCAGTGGAACAGAATTGGTGATAATAGAGTTGCTGCACCTGCTTGTCTCCCAGTTTAATGCCATAATCCACAGTATGGCATTAAACTCAACACATTCCAGCCAGCAATGCCATCTCCATGGAGACAAGAAGATGGTGGATATCATTTTTCTTGTTGCCCCCACACACAAATATTTAACATGTGAGTCTCATTTTGTAGAGCTTTTAGTGATGTAACCTTGAACTGATTGAATTTAAGATGTACAAAATGTCCTTCAAAGCAGCACTGAAACAGGACGATTCTGGGCCAGTTTTCCTGTTGCCTGGGGGAGGTCAGGAGGCAGGAGGCAGGGTCACCAACACTGGCTGCTCATTCGTTTGCTCAAGGGCACGCGGGAAAGGTAAAGGTGAGACTGACAGCAGTGGTTAATATAGATTAGCAGGGCATTAGGAGGAGTGTCCCTCGGGATGGTCCATTACTTACAATGGGAAAGGGCAGATACATTGTCGTGTTAATCACAGATAAGCCCAGTGAATACAGCAGTGCTTCTCAAACTGTGGGCTGTGTACTGCAGCAGGCGAGGACACGCTGGTTTAATTTGAAATGTAGTAATGATGTTTGTATATTTTAACCAAACTGTCAGGGAATTCAGAATAAAATCTGGACAAGATCAGGACTACAAACAGACCAAGGTCTTCATCAGGACAGAATAGGCTCCAACAAAGTTTGAACATGTGCTTGGTTCTGTTTGGGTTTAGTCCTCACTATTCCTTTAGCAGAATTAATTTTGTCATGATTTCAAACTAGATTTCAATATTCAGGAACAGACTTGATTCTTAATACCGATTCTGATACCACATTGATAAAAAAAACCCACTTTCTTTTGACAACAGGATGACATTTTCAACATTGTTACAACTCACAGTACTTTCTTTTCTCTTCCCGTGTGTTCTTATATGTGTGTAGTCGTCAGTGGTGCAGTAGGTTCATGTTGGTCCATGTGTGTGTACTAGTCTACTGTATGTGCTCTGACACTTGTTCTGATCCAGCTCAACATCATTCTAAAGACATTCAGGAAAGGCTCATTTCTGTCCTGTCAATGGGACTATTTTAGTATTGATACTCTAACGCAGCGGTGTCAAACTCATTTTCACCAAGGGCCACATTTGGATCATGTTTGTCGTCAAAGGGCCGGTTGTAAAGTTAAGACTGCAACTGTAACTGTAATATCGATATGTTACAAATCTGTAAAAGTCTGTATTTGATTTTTCATTTCATATTTATTAATTTTGTTTATTTTTATGTTTTTTACCTTTTTATTATTTACTGGTATTCTTGCTCTTATTTGATTTTACTAGTTGTATTGTCTTAATGAGGACTAGTAGAGTTAAGTAGAGCTTTACTTTATATTTATCACTTGTTTTGTTTATGAAATGTGCTATAGAAATAAAGTGGACTGGATTTGATTTAAAGGTTTAAGTTAAAACATTCACATGACTCCTTCAGGAACATTCATGAAATAACCATCCTTCTGCATCTGTTTTTCTTTTCTTGGACATTTTTGGGGAAATTTGATAAGTTTTCTTGGCCTCTTTAGTGGCGAGATGCAGTCACTTCACAGGAAACAACTGCGGTGCATTGTGGGAGATGTAGTAGCAGCAGAGTCACAACATAAGGTAACACTTTATAATAACTACACCTTATTTTGCGTTAATAAAGCATGAACAAAGACTTAATTAATAATGATCAAAGACTTAATTCATAATGATTCATGCTTAGTAGCTACTTAATTACTACCTGAATTAGCACTTAACTTGCACTTAATTCGCCTCTGCTATAAAAAGTTACTCATAAATATTTCTTACTTAATTACTCATGAACTAACCATTTGTGTGTGCATTTGTAAATGTATATTTAAGTACAAATTTGAGCATTTATTAATGATTAGTAAGCCATGAGAGAATGATTTACTAGTAATGCATTATTGTTTCTCTGGAATTTGACCAACCTTAACAAATGCTTAATAAAGCATAATTAGTCTTCACTTTAGAAAAGCTCTCAGAAAGATTTAACTAACAGATAACAGCTGCCTGAATGATCATTGCATTGCATTATTAGTAGTGCTGTAATGCGATTAAAAAAATTGAGAGATTAATTAATTATGATCTGTAATTAATTAATCTAATTAATCTCTTTTTAATCTCACCTAAAAATTGCTGAGAAAAGCTTCAATTTGAGGTATTTTCATTTAAATTCATTATTACATTATTGTGGCAGATCAAAAGACTGATATAGATTAAAAAAAGTGACTTCATAAAGTTATTTATTGTTTAACAAACTTTTACAGATGCAGTCACTTACATTCCACAGTATCATCATTATTATTACTATTACTAATCTGCAGTGTTGGGAAGGTTACTTTTAAAATGTATTCCCCTACAGATTACAGATTACATACCCCAAAATGTAGTTTGTAACTTAATCCATTTAATTACTTAAAGTGAGTAACATAATTTGAATACTTTGGATTACTTGATATTGTCATTTTTAAAACTACATGAATGTAGCAACCGCATCCTGCAACTGTTGTTCTTGTTTGTTCTCTTCAAATTGGTTGTTGAGCCCAAGTCTCCATGAATAAGAAACTGTTTGCTGTAAAGTAGCAAAGACGAGGAAATCTGAACATAATAACTTTTGTCTACTTAAAGACAATAAAAAGTCCAGTCTTTCCTTAACCATATTAAAAATATTATTGATAGAGAAATGCTTTATATATGAGATCACTGGTTTTAGTCCTGGTTTAGACCTGGTTTAGTCCTACTTTAGTCCTGGAATGGGTTTAAGTTCTGGTTTTAGTTCTGGTTTAGTCCTGGTTTAGACCTGGTTTTAGTTCTGTTATTAGTTCTGGTTTAGTCCTGGTTTAGACCTGGTTTTAGTTCTGGTTTTAGTTCTGGTTTAGTCCTGGTTTAGTCCTGGTTTAGACCTGGTTTAGTCCTGGTTTAGACCTGGTTTTAGTTCTGGTTTTAGTTCTGGTTTTAGTTCTGGTT